>NC_064922.1:908712130-909030630 GCF_023897955.1 Schistocerca gregaria
CGAACCCTCAGGGGGTGACTACTCAGGAGGATATCTTTAACAGGAGAAACAAAACTGGTGTTCTACAGATCAGAGTGTGGAATGACAAATCCCTTAATTGGGCAGGTAGGTTGGACAACTTAAAAAGGGTAATGGATATGTTAAAGTTAGATACAATGGGAAACTAGGGAAGTTCTGTGGAAGGACGAACAAGACTTCTGGTCAGGTAAATACAGGGTTATAAATACAAAATCAAATAGGGGTAATGCAGGAGTACGTTTAACAATGAATAAAGAAATAGGAGCACGAATAAGATAATGTTGTTGTTGTTGTCTTTAGTCCTGAGACTGGTTTGACGCATGCTCTCCATGCTACTCTATCCTGTGCAAGCTTCTTCATCTAGCAGTACCTACTGCAGCCTACATCCTTCTGAATCTGTTTAGTGTATCCATCTCTTGGTCTCCCTCTACGGTTTTTACTCTCCACGCTGTCCTCCAGTACTAAATTAGTGATCCCTTGATGCCTCAGAACATGTCCTACCAACCGATCCCTTCTTCTGGTCAAGTTGAGCCACAAACTCCTCTTCTCCACAATCCTATTCAATACCTCCTCATTAGTTATGTGATCTACCCATCTAATCTTCAGCATTCTTATGTAGCACCACATTTCGAAAGCTTCTATTCTCTTCTTGTCCAAACTATTTATCGTCCATGTTTCACTTCCATACATGGCTACACTCCATACAAATACTTCCAGAAATGACTTCCTGACACTTAAATCTATATTCGATGTTAACAAATTTCTCTTCTTCAGAAACACTTTCCTTGCCACTGCCAGTCTACATTTTATATCTTCTCTACTTCGATCATCATTAGTTATTTTGCTCCCCAAATAGCAAAACTCCTTTACTACTTTAAGTGTCTCATTTCCGAATCTAATTCCCTCAGCATCACCCGACTTAATTCGACTACATTCCATTATCCTTGTTTTGCTTTTGTTGATGTTCATCTTATACCCTCCTTTCCAGACACTATCCACTCCGTCCAACTGCTCTTCCAAGTCCTTTGCTGTCTCTGACAGAATTACAATGTCATCGGCGAACCTCAAATTGTTTATTTATTCTCCATGGATTTTAATACCTACTCCGAATTTTTCTTTTGTTTCCTTCACTGCTTGCTCAATATACAGAGTGAATAACATCAGGGATAGGCTACAACCCTGTCGCACTCCCTTCCCAACCAATGCTCCCCTTTCATGCCCCTAAATTCTTATAACTGCCATCTGCTTTCTGTACAAATTGTAAATAGCCTTTCACTCCCTGGAATTTACCCTTGCCACCTTGAGAATTTTAAAGAGAGTATTCCAGTCAACATTGTCAAAAACTTTCTCTAAGTCTACAAATGCTAGAAATGTAGGTTTGCCTTTCCTTAATCTTTCTGCTAAGATAAGTAATAGGGTGAGTATTGCCTCACGTGTTCCAACATTTCTACGGAATCCCAAATGATCTTCCCCGAGGTCGGCTTCTACCAGTTTTTCCATTTGTCTGTAAAGAATTCGTGTTAGTATTTTGCAGCTGTGACTTATTAAACTGATAGTTCGGTAATTTTCACATCTGTCAACACCTGCTTTCTTTGGGATTGGAATTATTATATTCTTCTTGAAGTCTGAGGGTATTTCGCCTGTCTCATATATCTTGCTCACCAGATGGTAGAGTTTTTGTCAGGACTGGCTCTCCCAAGGCTCAGTAGTTCTAATGGAATGTTGTCTACTCCGGGGGCCTTGTTTTGACTTAGGTCTTTCAGTGCTCTGTCAAACTCTTCACGCAGTATCATATCCCCCATGTCATCTTCATCTGCATCCTCTTCCATTTCCATAATATTGTCTTCAAGTACATCGCCCTTGTACAGACCCTCTATATACTCCTTCCACCTTTCTGATTTCCCTTCTTTGCTTAGAACTGGGTTTCCATCTGAGCGCTTGATTTTCATGCAAGTAGTTCTCTTTACTCCAAAGGTCTCTAATTTTCCTGCAGACAGTATCTATCTTACCCCCCCTGAGATAAGCCTCTACATCCTTACATTTGTCCTCTAGCCATACATGCTTGGCTACTTTGCACTTCCTGTCGATATCATTCGTTTTTGCCTGTTTCATTTACTGCATTTTTCTATTTTCTCCTTTCATCAATTACATTCAGTATCTCTTCTGTTACCCAAGGATTTCTACTAGCCCTCGTCTTTTTACCTACTTTCTTTTGCTGCCTTCACTACTTCATCCCTCAAAGCTACCCATTCTTCTTCTACTGTATTTCTTTCCCCCATTCCTATCAATTGTTCCCTTATGCTCTCCCTGAAACTCTGTAGAACCTCAGGTTCTTTCAGTTTATCCAGGTCCCATCTCCTTAAATTCCCACCTTTTTGCAGTTTATTCAGTTTTAATATACAGCCCATAACCAATAGATTGTGGTCAGAGTCCACATCTGCCCCAGGTAATAATGTCTTACAATTTAAAATCTGGTTCCTAAATCTATGTCCTACCATTATATAATCTATCTGAAACCTTCTAGTACTTCCAGGGTTCTTCCATGTATACAACCTTCTTTTATGATTCTTGAACCAAGTGTTACCTATGATTAAGTTATGCTCTGTGCAAAATTCTATCAGGTGGCTTCCTCTTGCATTTCTTAGCCCCAATCCATATTCACCTACCACGTTTCCTTCTCTTCCGTTTCCTACTGTTGAATTCCAGTCACCCATGACTATTAAATTTTCGTCTACGTTCACTACCTGTTTTTTTTTTTTTTTTTTTATCTCATCGTACATTTCATCAATTTCTTCATCATCAGCAGAGCTAGTTGGCATATAAACTTGTACTACTGTAGTAGGCGTGGGCTTCGTGTCTATCTTGGCCACAATATTGCGTTCACTACACTGTTTGTAGTAGCTTACCCACACTCCTATTTTTTCATTCATTATTAAACCTGCTTCTGCATTACCCCTATTTGATTTTGTATTTATAATCCTGTAGTCACCTGACCAAAAGTCTTGTTCCTCCTGCCACCGAAATTCACTACTTCCCACTATATCCAACTTTAACCTATCAATTTCCGTCTTTAAATTTTCTAACCTACCTACCCGATTAAGGGATCCGACATTCCATACTCCGATTCGTAGAATTCCAGTTTTTTTTCTCTTGATAACAACGTCCTCTTGAGTAGTCCCCGCCCGGAGATCCGAATGCGGGACTATTTTACCTCCGGAATATTTTACCCAAGAGGACGCCATCATCATTTAATCATACAGTAAAGCTGCATGCCCTCGGGAAAAATTACGGCTGTAGTTTCCCCTTGCTTTCAGCTGTTCGCAGTACCAGCACAGCAAGGCCGTTTTGGTTAGTGTTACAAGGCCAGGTCAGTCAATCATCCAGACTGTTGCCCCTGCTATTACTGAAAAGGCTGCTGCCCCTCTTCAGGAACGAAATGTTTGTCTGGCCTCTCAACAGATACCCCTTCATTGTGGTTGCACCTACATTACGGCTACCTATATTGTTGAGGCTCGCAAGCCTCCCCACCAACGGCAAGGTCCATGGTTCAAGGTTCATAGTGAGCGCATTATTGTAGCCAAGATAGACACGAAGCCCATGCCTACCACAATACTACAAGTTTACATGCCAACTAGCTCCAAAGATGAAGAGAATGAAGAGATATATGATGCGATAAAAGAAGTTATTCAGATAGTTAAGGGAGACGAAAATTTAGTAGTCATGTGGGACTGGAAAAGGAAGAGAAGGAAAAGTAGTCGGTGAACATGAACAGGAGGTAAGGAAGGAAAGAGGAAGCCACCCAGTAGAAATCTGCACAGAGCATAACCCAATCATAGCTTACACTTGGTTTAAGGATCATGAAAGAAGGTTGTATATACGTGAACAAGGCCTACAGATATTGGAAGGTTTCTGTTCGGTTGTATAATGGTAAGACGGAGATTTTGGAATGGTTTTAAATTGTAATACATTTCCAGGGGCAGAAAGGACTCGGACCACAATTTATTTGTAATAAACTGTAGATCAAAAGGGAAGAAACTGCAAAAAGATAAGAATTTAAGGAGATGGGACCTGGATAAACCGAAGAACGAGAGGTTGTAGAGAGTTTCAGAGAAAGAATTAGAGAACGATTAACAAGAATGGGGAAAAGAAATCCAGTAGAAGAAGAATGGGTATCTCTGAGAGATGAAATAGTGGAGGCAGCAAAGAAGAAAGTAGGTAAAAAGATGAGGGCTAGTAGAAATCCTTGGGTAACAGAAGAGGTATTGAATTTAATTAATGAAAGGAGAGAACATAGAAATGCAGTAAATGAAGCAGGCAAAAAGGAATACAAAATCCTTGGGTAACAGAAGAGGTATTAAATTTAATTGATGAAAGGAGAGAACATAGAAATGCAGTAAATGAAGCAGGCAAAAAGGAATACAAACATCTCAAAAATGAGATCGATAGGAAGTGCAAAATGGCTAAGCAGGGATGGCTAGAGGACAAATGCAAGGATCTAGAGGCATAGGGTAAGATAGATACTGCCTACAGGAAAATTAAAGGACCTTTGGAGAAAAGAGAACCACCTATATGAATATCAAGAGCTCAGATGGAAAGCTAGTCCTAAGCAAAGAAGGGAAAGCAGAAAGGTGGAAGGAGTACATAGAAGGTCTATACAAGGGCGATGTACTTGACAGGAATATTATGGAAATGGAAGAGGATGTAGATGAAAATGAAAAGGGTATACAATACTGCGTGAAGAATCTGATGGCACACTGAAAGGTCTACACCAAAACAAGGCACCAGAAGTAGACAATATTTCATTAGAACTACTGATAGCATTGGGAGAGCCAGCCAGGAAAAAACTCTACCGTCTGGTGAACAATATGTGTGAGACAAGCGAAATACCATCAGACTTCAAGAAGAATATAATAATTCCAGTTCCAAAGAAAGCAGGTGCTGGCAGGTGTGAAAATTACTAAACTATCAGCTTAACGTGTCACAATTGCAAACTGGTAACACCAATTCTTTATAGACGAATGGAAAAACTGGTAGAAGCTGACCCCAGGGAAGATTATTTTGGATTCCATACAAATGTTGGAACACAGGAGATAATACTGACCCTACGACTTCTCCTAGAAGGTAGGTTTTTCTAGTGTTTGTAGACTTGCAGAAAGTTTTTGACAATGTTGGCTGGAATACTCTCTTTCAAATTATGAAGGTGGCAGGAGTAAAATACAAGGAGTGAAAAGCTATTTACAATTTTTACAGAAACCAGATGGCAGTTATAAGAGTTGAGGGGCATGAAAGGGAAGCAGTGGTTGGGTAGGGAGTGAGACAGGGTTGCAGCCTATCCCCGATGTTATTCAATCTGTATATTGAGCAAGCAGCGAAGGAAACAAAAGAAAAATTTGGAATAGGAATTAAAATCCATGGAGAAGAAATAAAAACTTTGAGGTTTGCCGATGACATTGTAAGAGAATAGAAGCTTCCAAAATGTGGTGTTACAGAAGAGTGCTGAAGATTAGATGGGTAGATCACATAACTAATAGGGATCGGTTGGTAGGACACGTTCTGAGGCATCAAGAGATCATCAATTTAGTACTGGCGGGAAGCGTAGAGTGTAAAAATTGTACAGGAAGACCAAGAGATGAATACCACTGTGGCCGCCCACTTGATACATGATTGTGTCTACTCCATCGGCATCCCACTTCACGTCCAACCAACATGGGATGCCTACATCACATGATGTAAATTCACCAGGAAAATCTACGTTATCTGCATTGTCAATATTAATATTTACTAGCGGGCACAACACAGCACCAGGTCTCCACCAACGGCCGCCAGGAACCACTAACTGATTGTGGAGCCTGCAGCTTCACCAGAGGTCACAGCTAGCCCAGGAACTACTTCGATACACCAGGCACAAGATCGCACAAATTTCTGGCAGATACATCCGCCAAATGGGCTTTATAGGATGGTGCACTGCCAGCAAAGAGCATTTCAAAGCACCGATTGGAAGTATACAGAGCTGCCAATCCGGCAGCCATGGCCTGACACCTCTTCTAGCTGGCCGATCTCTTGCAGATGGACATGGTACAGTTGATGAACACCTTTACATTTTATAATTGTTTTATGGTGATCTCTCCCCATGAAGAGTTAGGTCTTTTCTATTATTATACATTATTTTATATTTGTGACAATCCGCACTTGAGATCGATTCTGTTGTTCTTTTGGAGATTGTATTATTATTTCGTTTTGGTGAGTCTAATAAACTGTTTTCGGACTTGTGTTTTCCGCATTTCTATTCTGCTAGTACAGGTAATTCAGTGGCGAAGAGTTGGTTTAAGAGCTTCGTACACTGTTCCGTTGTTGTCCACTATGGCAGACGGCATTCCAAGTATTGCTGAACCCTTAGTGTGAGTCATATCGCTGTTGGAAAGTATGTAACAAATGAACAAGCTCATTATTCAGCAGTTACAAGGGATGTCCACCCACCCCTGTGGGGTGACTATGCAGGGGTCCCACTCAGCTTCCCCACTTCTGGGGCTCCATGCCACACCCCCTGTGTTTCCCAAGTTCGACAAATCCATTGAGCCTTGGGGGTATACTTGACTCATCTGGAGCAACACTTTATTGCTCATGATGTCACAGGTGACACTCGGCATCGCACATTTTTTCTCGTCTATGTGGGCCCGGAAGTTTATCACCTTCTGCAACAGTTGCTTCCCGATGCAGAAACTCGTGCTCTCTCCTCCAAGGTGTTGACTTCTAGCCTATTGGACTCAGGTGTATGTGACAGTGGCATGTTGGAAGTTGCTCTGTTCTCAGGGAATGGATTTCTAAGCTGCAAGGTCTCTCCCATGACTGTCGTTTTTTCCGTGGTAATCCCCACTGCAAGCAATCTTATGGTTTGGCTCTCATTTGTGATATGATTCTTGTCCATGCCCCAAATGATACCTTACAGACTGATCTTCTGAAGCTGAAAGATACGTCTTTAGACATCTGCTTATCCATTATCTATGCTCTTGCACAGTCCTTTTGCTCTGCTCCCACGATGCCGTACCTGGCACAGGTCTTAGCCACTCCACCCCCGCGACGCCGATTCACATATCACCACAGCAATTGCCTTCATCTCCTAAATGCTATTCCTGGCTCAGTGTAACTACAGGCAAATTGAGAAGGAGGCCTTGGCCATAATCTTTGGGCTTAAGAAATTCCAGAATTTCATCTACAGTTGCTTCACCTTATACACTGATCACAAGCCCTGGTCTCGTTCAGCACTACATCCGCCATCCCCACGAGGACAGCTCACAGCCTCCAGCACTGGGCATTGTTCCTCATGGAATATTCCTATGACATCCATTTTTGGGCCACGACTCTCCATGGCAATGTGGATCACCTCTCTTGTCTCCCGGTGGGTGCCGACCCCGAGTTCGATGTTGACCCGGTTGCCTGTTTCCACCTGGATGACACTGCTGCCAAGGCAGTAGCTGATTTTCCACCAGATGCCTAGCTAGTCGCATGGCAGACGACCCGACGCTCCAGGTGCTGATGCACCACGTTCAGGATGGGTGGCCATCAGACTGTCGTCAGCTGCCACAGCCAGAGGTCTGGCCTACTGGCATCGCTGCCAGGACCTGTCTCTCAGAGATGGGGTTCTCCTCATCTTGGGTGGTGGTGATTGTTGGCGAGTTGTGGTGCCACCTTCTCTCCACTAACGCGCCTTAGAGCTCCTGCATGTAGGTCATTGGGGGATTGTCCTGACAAAATGGCTTGCCTGCCAGCAGTCTACTGGAGGGGGATGGACGCCGCCATCGGCTGCATGGTGGCCTGATGTCCCTATTGTCAATGGCACCAATCGGTGCCCCCTTGACACTTGTTCCCGTGGCTTCCTCCTCCTCCTCCTTGGTCCCATTTGCACTTGGATTTCACAGGTCCATTCCTCGTCTCCCCCTAGCTTATCCTTGTGGACACAAGCAGTTGGCTTCCTTATGTCTCTCGCATGTCCTCCATGACATATGCCCATACCATCCAAGCTCTTTCCTGCATCATTGGCATTAAGGGCCTTCCGGAGACATTGGTGACCGACAACGGCTCTCAATATACCTTTGCCGAATTTACCTCCTTCTGCACCTCCCTGGGCATCCAATTGATTCATACCGCTCCCTTTCATCCTGCATCTAACGGATTAGCCAAATTGTTTGTCCAGACATTCAAAGTCCAGGTGTCAAAATTGTGTTCCTAACACTCCCTGGGTGATGCCTTTAACATCTTTCTTTTCTCCCACTGATCCACTGTTCAGGATGGGTCATCCTCAGCTGAAAAACTTCACGGCCGCCCTCATCGGTCCCCCTTGTACCTCCTGTTTCCACCTTCTCCCTGCCCAGCTCTTCCGTGTTCCACAATGGTCCCATTTTTCTCTGCAGGATCCGGTCTGGGTGAGGGTGTTCACTAGCAATCGTTCCTGATGGGTCCCTGCCATGGTTTCATCACTCATCAGCCGCGCTATGGTGGCAGTCACCCTCAACGATGGCACAGTGTGCTTGAAGCACAGCAACTAGCTTCACCCCCGGTGTGGCCCGCAGGCGGTTCCTCTGCCATCTCCACGACTGTCAGTCCTCGAAGATGACAGTGCTCCTCTCCCAGCCCAAACACTACCTCCGCCATCGCCACCGATCACACCCCAGGCAGACCCTCCAGCAAAGGTCCCTACACCCATGGACTAGGATCCTGCACCTCGACCGCCCCCGATCTCCTGTCGTTGATGGCCCTGGGGCCCAACATTGAAATGAGCCTTCCACTCACCCCTGGTGGATGGAAGCTGGGGAGGGAGGTCTGCGATGGCCACAGTTCATACACTGCAGTGCCTACTGCACAGGCATCAGACTTCACGTCCAACCAACATGGGATGCCTGCATCATAGGGCGTACATTCACCAGGAAAGCCTACGTTGTCAATACAAATATTTACTGGCAGCCACAACACAACACAACACCACACCAGGTCTCCACAAACAGCCGCCAGGGACTGCTACCCGTTCGAGGAGCCTACAGAACAGCTTCACCAAAGGTCGCAGCTAGCCCAGGAACTACTTTGATTTGCCTGCATGCAATCACAAATAGTTCTGGCAGATAACATCTGCCAAACAGGACATATAGGGTGGCGCACAGCCAGCAAAGGGCAGTTTGATGCACTGGTTGAATGTACACAGAGCTGCCATTCCAGCAGCCACAGTCAGACGCCTCTTCTAGCTGACCAATATCTTGCACATGGACTTGGAGTAGTTGACGAACATCTTGATATTGTAGAAATTGTTTTACAGTGATCTCTGCCCGCAAAAAAAGTCGGGTCTTTTCTATTATTATTTGTTATTTTATATTTGTGATGATCCACACTTGTGATCGAGTCTGTTGTTCTTTTGGAGACACTATTATTGTTTCGTTATTGTGAGTACAATAAATTGTTTTCTGACTTGTGTTCACCACATTTCTATTCTGCTAGTGCATTACTTCAAATAGACTAAGGAGATTCAGAAGGATGTAGGTTGCTGGTCAATCGCAAAGACTATTAAGAAAATAGACTATACAAGGGATGTAGATATACCGAAGACATATAAACCACTACCTTGTTAAAAGTAAAATAAAGAGAACATAATCAGAAGTAATTTCTGTTAAGCAGTATAATGAACAAATCATAAAACAATACCAACTGTTATTGGTCAGCTGTTATATGCACATAAGGTATAATATCAATGACACTGAGCTACATCAACTTTAAGAATTCATAGATATACAATTAATCTAATGATTAGTTTCTATATCATTAGATTTTTTAACGTGTAGTGTTAGATCACTGTCTCCAGGCATACAATAGGGGTTTGCTGAAGTCAATTTTTGGTATCTGTACAGTGAAACAAGAACAATCTACTCTGTATGGCACGTTAACACTCTTCATTGTCCGACATCTCAGTGAAGAGCTTATCCGGGTGGGGTCTCTTCTGGGGTGGGGGTGGGGGGGGTGGCGGTGGACCTGTCTTTGGAGTCTGTCTTTTCTTCTTTGATTTCAACAAATCTATTCTTCTTTCGCCTTTCTTTCTTCTCCTTTGAGAGCTCCAGTCTTATTTTCCCCTCTTGCCATAAGCAATAGTCTCTTTTGTAGAAACCTCATTTCCATTTACCTTCAACCTGTTTTCACACCATTGCCGAGATTGTTCTACTCCCGTGTAACATAAAACGTTGAAACTATAACAAGTAATTTAAGTACCAGTAGGTTTAGGTATGTCAAACATTTTGGGGGGGGAATAGGCAAGTGCAAAGCAGAAGACATGTTAAAAACATTGTGATTTTAGTGTCATTTAGATGCATGGACCCAAGAACATACATTAATTAGAAACATGAAGTAACAATGTCTCACTTGTACTAACAAATAATGTCATTAATAAACTTAAACAGTGAAGAGCACGCACCATGGTAAATTATACAAAGGTAGGTACAAAGCCCTGAGCTTTAATTACAGAGGTAAGCTGGGAAATTATTGTATAAAATATTATAAGAATGTGGATTTGCTTCAAGTAAAATGATACAATCAGAACATAAAGAATTGTACAATATGAAATGAGGAAGAGTATAGGTTGACATCTAGGTATTGTCTAGTGAAGGAACCTCTTCGAACCAATGTAAGAGGGGAAAATAGCAGAAAAGTTGAGAAGGTGCTATCAACTGGTTTAAAATAAAAAACAAAAGTGAACATGCATTACAAGCACGTAGAAATAAAATGGCGGATAGACAGATCCATGATAGAGACTAATCTTTGCCATCAGCCAGGTACATTTGGGAAAGAAATGGTCTGCACCATTTATTGGTAGGGAATTTGTCTGAGGCACTTTCACATGAATAAAAATAAGGCTGTACAGTACCTACCCAGAGAAAGGGGTCAGCAATTATCCAAAGAGACAATTCAAAAGGTTGAAGTGACAACTGATCACACCAAAGATAAGGTTTCCTAGCTAGTCATGATAGATAATTTTCCTTATTACTTTGTAAGGATCTCCACACATATTAATGCAGAAACATTTGAAATTTGGATGTGTACTTGAAACAAAGGAGGTACAGTCAATCTACGATTCCTCTGAAACAGGAAAGTGCAATGGAAGTACGTAGAAGAGAATATATACATGAAAGAAGTTAGAATCACTTAAAGCAAACTGATCTCTTAAATGAGATAAAGTAAAACACCTACCGAGCGAAGTTAAAAAAGGCATGGTGTAAGGCTTAAATATGACATGATGTTTATAATGAACAATGTACTTTTTTTCCAGGCTTCAAGACTTTACAACCAAAAGTCTAAGAAGCCGACCTTGCCAAAGTAAGTTATTGAATGGGTCACAGGTGGTGGATAGTGAATGTTCCATCAGATATGGTGGACAGCTGTGAATACAGAATAAGCAGTCCCAGACCAAAGCAAAAAAATAAAATAAAATCAAATAAAATCCACTTTGTGTCTGTCTCGTAGCAAGCAGCTAAGTGGTCAGCGTCTGTTCACCACTGGTGCGGATGAAATTTATATTCTGGAACTAACCCTTCAAGTCTTAATTATCTCAGTTCATTCAATAAGTCTACTCAACCCTACCTGATTCCAGATACAATCACCATGAAGCATTTTGATAATCACAATATTACCTCAGGTGGTCAATCCACTGCCAGTATTACTGGCACAACTCGTCTTTCAGATTCTGGGGCAGCCAGGTTAAAATGAAATGTGATTCAACACAGGAAGTCTGAGTCCTCTGGCCAATTTAAAACCAACTCAAATGCATTTTTTGCAACACTTGACATACAAACATTTTTGCAACCGAGTAAACTTCATAAATTGGGAAATACATTAAAAGAACAGAAGACTCAAATTTTGGCACTTCAAGAAACACAAATGACGGACACCACCACCATTTATTTCGGTAATTATTGTCTTTTTGAAAGAAAAACTGATAAAAAATACTTAATAATACACCACATCTGGGAGTTGCTTTTGCAGTCTCCAAAAATATTTTAAATTCAATAAAGGAGGTAAAAACCCATTAATAATGAACTTAATGACAATTTCTCATAAATGTGCAAATGAAACATATACTTTAATTAGTGCCCATATGCCAGTAAAGGAGGATAACTATAAAAAACCAGAAGAAGTTAATGAAGCTTGGGAAACATTAGAAAGCACCATTCCAAAAATTCCCTCAAACCATGCTAAAATTTTAATGGGTGATTTTAGTGCTCAGTTACATAAAGAGAAAAAATGTAAGACAACGGTGAATGGATTTCCTACGCATAAATGGACAAAGCAAAATGGCCAAAGACTTGTTGAAACGTGCAAAAATTTTAACCTTAAAATCATATCAACACATTTTAAAAAGAACTCTTACAAACAAAAAAACCTGGCAGGCACCCAATACATTCATTGGGGGATTTCAAATCAATCATGTAGCAATTTCATACCCTCACTACAAACAAATTTTAAATATCCAACTTAGGAAAGAGGCTAACATTGATTCTGACCATTATTTAACGTGAATAAATGTTATACTTCAATCTCAAAAACTCTTCAAAACAAGAAATGTTATCCCAAAATGTGACATTGCTAAAATAACCCCAACTCTAACAACCAAACCTGGCAAAAAACAATCCAACAATTGGCAAAGCCTAAAAGAAAAGCTCATCAAACAGCACAAAATTTAATTCCACTTTGAAACAAAACAAAAACACACTTGGTGGAATGCAGATTGTGAAACAGCAGTTAAATCTAGACATGAGGCATTCAAAAACTGGAAAAGTAACATAACTGAAAATACGTACAACACCTTTCTAACTGTAAGAAACAAAACATCTAAATTAATCCAACAGACTACAAGAAACTACGAAAATGCCCAACTTTTACAAAGCTAAAAAGACTTCATACAAGAAACTTTTATAGAACATTCCAAAAACAAAACTAACCAGTTACCAACCTCAAAGTCTTTGCTTCAAAAATTAAAATGGCAGTTTGGCTCCTAACAATCAGAAAAACTGTAAGGTACTTGCTAATTATTTTGAAAAGTATTCAATTGTCCAGAACCAGTGAACAAATTCCAACCACGGCAAACTGATAACACCAAACCTTAATCGTAAAGAACCAGACGAAATCTAAATAATTAAACAAATAAAGAGACTTAAAAACAATAAAGCATCTGGAGAAAATAGGATAATTACAGAACTACTAAAAACAGTTGACCCTAACACTATAAAAGAGATCATTCAACTAATAGGGCATATCTGACAAACAGAAAATCCAGATAACTGCCCTAATTCATCCACTCACAAGAAAGGGGACAGAACTGATGCTAATAATTACAGAGAAACCTCTCTTTTCCCGGTCACATACAAAATTCTCCCACAGTGTTTACATGATCGAACGCAAGAACAGTTAGAATCTAAAACTGGTGAATACCAAGCACACTTTACACCAAATAGATCATGTCCAAGAAAAAGTTCTTAATTTAAAACTAATCCTTAGGCACCAAAGGATTTCTGGTAACAACACTGTATTTACATTTGTGGAGTTTAAAAAGGCTTATGACTCAGTTGCCTGTGAATCTTTTCCAAATTTTAAAGGAACAACAAGGGCTAGATAACAACACACTAACACCGCTTCAAGAAACATTAACTGACACTAACTCTAAAGTTAAATTCATGGGGGAAATTTCTGAACCATTTGATATAAAATACTGGTGTCAGGCAAGGAGATGGGCTCTCCTCGTTACTGTTTAACTGTGTTTTGGGAAAGGTAATTACAGAATGGTGAGAGCCAAAGTTGAGTCAAAATATAGATCAATCACTCAAGTTGGGTAGAAGTAATATTGGAGCAGATTGCCTCGTCTTTGCAGATGACCTGACAATTTTAAGTATGGATATTACCACAGCTCGAAACCAAATTGAAATTCTTAAAGAAGTTGTGGAAAAAGTAGGACTACAAGTATCATTTGAAAAAATGGAATATATGACGTGCAACAAACAAGCAGCAAGGTTTTTGAACACAAAATATGGAAAATAAAAATGGTTTCTCAGTTTAAATACTTGTGAGAAATCTTACAAGAAAACAGTTTGGAAACAGCAGCAAAAGAAGATCACTGTCAAAAAATTGTAACTGCATTCAGATTCATACAAAATATTTATAACAAAAAATCACTTTCTAAATTCAGTAGATTTAGGCATTATAGCACTGTAATCAAACCTGAATGTTTTTATGGAACAGAAACTTTAATTTTAAATAAAAAGAAGAATATTGAAGAAATTCTAAAGAAAGAAAGATTATTAGGAGAATTTTAGGCCCCAAAATTACTGCTGAAGAAACTTACAGGCTGAGAAGTAATCAGGAAATAGAAGAATATACAGACGTACATGGTGACATGAGAAAATGAGGACTTACACTTTATGGACAAATTAAGAGAATGGCATCCCACTCAATTGACAAAAAAATTATATAGTTCTATGAAAACAGAAGTAAGGCCAAAACTGAGTCATTTAAGGAGGCACTTAAAGTAGCCAGTACAACTCAGGTGGACATTACAGATAGTAAAACATTCAGACAAGAGATATTTGATTGGAAAGTTGGTCAGAGGGAAGTTAGAAAATGGACTGGAACACTGCGGTATGATAAAAGAAAGAGACTTCATTGTGGAATGATGAAATAAATTTGGACCTAAAGGAAGGCCAACCATCAAAAGCGACACTGATGGATTTTACATCGCGTGGGCCTGCTGGGGCCCATACGTGAATAATAAATGTATATTTTTTAATATGTTTTTTCTTAAATATAGTAAATTATGAAATGGAGTGGAAGTCAATAATGAGGCATATAAATAAAATATGCGCTGAGTATACAAAATAGATAAATACTAATAGGCAATTTGGCATGAAGGTTGAGTGCGAGCATATGTAGTGTAACTGCTCATTTTATCAAATCCTCCGCTCCACTATTAATATTCTGGTGCGCCACGAATAGGTAGAGATGTGGATTTGGAGAATTATTGTATATTTCCTGTAGCTGCAGCTAGAAGAGACCAACTGTCACATTGGATGGCAGATACAGGCACTGTTGATACTTAGCAGACAATTCTGCGAGGCAGGTTTATGACACCACTCACAGATGAGAAGGCACGGTCCAGCAGGCACTGTATACAAGTTTGATGTAATCAGGGCAGCACAGGGCCCTGATATGCTGTGAAGAACCCATCTGTTGCAGTTACAACAGTGCCAAGTATAGGAGCTGAAGCAGGCTGAGGCATACTGACTTAATTATTAAAGAGCATTCCATTTGTCCCCTCCAGAGGAACTAAATTGGAGGAGTAGAGGAAAAAAGTATACATAAGTGAGCCCGGAGATACTGTCCATGTCTAGAACTGGAGAGAATGACAACTGCGTAAGTAGCAGACCAACCACAATGATGGATATCAACAATCAACCAGCCTGCTGAAAGTATCACCAACCTCTGCTGTGTGTATGCGCATGGCTTTGGTGAGGTAGCCACACCTTAGAGCTGCACCGGTATGCGGAGCAAGAATATTGTTGGCTTCTGTTCTCTGAGTAACATCGTCCAGCAAACTGCAAGCCACTATCCACAAGGGTGGAGCCGGGGTGCAAGCTGGCGGCCTCCGGGATGCAAAGCTGCCTGTGGTCACTGAACGAGCTGCCCTGTTTCCCTTTTGTGCTCTACAAGGGGTCCACAAGTTGCATTTGATGGACCAGTCAGCCATGCTCTGGGCTAATGGTGCAGTCAACACACATGGTAGCCACTTAGTTGTGGCAAGAGTAGGAGCACTGTGTCTGCAAGGCTGGATGACCAGATGCCACCATAACGAATTCTGGCACTGTCATTGACGCTGACCCACACCCCAATGCTGTGTCGCCCCATCACTGTTTTCAGCGAAAGTCCAACTGTGTATTTACGATCCAATAAATTTAATGACATACTTGCCAGTGTTTCTCTACATGCTTCAGCATGAATCACCTCTCTCCCACAAACCATACCTCTCAATTGTTCTGACATATTACAATCCCTCAGTTCGGGGTTTTTAGACGCTGGCCCACACCCCTATGCTGTGTCGCCCCATCACTGTTTTCAGCGAAAGGCCAAATGTGTATTTATGATCCAATAAATTAAATGACATACTTGCCAGTGTTTCTCTACATGCTTCAGCATGAATCACCTCTCTCCCCCAAACCATACCTCTCAATTGTTCTGACATATTGCAATCCCTCAGTTCGGGGTTTTTAGAAATTCATACCATCTAAAGTGGATTGTAGTAACTAATATATGCTACGCAGTGTAGAAAAAAGGAGCAGATACTGTGCACCCCAGGTTAGTTTGTACAGAGGTTGTGCGACCAGCGGAACCGTGAGCAGCGACAAGTCTTAAGCAGATCAGCACCACTCACTTGCTGCACGAGGATACGGATATGCTTCGACACTCAGCTGGTACTGTTATGGATAGCTCGGAGTAGGAGGGCACCTAATGTCAATGAGGACTTGAAATAAATGAATCACTTTCTGGTGTAAAAAGATGGAACTTTGATGTATGGCCTGCAGATCATACACGTAATACTGTGGCAAAAGTTTACATTATTTCGAGTTGTAACTAAGGGGATCTCTTGTCGTGAGAGCGAAAGAATTTAAAATATAGAGAAGTGCATCTTAAGAGTTCGAAGTTTATTTCATAGCTCGAAACAGTCATTCTGATCTCATATTTTAGCATCACCCTGCAAACAAACAAAGCCAGAAGAAGAGAAAGTTCGTACATAGCAGTAGGACAGTGTAGCTGGACTACCAGAACAATTCAATTCATAAAGGAGACCATACATAATCACAAAAAATGTAAAGGTCAGTAACAGATCTAACATGGCTAAATGTACCAAGTGCAAGCAGCAGCTGAATTTCATCAGTATTTGGATTTATAACATTGCACAATCAATTCCCTCCCCTTTTTCTGTCATGTGTGCTACCTCATTTATCTTGTCCATGTCACATTTGAACACACCACCAAAAGTTGAGTAGAAATACCAATTTGCAGATTTCTCGCTGCAATAATCAACTTATAATAAAGTGTTGTCAAACACAATGACTTATTCGTGATAATACGCACATCGGCTGAGCAACCTCCCAGCTGACAGTTCTGGTATGAAAAGTACACCATACCTTGAGCTAAAGCTTTACAGAACTTCTGTTAAGACGTGCCTGCAGCTATGGTAAAAGTTTTAACAAAAGTGGAGATGGTCAGGTGGGGATCATTTCTAAAATTGGATGATTTGATGTGGAATGAACCTATAACAAATACACACCATTTGTTGATTAAGCAGATCACATGATAAAATGATACTGAAATACTGGAAGCCATACAAATACTGATTCACATGAACTTAATCCTGAATGCAGTACACATTTATTATGAATTCAAGAAAGAATCCGTTACTCAATTCAAGGAAACCATTGTTGAACAGGTAACTGGTGTTCATACCAATGATCTTGTTATTACTATACAAGCACAGCTGGATATAGTCCACTACCTGTAAGAGAAACAAGCAATTTTGGAAGTGTCATGAAGTGTTTAACCACCAATCAGGAATGCATTATGTCATGGGCAAAACCCCCAATGGTCCTGTCTGAAAGAAATTCTACTGTTTATATTACTTCATGAAGCTGCACAGAACTGTGTAGAGTTTAGAAAGCTTACACAGTTCAAAATATCTGATCATACCTATTGTGTAGAAACTTTGAAATGTGTTGTAAACTTCATGAACTGCAATGAGCCATAGACATTATGTCAATTAAACAAAGCAAGCTTGGTTTCATGGTATGTTAACCCCTTTCATTAATTCATCAAGATTGTAAATGGCAAATGTGATGTCAATGAAACATTGTGATGTCTGAAATGTGGGAAGTGCATGTGAATCCCCTGTGGACTCCAGCAGCCTGGTTGGCATTAAGTGCTGCATGTATATCCTGTCCTGTGTGATGGTCCATTTGTTGAAGCAAAATTTGATAAAAAATAAAAATGAAGACCATGTTTCTCAGTTCATCAAGTATACAGAACCAAAATCCATCTACTGAGAGAATATCCAGTTCCATAAAGCAACTACTCACTAACCTACAGTTATTGCTACCAAATAACATCAAAGGCATTTTCTCTCATAAAGTAAATGTGTACCATATTGGAAGCAACACTCAAAAGTTTGGTTTGAATAACGCCCACTTCAAAGGCATGATCCTTTTACAGATTGCAGGTACCTGTCTTCCTCTTATCCAATATCTAAGCTGTCTGTAATCCAAAGAACAAGCCACGTTCATAGTGTGGAAAGTGGGCTTTCCCAGAAGAACATCTTACCTGCTGTACAGGGTGACTAAAGAATCAATTTCATCAAACAATGGAAAATCCAGGACGGAATGTAACGATACCAGAGAAGGAACACACACACACACACACACACACACACACACACACACACACACACGTCTGCAGTCTCAGAGAGCTGAAACTACACTTTTCAGCTCTCTGAGGCTGCAGACGTATGTGCAAGTTGTGTTTGCATCAGTGTGAGTGTGTGTCTACTGCTCACAAAGGCCTTAATGGCCAAAAGACATAATTGTGTGAATCTTTTTGTTGTGCCTATCACAACTCAGCATCTCCGCTATATGGCGAGTAGCAACTTTCCATTCTCTGGTAAAGAATCAGTTTCCTGCATAGCAGTACAGAGGAGTGTCTGGTGATTTATGTAGACTCTGTTGATGTGCATTTCTTGCATTTGTTACATTAGTTTAATTTCTGCACTTCATATGTTGTTAACACAGTTCCCAGGTGTGTTTAAGCACAGCATTGCCACTTGTTAAAAAGGTGTGCTGCAATAGCGTTTGTATAATGCTGTGAAACAGTCTTTAGGTGCTCCTAGTGAAGTTGTGGGTTAGAGAAAGCTCCTTAAGTTTACCAACAAACTATAGATTTGAAATTTAGTGTGTCACTTGTCATTATTCCCTTACAATGCTAGAGTCAAGTAATGCATTAACAAGGTCAGATTTGAAATTCTTTCATAGTTAATTTTTGTAATGTCATGGTCTATACAGGTAAAGGATTATGAAACCAGTGACTAAAATTTCTTAAGGAACTACCAATTTGTGTAAAAAAATGTCAAAAATTAAGGAAAAAATTGAAACAAATATGATTACAAACTTTTCACCATTACACATCCCATAAATGTTAAATATTGTACAAGTGACATGATTGTAGTCAATACAGTCATAACTTGCACTGTCCTCCATTTTTTGCAGCTAGTTGCAACCTCAGGTGATCATCACAATGGTGATAGTTCTAAGCTAGTCTTATGTTCAGGTTATCGTAACAGACTGTAAGTCAAACTCATAAATGAAAATACTCACGTATGTACTCAATTTGCAGTCAGTTATGGCTGTGCTACAACACACTACATTTTCAGTGTTAACAGGTCCCCTTTACTTTTAGATAATGATTATGGTTTGTTGGTTGGTGGTTAAGGGACTGATGATGAAAGCACATAGGAGCAATAAGACAGAGACATTGGTAGCAATACTGATACCAGAGCTGATCAAAAATTGACAGAAGTGTATGGATCAGACCAGTACAGATGTCAGAACAAACCAATGTTCTCCCAGGGCTCACCCAATGGTAAGAAAACCCCACCCCATTCCAATCAAGGGTGAAGACAAATTCCAAAGGATGTTTTATATTTGGCAAATTCAAAACAGAAAAACTGGGATGACTAAAAATATAATGGACATCAGTCGGACTGTCAGTAAAAAGAACAAGTGGAGAGAAATGGGTAAGGCAGCAGGTAATTTTCCCAGGGCTCTGCATGCGACAGGAGTAGTCAGACCCACAGCCATTCCAACCCTGCTCCCAGTTTGTCAAGGTATTAAAAAGCACCAATCATTCAACAGAGTCCTAGAAAACAGGTTGTGACAGAAGAGCAAAACCACACCTAAAAACGACAGAGTACGAGAGGGGTGGAACAGTGAGCTAGTCAAGGAGGTATGGTTGCAGTCCCTCCCAGACCCAACAAGCAGTGGGATTAGCCACAACCCCAAGTGCCCAGTCACTGCCCTGAATGTAGCTACAAACCTTATCTCTGAAACCAACCATTTTCATGGAGAAAACAGTGAACCAGTTCAATCACCTGCAAACTGTCTGCTAATATTTGCAGCAAAAGAAATTAAAACGCCAAGCTTAGCATACAGGGCCAGAAGAAGGGGGCAATCCTCGAGGACATGAGGATTTTGGGTTGTAAGGCTCTGCAACTACAATATGGCGGTGGCTCATTACATAAAATAAAACCACGAGTTAGCCTGTTACGATCACTGAAGAGGCAACATGGCACTGTGGATTCTTTCCAGGAGGAACAGAAGGAAGAGTGCTATGTCGCATAGTCTCCTTGATACTGTGGAGTCTACAAGAGGGGAGAGTAGCCAACCAGGTCATTCCTTCTCCAAGTGAGCAGAGGTCTTATTTGCAGCCACAAATCCGCACCTGAGACTGACAAAGTGAATGGGGGATGAGTAATTGCTCCTTCGGACAAACAGTTGGCCAGTTCATTTCCTCGGATATATACAACTTGGAACCAAGAGAAAAAATATGGAGCCCTGTCGTCTGCAGTTACCACATTTTGGGTCTGTCATGCAGAAGGATGATGTATGACATCAAAAGCACCTCATGTGCAGTGGGACGTAAGGTATCATGTAACATCTGTACACCGTGCCCGACTTCTCCAAGAGAACACACCCTTCAAAGGCTAAGGAAAAGGTGCCTGCATCTAATCTATTATTCTAGGAACCTTCTCGGACATGTTGGACAAAATGTATGATTTGCCACTTAAGATTATCCCATAGTTCCTTGTCCATTTGGAGCATAAGATTTCAGTGGCAGGCGGTTCCTTGGACTATAATCAAAGTCTCGTGTGATGCAACAGTCACTGGTCTGTCACATAGACATTCACATGCCTGAAGAGCTGTAGAGTGTGCAACACAAGGAGCACTATCAGTACCAATCCACTGCTTATTTTTGCGAACTGTTCAACTTCTCCAAATTTATCTTCAGTATGCTCCACAAAAAAATAATGTTTTTGTCACAGTAAAAGTATACTCATCAGTTTCAGTACATTCGAATAAATTGTTTTGCTCTAAGATGTAGGACTTATCCCTCTTCCCATGGGGTAGCCAGGGTAGGGAAAGCAGTAGGATTGTAACATTCAGCATTGAAGTTTAGATGCCTATCTGAAGAGATGGCTGGATTAAAACAGCCATTTTCTGGTGTAATTCACAATGAGGCGGCTAGTCATAAGAGGCCTCCTAAAATCGTGTTAGACCTTTTGGCCAGCGAAGTGCAGCAACTTGATGTGGCATGGACTCAGTAAGTTGTTGGAAGTCCCCCTGTAGAAATACTGCACCATGTTTCCTCTGTGCCATCCATAATTGTGAAAGTGTTGCCAGTGCAGGATTTTGTGCATGAACTGACCACTTGATTATGTCCCATAAATATTTGAGGGGTTCATGTTGGGTGATCTCAGTGGCCAAATCATTCACTCAAACTGTGCAGAATGTCCTTCAAACCAATCACAAACAACTGCAGCCCAGTGACATGGTGCACTGTCAACAACAAAAATTGAAGTCCAACTATCCAAACATAACCATTTCTAATCAATGATCAGTTCATGTAAATACATCTCACACCATTATGGAACCACCACCAGCTTGCACAGTTCCTTGTTGACAACTTGGGTACATGGCTTCGTGGAGTCCGAACCTCACTTAAACCCACCTGTAAGCTCTTACCAACTGAAATCATAATTCATCCGACCAGGCCACGATTTTCTAGTTGTCAAGGTTCCAACTGGTGTAGTCACGAGCACAGGAGAGATGCTGCAGACGATGTCGTGCTGTTAGTAAAGGCACTTGCGTCAGTCATCTGCTGCTATAGCCCTTAACGTCATTTTGCTGCAATGTCCTAACATACATTTGTTTTTCATTCCACATTGATTTCTGTTGTTATTTCATGCAGTGTTGTGTGTCTATTAGCACTGACAAATCTAAGAAAACAACACTGCACTCTGTAATTAAGTGAAGGCCTTTGGCCACTGTGTTGTCCATTTTTAGATGTAATGCCTGGTTTTTGGTATTCTCAGCACACTCTTCACATTGCTAATCTCTGAATACCGTATTCCCCAACGATTTTCGAAATGGAATGTCCCATGCATCTAATTCCACCTACCATTCCGTGTTCAAGGCTGTTAATTCCCGTCATGCGGCCATAATACCATCGGAATCTTTTCATATGAATCACCTGAGTACCATGACAGCTCTACCAATGCACTGCATTTTTAGAGCTTATACACACAATACTACCACCAACTGTATATGGGCCTATAGCTTTTGCATGACTTTTGTCATCTCGGTACAACACATTTCCATGTGCGAAACAACCACTCTGATGCCACCTACTCCAATCAAGGGCTTTCCCCATGGGCATCACGACAGCCATGCCTACCTGGCACAATGACACCAGCCAGGAGTCCTGATGTCCCAGGGAGATGGGTATCTACTCTTTGGCATGCTTGGGGAGATAGCAGCTCAAGATTAGCAGGGTGATTCCTGTGTTTCCAGGGGGCTCAATTAAAAAGGTACATAGCAAGCCCATCAAGTCAGATTGGCTACAGTGCTGAAGCACAAATAAGAGCCTACACAGATATTATGTGCATATGATTTTTAACACTGCACGTAGTATGCACTATTTAAAATGTTCTTCCCCAGTCAGTCCATGCCTTAAAAAAAAAAGGGGGGGGGGGGGGGGGGGGGGCGACAACATACTTATAAGGGGCCCACATATTATTTTAACCAAAACACGGTGGATGAAAGAACATTCTAGAAAAGGAAGGCAGAATCTAGGGAGAGCCAGGTGGACATCAAAGGTCTTCACCATGAGGAAGAGAGCAAGAGAAAGAAGGCTAGTCAGAAATGAGAGGCACAGGAAAGGAAGGAGGTGCTGCAATAGCTTAGGATGCTTTGCTCACCATGCACATACTGACGGAAGAGTCATAAGGACCCTGAGGGGATGATGATTATGGGTTTAAAAGGGCTAGACTACTTGGTTATCAGTCCCTCAATTCACAGGAAAATTATTTTTAAAGGAAATGGAATGAGAAAAGGCAATAATCATTTTTTTTTTGTTTTCTGTCTCCACGAGAAAAGGAGAATTATCAACTCCCGGGTCTGCGGCCGTATCTGCTGGTTGAAAATATATGTGACAGTAGCTTTGGCCAGATAGATAAAAGTTAGATAAAACTCAGGCAGCTAAAAACTGTAGCTCATCACTGAAGGATACACCACATCATAGCACAACTAAAATGGGGCAAGACATTGGAATGGGGTGAGAAAATGCAAACTGTATGGACTAGGGAGCTAATTCACTTAGGCAGTTAGCTAAATAAAACACATACACCAAAATTTTAAAAAGTACACAGTGTATGGAGGAGAAAGTAGCCTGAGGCCACTCGAGGCCACACAGCAGTGGGAAACACTGCACCCATTACCACATCTGAAGCCGAACGTGAAGATGCATTAAATCATGTTATAAAATCTACTTTCCCTCAGGAAACATAGAACTTTGTTTCTTTTCTCAGATCAGCTAGCAGGACACAAACTGCAAGTATATGGGCAATCATGAGATGACTACCACAGCTGCATTGCGGGGAGTCCCCTTGATGCAAAAGGCACTCGTGGGTAAATGTGGTCTGGCTGACCAACTCTTCAGTGTATACATTGCACGCACTTGGCAGAGAGTACTACTTGCAGCCCCTTGAGTATCAAAATGCAAAACTGATGCTATCATTGACTCCTTGGTCCCATTTGCACTTGTATTTCCAAAGACTGGAACATTTACAACACATTGGGAGGCGGTGTACTGACCCAATGTCCCATAATATCACATTCAATGATGAATGACTGAGGATGACAGGGCAGTCTGTCTATTATTATATGGTCATCAAGGCATGATAAGTTTACCTTTTGTCCTTTCACTGATGTCTAAACACTGATGGTCAGTAATAATGGAGCTCAAATCATTGGTTTCAAAAGACGAGTTTATAGAACAGCGTAAAAAGCAACACACAAATACACTTAATATTGAATTTATTAATCAATAAATGCAGCAATAATTAAGTACACTTCATGTCACTTTAAGGATACAGATTGCGAAAATAATGAGTTCTGAGAACAGTTTCCTCTTCAGGCTCTTGCACTGTTAACAGAGAACATATCCTGCTTTAGAGAACAGTCTCTCAGAAGATGACAAGGCTGTACGGCTTAAGTATTAACACTATGCTATCCACACATCTAATCGAGATTCTTTCGTTTGGTGCCAGCAGTACTGACTCTGATTACGTTGCTTGTCAGCTGTGGGTTTTCAAGGTCTTCGGGAGTGCAAACATGCTGAATTTTACTAATCTCATTGTCAGTTCCCACAAGGTCTCAATCCTGCCCCTCTATTTTCCCTTACTCTGAAGGATGTGTACTCATACCTGGTTTTGAGGGGTCCTATTTATTTTGTGCAACTTTTTTATTCATTCTCTCTCCACCACATAACAATTTTCTTTACTATGTTGTAAACAATTATTTGTTGTTAACTATTTATACCAGAGCCAGCCACAGCACACTAAACTCCATGCATGCAGCACTTGTGGGTTGCAGGCAAGCTCAGGCCCTGCCTGTCACTCGGGTTTGCTGTTGCCTTCTCGGAAGTAGCCAGAGCAGTCTGACATTTCATTTAGCATTGTGCTGTGCATTTTTTGGTCAGACAACTCAAGTTTGGCAGAATTGTGGTGCCAGTGCTGTTTATCGTTCACTATTTGTTCGTGGTATGAAGGACACTCACAGGTCCAGTGGCTGCAAAAAGAGGCCCTCTAGCTATCTGTCATCAAAATACTTTAAAATGAATGGGAATGACAGAAGAGAGGGATGAGAATTTTCAATTTGCATAAGCGATGAGTACTGCTTATTTGCTGTGAAACAACATTAAAGTATCACACAGATAGAATTTAAACATTTAGATGTCAATGAAAGACCAAAAAATTACAAAAGTCAACAGACAGGATTTATTGTTCTATGCATCAAGAAGTACTTTGTGCAACTCTTTTTTTTTCCTTTGTGCTTGTAGGGCGCACAACCACAATTTAGAAATGTACCGCGAGGCACAAGGTTAAAACAGCAACTAAAAGGGACAACACTATATAAGACGTATTAACAGACATAGGATTAAAAAACTACAGCATAATCAAATGTCCTTAGACAGGTGTGTCAAGTTGATAAACGAAGAACGCGAGCAGCAGCTCCTGGGTCATCCGCTAAAATGGCATCCAGAGTACATGGCAGGCCAAGATCAAGACACAGCGTAGTAAAATCTGAACAGGACGTTAAAATGTGGCGGACCGTCAGCAATTGCTCACATGGACAGAACGGCGCCGGCGCTGCCGTCAGCAGATGGCGATGGCTGAACTGGCAGTGTCCAATTCGTAGCCGGGCCAAAACGACCTCCTCCCGCCGAGAAGGACGTGAGGAGGACGCCCAAGCTACGGGAAGCAGTTTCAAGGCCCGAAGCTTGTTGTCTTTAAGTGCAGCCCAATCGGCATGCTACAGCGATAAAATGCGCCAACAAATGATCGTGCTACAATCTGATGAAGGGACATAACAAGAAGCCTTCCGAGGCTGGAGGACTGCAGCCTTGGCCGCGGCATCTGCAGCTTCGTTCCCAGGGATACAGACATGGCCAGGAACCCACATAAGGCTAACTGGAGACCTGTCGTCCACCAGCTGCTGAAGAGAGCGTTGGATCCGGTGCACGAAAGGGTGAACCGGATACGGATCACTGAGGCTCTGGATGGCGCTCAGAGAATCTGAGCAGATGACATAAGCAGAATGTCGGTGGCGGCAGATGTAAGGAACAGCCTGGTAGAGGGCAAAGAGCTCAGCAGCATAGACCGAACAATGGCCATGCAGCCGGTATTTGAAAATTTGTGCACCGACAATAAAAGAACACCCGACCCCGTCATTGGTCTTAGAGCCATCTGCATAAATGAAGGTCATATTAATGAAATTTGAACGAAGTTCGACAAAACGGGAGTGGTATACTGAACCGGGGGTAACCTCCTTTGGGAGCGAGCGGAGGTCAAGGTGAACGCGAACCTGAGCCTGGAGCCAAGGTGGCGTGTGGCTCTCGCCCACTCTAAAGGTTGCAGGGAGTGAAAAATCAAGGTGTTGAAGGAGGCGACGAAAGCGAACTCCAGGGGGTAGCAAGGCAGAGACATACAACCCGTATTGATGGTCGAGAGACTCGTCAAAAAAGGAACGATACGATGGGTGGTCGGGCATTGACAGAAGCCGACAGGCGTAACGACAAAGCAGCATATCGCGCCGGTAGGTGAGTGGCAATTCACCAGCTTCAGCATGAAGACTATCGATGGGACTAGTATAAAACGCTCCGATCGCAAGCCGTAAACCCCAATGTTGTATGGAGTTGAGGCGGCGTAAGATGGACGGCCGTGCAGAGGAGTATACAAAGCACCCATAATGCAGCTTGGAGCGGACGATCGACTGATATAGGCGAAGTAGGATGGTCCGATCCGCTCCCCACAACGTGCCACTGAGAACACGGAGGACATTTAGAGAACGAATACAACGGGCAGCCAAATATGACACATGTGGAGACCAACTAAGTTTCCTGTCAAATGTAAGACCTAAAAATTTTGTTGTCTCCACGAATGGGAGAGCAACGGGGCCGAGGCATAAGGACGGTGGGAGAAACTCTTTGTAGCGCCAGAAGTTAATACAGACCGTTCAGAAAAATGGAAGCCATTGGCGACCCTCCAGGAGTAAAGACGGTCAAGAGAACGCTGAAGAGAGCGCTCCAGGAAACATGTACGCTGCGCGCTGCAATAGAAGGTAAAATCGTCCACGAAAAGAGAGCCTGATACATCATCTGGGAGGCAATCCATTATTGGATTGATCGCTATGGCGAAGAGAGCGATGCTCAAAACGGAGCCCTGCGGCACCCCATTTTCCTGGCGAAAGGTGTCTGACAGGACAGAATGCACACGTACCCTGAACTGTCGATCCATTAAAAAGGAACGAATAAAAAGAGGGAGGCGACCGCGAAAGCCCCATGTATGCATGGTGCGGAGAATGCCCACCCTCCAACAGGTGTCGTAAGCCTTCTCCAAATCAAAGAACACAGCCGTGGTCGGGCGCTTCCACAAGAAGTTATTCATAATGAAGGTCGATAGGGTACCCAGATGGTCAACAGCAGAGCGGCGCCTACGAAATCCACATTGTACATTCGTAAGTAGGCGTCGAGATTCGAGCAGCCAAACCAACCGATAGTTAACCATTCGCTCCATCACCTCACAGACACAGCTGATAAGCGAGATGGCTCAATAACTGGAAGGCAAGTGCTTGTCCTTCCCTGGCTTAGGAATCGGTACAACGATAGACTCGCGCCAGCATGCGGGAACATGTCCCTCAATCCAGATGCGATTGTAAGTACGAAGAAGGAAACCTTTACCCGCAGGAGAAAGGTTCTTCAGCATCTGAATATGAATAGAATCAGGCCCCGGAGTGGAGGACCGTGACCGGGCAAGTGCATTTTCGGGTTCCTGCATGGTGAATGGGGCATTGTAGTTTTCACAATTCGAGGAGTGGAAATTAGGTGGCCAAGCCTCCTCTGCCTGTTTACGGGGGAGGAAGGCGGGGGGGGTAATGAGTGGAGCTCGAAACCTCTGCGAAAAAGCGGCCGAAGGCATTGAAGACATCCTCAGGGGCCACAAGGACGTCATTCACGACCGTCAAGCCAGAAACTGGTGAGTGGACCTTAGTGCCTGATAGCAGGCGCAGGCTACCCCATACAACAAAAGAAGGAGTAAAACTGTTGAAGGTGCTTGTGAAAGCAGCCCAGCTGGCTTTCTTGCTTTCTTTAAAAATATGACGACACTGCGCACGTAATCGTTTGTAATTGATACAATTCGCCAATTCGCCACTGTAGGGTGGCATTTAAAGGTGCGTAAAGCACGTCGACGAGCACGTAAGGCGTCTCTACACGCTGCGGTCCACCAGGGGACCGGTACGCGGCGTGGAGAAGAAGTAGTGTGAGGGATGGAATATTCAGCAGCAGTGAGAATGACTTCCGTGAGGTGTGCGGCCTGACTATCGCAGCTTGTGAAGGTTTGATCCTGAAAGGTCACCCTGGAAGTGAAGAGCCCCCAGTCTGCTTTGGAGGTGTTCCAACTAGTTGAGCACGGAGAGGGGGTATGATGCAGGAGATGGATAACACACGGGAAGTGGTCGCTCGAATATGTATCAGAAAGCGCATACCACTCAAACCGGCGTGCAAGTTGGGTAGTACATACAGAGAGGTCTAAATGGGAATAGGTGTGAGAGGTATCTGAAAGGAAAGTAGGGGCACCAGTATTGAGGCAGATAAGATTGAGCTGATTGAAAACGTCTGCTAACAGGGAGCCCCTCGGACAGGATGCTGCAGAGCCCCAAAGAGGATGGTGAGCATTGAAGTCTCCAGTTAACAAAAATGGTGCAGGAAGCTGAGCAATAATTTGCAGCATGTCTGCCCTGGTAACGGCAGATGACGATGGAGTGTAAACGGTACAGATGGAAAATGTAAAATTGGGGAGAGAAATGCGGATGGCAACTGCCTGCAGGCCGGTGTGCAATGTGATGGGATCATAGTAGATATCATCCCGGACCAGCAACATAACCCCTCCATGAGCCGGAATACCTGCCACAGGGGGTAAGTCAAAACGCTCAGAGGTGTAGTGTGCCAAGGCAATTTGATCGCATGGGCGTAGCTTCGTTTCCTGGAGGGCTACGACAAGCGGACGGTGCGAGCAGAGCAGCAATTTCAAGTCCTCTCGGTTGGAACGAATGCTGCGAATATTCCAGTGAATAAGTGCCATCGTGAGAAGAAGAAGATGCAAAAAGGGGTCATCTAGAAGGCCGCTGAGGGTCCGGCTTCGAGCGAGCACTGCCGCAGCTAGCAGGAGGCGGACAGTCATCGTCCATTTGTTCTATAGGTTCATCGGCCGTCTTGTGAAGATGGCCGGAAGGGGAAGCTTCCTCTGCTGGTGAGCGGCCAGATGTTCGGCTACCAGCGGTGCGCCCAGGCGAAACGGATGACGGCCTGGGGCGGCAACCGCTGGGTGGCGCAGGAGGAGAAATGCGCCGTGGTGGGGAAGGAGAACTGTGCTTCCTATGAGCCTTCTTGGAAGGCTGTTTTGTGGAAGGATTGGTCGATGGCTGAGGGTTCGAGGTACGTAGGAGGTCTGCACGAGACGGTTCTTTCTTGAAGGCCCGTGCTTCCGACTTCTGGGTCTTCGTCCTGGCAGAATCTGATAAAAGTGCTTGTGTCGGAGGGGCGACGGGAGGAAGAGGAGACGTCGACCGGGCGATCTTAGCACTGGCCAAACAGACGACCGTAGTGCTGAAGGTCAGATCGCATGTCTGCGTCGCCACCTCCCTGGTAGTCCGAGGAGAGGCGAGGACAGTACTGTACTTCCTCGCTGGGAGCAACGTGGGCTTCCTGCTAGCGAATAGCTTGCAAGCAGCTGAGGTGGAGACTTTCTCTTTGACCCGAATTTCTTGGATACAGCGTTCTTCCTTGTAGACGGGACAGTCGCGGGAGGATGCTGCATGGTCACCGCGACAGTTCACACAACGAGGAGACGGAGGTGGACAGTCACCCTCATGGGCATCCCTGCCACAAGTCACACATGTAGCCGCATTGGAACAAGAATGGCGAGTGTGATTGAAACGCTGACACTGGTAGCAGCGCATAGGTGTCGGGACATAGGGGCGAACAGAAATAACCTCGTAGCCCGCCTTGATGCGTGACGGCAGCTGAACACTGTCAAAGGTCAAGAAAAGTGTCCGGTTCGGTACAAGGTCATTGTTGACCTTTTTCATGACCCTATGGACAGCCGTCCCGCCCTGCTCAGCGAGGAAAGACTAAATCTCCTCGTCAGTCAATCCGTCGAGTGATCTAGTATAGACCACTCCACGAGACGAATTCAAAGTGCGGTGAGCCTCCACCCGGACAGGGAACGTGTACAGGAGTGTGGCCTGAAGCAGTTTTCGTGCCTGAAAGGCGCTCTCAGTTTCTAGTAACAAGGTACCTTTACGCAACCTGGTACAAGACTTGACAGATCCGGCTATGGCATCTACGCCCTTCTGGATAACGAAAGGGTTGACAGAGGAAAAATCCTTTCCGTCCTCAGATCGAGAAACTACGAGGAACTGTGGGGCAGGTGATAGTACTTTATAGTCACTGGTGGCTGGTCAAGTTTCCGTTTGTGGGCAGAAGTCGAGAGAGAAGAAGAAGAGAAATCCATTGCGGAGGAATCCCCCATGATTGCCAGCGTCTCCGATGGCGCGCTCCTTCCTTGTGGGGACCCTCTCAGAGGGCACTCCCGCCTTAGGTGATTGTTCACACCTCAGGTCACACCTCCCAAGAAACGGACGGAGGGATCAATCGGCATGGTCGGAAGGTGTCAGCTCAGGCAATCACCCCTCCTTGGGCCTGGCCTTTACCAGGGGGGTACGTGCGTGACTTACTTGTCTACCCAGGGCGGGGAATTACGCGTTACCCCGTCACCGGCTACGCGTGCGAACGCGTGGGTCAGCCTTCAGGCACGCACAGGGAGGAAGGAAGAAGAGGAAAAAGAAAGGACATACTGTCTCAAATGCCGAAGCAGAGACCAGAGAAGGAGAAGAAGGCAAGGAGAAGAAGGCAAGGAGAAGAAGGCAAGGAGAAGAAGGCAAGGAGAAGAAGGCAAGGAGAAGAAGGCAAGGAGAAGAAGGCAAGGAGAAGAAGGCAAGGAGAAGAGTAAGTAAGACAGTGAGATGGGGAAGAACAAAGAAAGGAACCAACCAAAGGAAGGAAGAAACCAGAAGAAGTGAAAAACCAAAGTAAATGCAAATATAGGTTGTGAAACCGTCCGTCTCCGGACGCAGGCGCTAACTACCCCCTTGAGGGGGAAGGACTCCTTTTAGTCGCCTCTTACGACAGGCAGGAATACCTCAGGCCTATTCTAACCCCCGGACCCGCAGGGGGGTGTGCTACGTTTGTTGGCATGGAGCGTTTGAAGAAACTGGTGGTACGAATGGTAAAATTCCTGAAGTTGCATCCCTTATCCTATTCGTCAGCTGCAACACTTTTCAATGTAAATGAACGAAGAGAATGGAGAATTCATACGTTACAGCAAAGTACGTTGAAGTCAAGGGGTATGCCTAGAACCATTTTTCAATTTAAAACCCAAAATTGTTGAGTGTATAAATGAAAAAGGAGTGCAGGAACGAAAACTAGAACATCCAGAATGGGTTGCAGACTTCGCACTTTAAGTGGACTTCACTGCACACTGCTCTCAGTAAGACAATGCAAGGTGAGAAACAACTTAGTTCTGACATGATGGGGAGGCATTTAAAAAGAAAATTGCGTTATCGAAGGGACACATTCTGACAAAGACACTCCAGTTCTCCAAGCTCACTGGCAAAGTGCAAGGATAGAAGAATTAAAAGAATAGTTTTATAAAGATTCTGAGGACGCTGTCAGTCTTACATCTCTTTTCAGTTGAAAGCACCCTGTGCTTATGCAAACACACATGATCAACCTGCAAGGTAATTCCAGTTTCAATGACATATCTTTTTACGTTAAAGCTGTTCATGAAGAGTATACTTGCTTTCCTCAGGGAGATTTCCAAAGTCTCCCTAATGTGGTTGCAAAAAGGCTACAACATTTTGATCAAAATATTTGTGTGAAAGATATCTTTTCAATTTTGAAACTAAATAAGTCATGATTACGTGACAAGCTGAGTGCGAAACCCTGTGAAAATGTCAGCATCTGTCCGTATGCTGACAGTCTGCACCACATAAAAGTTATATTATGTCTTTAGCATGCCAAAAATAATTAATTAATACTGAAATCAAAAAATCTAAAATCCAGGATGAAATGTAACAATACAACAGAAGGAAAGTTGCTACTCAGCATACAGCAGAGATGCTGAGTCGCGATAGGCTCAACAAAAAGATTCATACAATTGCAGCTTTTGGCCATTAAGGCCTTTGTCAGTAATAGACGCACGCGCACCCGCACCCGCATGAGCACACGCACACGCACAACTTGCAGTCTCAGACAACTGCAGTGTGTTTTCAGTTGTCTGAGACTGCAGACGTGTGCAAGTAGTGTTCTCGTGTGTGCGTGTGTGTGTGTGTGTGTGTGTGTGTGTCAACTTGCAGTCTCAGACAGTGTGTTTTCAGTTGTCTGAGACTGCAGACGTGTGCAAGTAGTGTTCGTGTTCGTGTTCGTGTTCGTGTTCGTGTTCGTGTTCGTGTGTGTGTGTGTGTGTGTGTGTGTGTGTATTGCTGACAAAGGCCCAGCAACTCTACTATATGGCGAGTAGCAACTTTCCTTCTCTAATATAATTAATACTGAAAATTTGTTTTGTTTGTAATCTATGTTGTTGAGAAATAAGAAAAATAAAACCAAGTCACATGCAGTGCGACTGCACTGTCATTTAATTGCAGCATGTTCACTGTATCGGATGCTGTTTATGCAGTCCCAATTTATCCCACAAAAACAGGTTTGACTGTATGAAACCAAAGCAAATTTTTTTTGTTTTATATATTTATTTATTGTATTTTCTTGAATACTATGTATTTGTAACTTTTCTGTTTGCGTAAGATCCATGGCACCTTCATCGTTTAAAATCGTTGCTTTTGGAAATGTGTGTCAACTCGTGTAGCTTTAGCTTCCCAGAAACTCTGTTGACTGAATCACAATTGGGAGCAGATGATGTAACAATGACCTCCATGTTCTCTTCAGAAGCAGGTAAATGATTCTTGAGGCAAGATTCACATATTTTCAGTAAAAAAAAAAAAATCATTAAAGCGGAGACTCTTGCATCTTGTATTGCAATGCTGATACAGTATGAATACATTATATAAAGGGCAATCAAACATGTATAACAACAATTTTTTGACCTTTTTTAAATAGTTTCCTAAATATTGTGTAGTAACTAAGTAATTGATAGGGTCCTTTCCCTATTCTTCCACTGGGGTAATTCCTGTCTGGTGCGTCCACGTCGCAGGGGTGGGAATCCTACACTTCAGTAGGCCGGAGTGCTAGGATGGTTGAGTTCAAGCAGGGACCCAATCCCATGGGGTATAAGATGGAACCCATGCCCACAGTTACAGGTGAAGACTTCAATGGCAGCAACGGCGGAGAAGGAAGATTTCGGAACAGCATAGCTGGCAGATGAGGCAACCCTCCTTTCTGGGGATTAAATGAGTAGGGAACCACTGCCTTGTGGTGGAGGAGAAACTCCAAAGGCTAAGGGAGACAACCCCAACAGAAAATCCTTTCTTGCATTAGGCCTAACAAGCCAGTAGGAGAGTCTTCATATATTGCTTTCAAAGCACAGACGAGCCTCGGAATGAACCATTCAGGATGTGACCCCACTGCTTCTTCAAGTACTGGTGCGAATGATGAGAGACCTGATGATATTCATCAGTACAAGAAGATGAAACCAACCGAACTAAAAAATAACCTAAATATTAACACCCTTAATATATTAACCCTCAATGGAAAAATGGAAGAAATGACAGATGTACTAACAGAGAGAAAGTTAGATATACTGCGATTAAGCGAAACAAAGTGGAAGGGAAAAGGTGAGAATAATTTGAGAGTAGGAGGAGGAAAGCTGTACTGGAGTGGGAATAACAGGTTTAGATGAAATGGTGTGGCAGTGATGGTGAATAAGAATGTACAAGTATGTATTGAAAGTGTGAGATATATATTAGACAGGATCATAATCTTAAACCTGAGATTCCAAAAAGAAACACTGAAAGTTATCCAGATTTATGCACCTCAATTGGGATGTCGCGAAGAAGAGAAGATGGACTTTCAAAATGAGTTAGAGAACCATATAGAGAGTGCTAATATAGTGATGAGAGATTTTAATGCACAGGCAGGTAAAGACAAAAAGGGATTTTAACAAGTGTTGGGATGTTTTGGATATGGTGGCAGTAATGAAGATGGGGAAATACTCCTGGATTTGTGTCAGATGAATGGAATGAAAATAGCAAACAGCTGGTTTATGAAGAGAGAAAGTCATGTTGACACCAGATACAGTTGAGATGGAAGAACCAAGAGTGTAATTGATTATATTCTAGTAGATATGGAATGGGAAAAAATGAAATGAAATGTCGTGTGACGAGGGCCTCCCGTCAGGTAGACCGTTCGCCTGGTGCAAGTCTTTCGATTTGACGCCACTTCGATGACTTGCGCATCGATGGGGATGAAATGATGATGATGATGATTACAACACAACACCCAGTCCCTGAGCGGAGAAAATCTCCGACCCAGCCGGGAATCAAACCCGGGCCCTTTGGATTGACAATCTGTCGCGCTGACCACTCAGCTACCGGGGGGGGGGGGGGGGGGGGGGGGGGGGACACATGGAATGGGAAGAGAAAGTAACAAATGTGAAGGTAATTTCTGGTGTGAGTGCAGATGGAGACCGTAAATTACTGGTGGGACAATGGAAAATGAATCAGTGTGTGAAAAACAGAAAACAGAAGAAACTGACGAAGATATGGGATTGGAAACTGAAGGAGAGTGAAAATGCTGAGAAGTATAGAGAATCAATCACACAAAAATTTCCAAAAGAAGTTTTTTGTGATGTAGAATAAGAATGGAGTTTATTCAAAGACACTTTAGTCAAAGCAGCACTAAAAGTATGTGGTAGAACACTGGAAAGGCAAAAGTAAGACAGACAGGTTGGTGGGATGATACCACAATCCAAGCAGTTAGAAGAAAAAATGGAGCATGGAGAAAGTGGTGGAAAATTAAAAATGACGAAGACCATAAAAGATATACGGAGGAAAAGAAGAAGTGCAAAGAAATAGTGGAAACAGCAAAGAAAAAGGTGTGAGAAGAGTTTACACGAGGAAAAAAAAAATGAAGATGTAAAGAGCAATAAGAAAATGTTCTATAAAATGATGAAAAATAAGAGGAAGGCTTTGAAGTATCTGTGAAGATGGAAACAGAGGACACTACTGTGATTTAAGATCCATTAAATATAAAAGATCTCTGGAAAGAACATTTTAAGAAACTGTTAAACACTGAGGAGCAGGCACACGAGTAAACAACAAATAATGGAGAAATTGAGAGAAGTTGGGAAGCACAATTAGGACAAATTACACTCGAAAAAATGGATATAGCTGTGAAGAAGATGAAATGGGGGAAAGCCCTAGGACCTGATGAAGTATCAGTGGACATGATAAGAGCAGCAGGTCCAGTGGGAATGCAGTGGCTGTATAGAGTACCATTAAGTGAGTGGATAAATAGTACAATACCTGAAGACTGGAGAGAGACACTGTTCCCATCTTCAAAAAAAGCAGTGAAAGACTTTGTAACCCTTATGAGTCTTGTTGTTGTTGTTGTTGTTGTTGTTGTTGTGGTCTTCAGTCCTGAGAATGGTTTGGTGCAGCTCTCCATGCTACTCTATCCTGTGCAAGCTTCTTCATCTCCCAGTACCTACTGCAACCTACATCCTTCTTAATCTGCTTAGTGTATTCATCTCTTGGTCTCCCTCTACGATTTTTACCCTCCATGCTGCCCTCCAATACTAAATTGGTGGTCCCTCGATGTCTCAGAACATGCCCTACCAACCAATCCCTTCTTCTAGTCAAGTTGTGCCACAAACTCCTCTTCTCCCCAATTCTATTCAATACCTCCTCATTAGTTATGTGATCAAACCATCTAATCTTCAGCATTCTTCTGTAGCACCACATTTCAAAAGCTTCTATTCTCTTCTTGTCTAAGGTATTTATCGTCCACGTTTCACTTCCATAAATGGCTACACTCCATACAAATACTTTCAGAAACGACTTCCTGGCACTTAAATCTATATTCGATGTTAACAAATTTCTCTTCTTAAGAAACGTTTTCCTCGCCATTGCCAGTCTAGATTTTATATCCTCTCTACTTCGACCATCATCAGTTATTTTGTTCCCCAAACAGCAAAACTCATTTACTACTTTAAGTGTGTCATTTCCTAATCTAATTCCCTCAGCATCACCCGACTTAATTCGACTACATTCCATTATCCTTGTTTTGCTTTTGTTGATGTTTATCTTATATCCTCCTTTCAAGACACTGTCCATTCTGTTCAACTGCTCTTCCAAGTTCTTTGCAGTCTCTGACAGAATTACAATGTCATCGGCGAACCTCAAAGTTTTTATTTCTTCTCCATGGATTTTAATACCTACTCCAAACTTTTCTTTTGTTTCCTTTATTGCTTGCTCAATATACAGATTGAATAACATCAGGGAGAGGCTACAACCCTGTCTTACTCCCTTCCCAACCACTGCTTCCCTTTCATACCCCTCGACTCTTATAACTGCCACCTGCTTTCTGTACAAATTGTAAATAGCCTATCGCTCTCTGTATTTTACCCCTACCACCTTCAGAATTTGAAAGAGGTTATTCCAATCAACATTGTCAAAAGCTTTCTCTGAGGTCTACAAATGCTAGAAACGTAGGTTTGCTTTTCCTTAATCTAGCTTCTAAGATAAGCCGTAGGGTCAGTATTGCCTCACGTGTTCCAATATTTCTACGGAACCCAAACTGATCTTCCCCAAGGTCGGCTTCTACTAATTTTGCCATTCGTCTGTAAAGAATTCGCGTTAGTATTTTGCAGCCTTGACTTATTAAACTGATAGTTCGGTAATTTTCACATCTGTCAACACCTGCTTTCTTTGGGATTGGGATTATTATATTCTTCTTGAAGTCAGAGGGTATTTCGTCTGTCTCGTACATCTTGCTCACCAGATGGTAGAGTTTTGTCAGGACTGGCTCTCCCAAGGTTGCCAGTAGTTCTAGTGGAATGTTGTCTACTCCGCGGGTCTTGTTTCGACTCAGGTCTTTCAATGCTCTGTCAAACTCTTCACGCAGTAGTGTATCTCCCATTTCATCTTCATCTACATCCTCTTCCATTTCCATAATTTTGTCCTCAAGTACATCGCCCTTGTATAGGCCCTCTATATACTCCTTCCACCTTTCTGCTTTCCCTTCTTTGCTTAGAACTGGGTTTCCATCAAAGCCCTTGATATTCATGCAAGTGGTTCTCCTTTCTCCACAGTATAATGTAACGGACTTTTAATATTATTGTATGTAGTATTTAATTTTGCCCAAATCTTTTATATTATATTATTCTATAATGTGAACTTTATTTGTTTATTTCTGGAGAATATGTTGGCACCAGTGTGAGCCAAAGACATTCGTGTGTGAAAGGTAGAGAGTCGGACATTGTTAAGGTGACTGTTGGAGTGAGTTAGTTGGATGGTTGTGGGGAGAGCGTGGTTTTGTGAGGTGGACTGTTGATGGGAGTACAGAAGGAAGTCTGTCGTCTTATATAGAGAGTATCTATAAATAGTATGTGATATGAAGATGGAAATTATTGTGAAAAATGTTAAATTAATAAAAATGAAGAATCAATAGAAAACAAAAAGCGAGTACCAGTTTTCATTAGCATACAAAGACTAGGACCTAATATTAACAATGTTAGATGGATGGAACGCACCATGGCGAGAATCAAGACAATGAGACCAAATTCAGCATCTAAAGGTAAGGTATTTTAATTAGTTTTAGTATTCTGTGATGTATCATTCTTTTGTCTAAATATTAAGCTTAACATTGTCTGTTGTAGATACAGATCACCCAAGCTGGTGGGGTGTCGTCAATTGATCATCATAATCTCAGGGTTTGAAATAGCATTTAAATGAATTGAAAGTTTGTCGCTTGATATTTGGTTTTCACCCCGGACGAAAGAGGGTACATTACAACAGGTCTCTCTAAATTTCTTACCCCTAGTGAGATAAGCCTCTACATCCTTACATTTGTCCTCTAGCCATCCCTGCTTAGCCACTTTGCACTTCCTGTCAATCTCATTTTTGAGACGTTTGTATTCATTTTTGCCTGCTTCTTTTACTGCATTTTTATATTTTCTCCTTTCATCAATTAAATTCAATATTTCTTCTGTTACCCAAGGGTTTCTACTAGCCCTCGTCTTTTTACCTATTTGATCCTCTGCTGCCTTCACTATTTCATTTCTCAAAGCTACCCATTCTTCTTCTACTGTATTTCTTTCCCCCATTCCTGTCAATTGTTCCCCTATGCTCTCCCTGAAACTCTGTACAACCTCTGGTTCTTTCAGTTTATCCAGGTCCCATCTCCTTAAATTCCCACCTTTTTGCGGTTTCTTCAGTTTTAATCTACAGTTCATAACCAATAGATTGTGGTCAGAGTCCACATCTGCCCCTAGAAATGTCTTAAAATTTAAAACCTGGTTCCTAAATCTCTGTCTTACCATTATATAATCAATCTGATAGATTTCAGTATCTCCAGGGTTCTTCCATGTATACAACCTTCTTTAATGATTCTTAAATCAAGTATTAGCTATGATTAAGTTATGCTCTGCGCAAAATTCTACCAGGCGGCTTTCTCATTTCTTTGCCCCAATCCATATTCACCTACTATGTTTCCTTCTCTCCCTTTTCCTACTGACGAATTCCAGTCACCCATGTCTATTAAATTTTCGTCTCCCTTCACTATTATAATAATTTCTTTTATTTCATCATACATTTCTTCAATTTCTTCGTCATCTGCAGAGCTAGTTGGCATATAAACTTGTACTACTGTAGTAGGCGTGGGCTTCGTGTCTATCTTGGCCACAATAATGCGTTCACTATGCTGTTTGTAGTAGCTTGCCCATACACCTATTTTTTTTTATTCGTTATTAAAACTACTCCTGCATTACCCCTATTTGATTTTGTATTTATAACCCTGTATTCACTTGACCAGAAGTCTTGTTCCTCCTGCCACCGAATTTCACTAATTCCCACTATATCTAACTTTAACCTATCCATTTCCCTTTTTAAATTTTCTAACCTACCTGCCCGATTAAGGGATCTGACATTCCACGCTCCGATCAGTAGAACGCCAGTTTCCTTTCTCCTGATAACAACGTCCTCTTGAGTAGTCCCTGCCCGAAGATCCGAATGCGGGACTATTTTACCTAAGAGGATGCCATCATCATTTAATCATACAGTAAAGCTGCATGCCCTCGGGAAAAATTACGGCTGTAGTTTCCCGTTGCTTTCAAACTCTCGCAGTACCAGAACGGCAAGGCCATTTTGGTCAGTGTTACAAGGCCAGATCAGTCAATCATCCAGGCTGTTGCCCCTGCAACTACTGAAAAGGCTGCTGCCCCTCTTCAGGAACCACACGTTTGTTGGCCTCTCAACAAAAGGGTGATAATGGTTTTTATAGACATAGAAAAGGCATGTGACTCAGTTAACAGGGAAAGACTCTGGGAAGAAATGAAGAAGATATATATAGATGATGGATACATTAATGTAATAAAGACAATCTACAGAAGACATAATTGTAGAATTAGAACACCATTGGGGAAGTCTGAATACTTCAAAATAAGACAAGGACTTCAGCAAGGAAGTATTCTATCTCCTGCACTTTTTAATGTTGTGATGGAGGGAAAGAATAGGGCAGTTAAAGATGTAATAAAAGAAAAAGACAAAAAGATGATTTTTGCAGATGATATGGTATTATGGGGTGATATAGAGGTAGATGTACATTTAGAACTTGATGTGTGGAAGGAAATAATGAAAAGGTATGGGTTAAAAATAAATAAAGATAAGAGTGAAGTAATGGTATTTGGAAGAGAGAAAGCGATCAACGGAAATATGACTTTGAATGGAGTACTCCTCTAAGTGCTAGAAGTTTCACTTATTTAGGGAGTGATATATCTAGTGAGGGAAGAATAACCAACAAAATTAATAGGAGGTTGCAGAAGGCAGGCAATTTCTGCCAAACAATAAAACACCTGATTTGGAATAAGGAAGTTTCAGAAAAAGCAAAAATCCTTATGTACAAGAATTATCACTTCTCTATTGTCACCTATGGTGGAGAAACATGGACAACGGCAGAAAGGGACTGGAGCAGGCTGCAAGCAGGGGAAATGAAATTTCTCAGAGCAGTTAAGGAAAAAACAAGAATGGACAAAGTAAGCAATGTAGAGATTAGAAAGGACCTTAAACAAGAAAGTATCAGAGAAGAAACTGAAAAAAAGAAAAAAAGAGAGAGAGATTAAGAGGGTATGGGCATGTTAAGAGGATGCAGGGGCAGAGACTCCCCAAAATTACGGAAGAACTGAAGATGGATGGGAAAAGACCTAGAGGGCACCCAAGAAAATGGTGGAAAATGGGAGTGAGAATATCTGTGGAAAGGAGAGGTGTGGCCTGGCAGCAAGTGGAAGAAGAAAAGTGGTGGGAGGACCAAGCCAAATGGAGAGGACTCGTCAGCACCCAGACCCGGAAGTAGCTGGAGCGGGATCCGGATATAAATAGATAGAACTAAGTAATTGGTCTACCTTATCCACTAGCTTTGTGTATTTATTATAATACAATACAATTTCAGGTTTTTGAATCAGGACAGTGGATTCCTTGCGAGAAGCAAAAAAGGAGGAGTGCCACATGGCACTGTCTTCTTTACTGCCCTCAGTTTATTTGAAGTTCCAAACCTCCAACAATTAATGTCATATTGCTGACCAAATGTCCAATTCGGTGACATACATTTACAAAAAACAGCATCCTACTAGCCAATATTGACAACTGGCCAGCAAGTTCATTCCCTGAGGCCCCAATAAAGATGACTGTCCAACTTGATGGAGGGCAGAAAGAAGATCCTGAATTAACATGACTAATGAGTGACAAGAGTAGTAATGGTCTATAGTCTGAAAGCTGTTCAGGGAGTCATTGCAGATTTGAAGCATCTTGCTGGTGCAAGAATGAGCATGGCTAGGGGCTCATTCGATGGGCATCAATTCAGCAGTCAAGACATTGCATTCACTCGGTAGGGAACATATTTCACTGCACCTTGCATGTGTGTAGGTAAAACTGGCTCATCCACCAACTGTTGAGTTGTCAATATATACCACTTCCGAACACGGAAATACATCAAGGACAGCCAGGAGTAGATGGTGGAATACCATGGGGATCAACTGGATCTCATGGTCCACCGGGTAAATTAAGACAGATCCGAGGTCGAGGTACATGTCATAGATGCTTACATGAACACTCGCTGACCAGAGGTGAGAGTGTGGGAAGTTTTAGTGCGGAGCAGATGATGATGACGACATTTGGTTTGTGGGGCACTCAAATACACCGTAATCAGCAGTGGTACAAATTCCCAATCTTTTCACAGTCCAGTCGCACCACTTTTCCCAAATGATGATTAAATGAGGAGGACAACACAAACACCCCATCCTCTGGCAGAGAAAAACCTCTACCTGGGATCCTGAAAATCGGAGGCAACAATGCTAGCCACTAGCCCACAAGCTGCGGAGTTCAGAGCACAGATCTGGGTCACTGTTGTGGGAAGTGACCTCCCTACTAGGAAAAAAAGACAATAGTTTGGATACTTAGGTGTGCCGCAAACTTTTATAACATAACTGAGCAGCTGTTGTTGTGGCCTGATCTGTAGTGGAGGGACCTCAGCCTCCAGGAGTAGGCTGTTCACAGAGCTAGCTCAAAAGGTTTCTCTTGCAAGTCCGATACCACAATGGTCATCTGATCCACTGACTGTAATGCTCAGGCCGATGCCGAACCACACGCCAAAATCTCATAATCAAGATGGGACAGGATGAGGGTTCCTAAGGCTGCAGGAGGGTATTGCAGTCTGCACCCCAGCTGGTGTCACTGAGGAAGCCAAGTGTATTAAGCTGTAGCCAGCACCTTTGCTTAAGTTGATGAAGATGAGGAAGGCATGTCAGCCAGGCATCAAATACCAGTCCCAAAAAGCAATATGTTTCCACAACATTGAATAACTGGTCATCAAGATAAAGTTCTGGTTGTGGCAAACAGTACGACACAAACAAAAGTGCATTACACACATCTTGGCAGCTGAAAACTGGAAGTCTTTTGTGAGAGTACACGACTGCACCTTTTGAATGGCACCCTGCAGTCTGCATTCAGCAACACCCACACTAGAGGGGCAATAGCAAGAGTCGTCAGCATACAAGGGGAGTGATACTGAAGGCACCAGAGTTACTGTTAGACGATTGATGGCCACTAGAAAGAGAGGGACACTTAACGTAGAACCCTTCAGGACCACATTCTCACGGATATAGGAGGTACTGTGGGAAACACCAACTCATGCTCAAAAAACATGGTACAACAAGATGTTCTAGACAAAAATCGGAAGCGAACCCCAGAGACCCCACTCATAAAAGGTAGTGAAGACATGGTGTCCCCATGTGGCATCATAAGTATTTTGTACACAGAAGAAGGCAGCAGTAAGCTGTTGATGTTGGTGAAAAGTCGTCTGGATGGGAGACTTCAGACAAACCAAATTATCAACAGTGAACGGCTTTGGTGAAAACTGCCCTGGATTGGAGCCAGAAGGACCCGAGACTGAAGAAGCTAACACAGCATCGGCTCACCATGTTTGAGCAACTTACACGGATCACTGATGAAACTAATTAGGTGATAGCTGTCCATCTTCAGGGGACACTTACCTGGTTTCAATAATGGAATGATGATGCTTTCTTGCCATTGAGATGGGAACTCCCCACACTCCACCCTATGGTTGACGATGGTGTGGAAATGATGATACCAATCCACTGATAAGTATCTGAGCATTTGGTTGCGGATGCAGTCTGGTCCTGGGGCTGTATCAGCGCCAAGGGCTAGAGCACTGAAGAATTCCCACTCACTGAATGGAGTATTATAGGGCCCTAGGTGGCATGTAGTGAAAAGTAAGTGTAATGATTCCATCTGCTGTTTACAGACACAAAAGGCAGGTTGATAGTTCTCAGATGCAGAAGATCAAGCATGACAGAGCAAAATGTTCAGTGATGGCATCTGGGTTAGTGGAAACTGCACTGTTTATGGAAATATCAGGTACATCTGCAGATGATTAGTATCCATAAATGTGTATGATTTTCGCCCACGCTTGTAAAGGAGGCGTATGTTGTATGATGGTTGAAATGTACTGTTCTCAGCATTCTTGCTTCCATCTTTTTATTAAGTGGACCCAGGCAACAAACCATGTAAGGGCAATGAGACGCTCCATTGATGGATGCAACTTATCGTGTTTGAGAACCTACCGGCAATACCCAATTGCCTTTACAATTTCTTAAGTCCAGCAAGGTACTATTTTCTGAAGCAGGAACCCTGAAAAACAAGGGATTGCTAACTTGGCTAACAATAGAACATCTGTTGTTGGACTCTGGACAAGTGTAACAATGCCCCCATATAGTGGGTGGCTGGGAATAGGAGGTGAAAGCATCCCTATCAGCACTGTGGATAGCCCATCTGGGCAGGTGTTCACAGGAGTGATGCTGAGGAAGCTACAGTAAGACTCTAAAGTGGTCACTACCACACAGGTTATCATGGACGCTCCAATGGACGGATGAGAGAAGACCATGGCTGTAAACAGAAAAATCAATAGCCGAGCAAATTCCATGTACCATACTGCAGTGTGTGGGGCTACCAGTAAGTTTTCGATATCTTCACCACCGCCAGAGACAACCCACAGACCACTATGGGCATTGATGTCACCCAAAATTAGGATAGATGGAGGAGAGCCGAAAAAACAATGCTGACAATACATTCTGAGATACTCCACCATTGGGAGGGGGATAAAACATTACAGATGCTAAAACCCTAAAATTCCCCTTACCCAAACAGCCACAGCCTCCAAAGTTTTATCAAGAGGCACATGTTCGTTATATACATAATCCAGAACATACGTGGAAACTCCACCCGACATTATATCATAGTCAGCATGATTCTTAAAATCATACTGCCGTCTGGTTCACATCTCCCATGTAGCAAGCTATGTAAATCTAAGTATTAACTATGTTTTTCTTACTTGTCACTTCATTCTCCGTTGTTTTTTTTTTTTTTTTTTTTTTTTTTTTTTTTTTTTTTTTTTTTTAAGGAAGCTTTAATTTTCGAGTACTGGTGATAGTGTTTCATAGATTTTGTGTTTGTTCTGAATACAGTCCAGAGACAGTTAGTGCTTATTTTCATTGTTTCCAACAAGATGTGTCTAGTAACCACTGTTTAGTCAGCTATCATCTACAACTACATCTATATTTATACTCTGGAAGCCACCCAAAGGTGTGTGGCGGAGGACACTTTACGTGCCACTGTCATTACCTCCCTTTTCTGTTCCAGTCGTGTATGGTTCGCGGGAAGAACGACTGTCTGAAAGCCTCCGTGCACACTCAAATCTCTCTAATTTTACATTCGTGATCTCCTCGGGAGGTATAAGTAGGGGGAAGCAATATATTCGGTACCTCATCCAGAAACGCACCCTCTCAAAACCTGGACAGCAAGCTACACCGCGATGCAGAGCACCTCTCTTGCAGAGTCTGCCACTTGAGTTTGCTAAACATCTCCGTAACACCATCACAGTTACCAAATAACCCTGTGATGAAACGCGCCACTGTTCTTTGGATTTTCTCTATCTCCTCCATCAACCCGATCTGGTACGGATCCCTCACTGATGAGCAATACTCAAGTATAGGTCGAACGAGTGTTTTGTAAGCCACCTCCTTTGTTGATGGACTACATTTTCTAAGGACTCTCCCAATAAATCTCAACCTGGTACCCGCCTTACCAACAATTAATTTTATATGGTCATTCCACTTCAAATCGTTCCGCACGCATACTCCCAGATATTTTACAGAAGTAACTGCTACCAGTGTTTGTTCCGCTATCATATAATCGTACAATAAAGGATCCTTCTTTCTATGTATTCGCAATACATTACATTTGTGTATGTTAAGGGTCAGTTGCCACTCCCTGCACCAAGTCCCTATCCGCTGCAGATCTTCCTGCATTTCGCTACAATTTTCTAATGCTGCAACTTCTCTGTATACTACAGCATCATCCGCAAAAAGCCACATGGAACTTCCAACACTATCTACTAGGTCATTTATATATATTGTGAAAAGCAATGGTCCCGTAATACTCCCCTGTGGCACGCCAGAGGGTACCTTAACGTCTGTAGATGTCTCTCCATTGATAACAACATGCTGTGTTCTGTTTGCTAAAAACTCTTCAATCCAGCCACACAGCTGGTCTGATATTCTGTAGGCTCTTACTTTGTTTATCAGGCGACAGTGCGGAATTGTATCGAACGCCTTCCGGAAGTCAAGGAAAATAGCTTCTACCTGGGAACCTGTATCTAATATTTTCTGGGTCTCATGAACAAATAAAGCGAGTTGGGTCTCACATGATCGCTGTTTCTGGAATCCATGTTGGTTCCAAAGAGTAGATTCTGGGTTTCCAAAAACGACATGATACGCAAGCAAAAAAATGTTCTAAAATTCTACAACAGATCGACGTCAGAGATATAGGTCTATAGTTTTGCACATCTGCTCGACGACCCTTCTTGAAGACTGGGACTACCTGTGCTCTTTTCCAATCATTTGGAACCTTCCGTTCCTCTAGAGACTTGTGGTACACGGCTGTTAGAAGGGGGGCAAGTTCTTTCGCTTACTCTGTGTAGAATCGAGTGTAGAATCGAAATGGTATCCCATCAGGTCCAGTGGACTTTCCTCTGTTGAGTGATTCCAGTTGCTTTTCTATCCCTTCGATACTTATTTCGATGTCAGCCATATTTTTGTTTGTGCGAGGATTTGGAGAAGGAACTGCACTGAGGTCTTCCTCTGTGAAACAGCTTTGGAAAAAGGTGTTTAGTATTTCAGCTTTACGCATGTGATTCTCTGTTTTAAAGCCATCATCATCCCGGAGTGACTGGATATGCTGTTTCGGGCCACTTACTGATTTAACGTAAGACCAGAACTTCCTAGGATTTTCTGTCAAGTCGGTACATAGAATTTTACTTTTGAATTCACTGAACGCTTCATGCATAGCCCTCCTTACGCTAACTTCGACATCGTTTAGCTTCTGTTTGTCTGAGAGGTTTTGGCTGCGTTTACACTTGTTGTGAAGGGGGGGGGGGGAGGGGGGGGGGTCTTATCCGAGATGTGGACAAGGCCCTTCCAGCAGCAATAGAGCACTGGGTCCGACTATAAATTGTTGCTCATGCCGGCACCAATGAATCCTGTCATCTGGGTTCAGAGGTCATCCTCAGTTCATACAGATGGCTGATGGGGTTGGCGAAGGCAGAAAGCATTGCTCATGGTGTGCAATCTGAGCTAACTATTTGTAGCGTCGTTCCCAGAACCGATCGTGATCCTCTGGTTTGGAGCTGAGTGAAAGGCTTAAACCAGAGGCTCAGACAATTCTGCGGAGATCTGGGGTGCAAATTTCTCGACTTCCACTATCGAGTGGAGAAGTGTAGCGTCCCCCTGAATAGGTCAGGCATGTACTACACGCAGGAAGTGGATACAAGGGTAGCAGAGTACGTGTGGAGGGCACATATGGGTTTTTAGGTTCGAGAATTCCCTCCCTAGGCCCAACAAGACACCACCTGAGACGTGACAAGGTAGCAGCAGGCAAAACACTACAAGGAATGACAGTATTAATGTGGTAATAGTAAACTGCTGGAGTGTCTATAGAAAGGTCCCAGAACTGTTCTCATTAATAAACAGATGTAAACAGTAATTAAATTTTAAACTCAGATTGGAATGTATACCGCAGAGACAGGCAGGACAGTGAAGGGGGAGGCGTGTTTATACTGATAAAAAGTGCAATAGTATCGAAGAAAATTGACAGAGATCCGAAATGTGAAATAATTTAGGTGAAGGTCACGGTTAAAGCAGGCTCAAACATGGTAACTGCATGTCTCTATAGGCCCCCTGGCTAAGCAGCTGTTGTGGCAGAACACCTGGAAAATATTTCGAGTAGATTTCCTGACCAAGTTATAGTTTTGGGTGGAGATTTTAATTTACCAGATTTAGACTGGGAGGCTCAACTGTTTATAACAGGTGGCAGGTAGAAAGAAACTGGTGAATTTTCTATAAGTACTTTATCTGAAAATTACCTTGAGCAGTTAAACAGAGAACCGACTCGTGGCGAGAACATATTAGAGCTTCTGGTGACAAACAGACCCGAACTATTTGAAACAGTTAACGCATAACAGGTAATGAGCGATCATAAAGCGGTTACAGCATCAGTGATTTCATCCGTAAATACAAATATTAAGAAAGGTAGGAAGATTTTTCTGTTTAGCAAAACTGACAAAAAGCAGATTTCAGAGTACTTGATGGCTCAACACAAAAGTTTTGTCTCAAGTACAGATAGTGTTGAGGATCAGTGGATAAAGTTCAAAATCATCATACAATATGCATTAGATGAGTATGTGCCAAACAAGATCGTAAGAGATGGAAAGGAGCCACCGTGGTACAACAATCGAGTTAGAAAACTGCTACGGAAGCAAAGGGAACTTCACAGCAAACATAAACATAGCCAAAGCCTTGCAGACAAACAAAAATTACACGAAGTGAAATGTAGTGTGAGGAGGACTATGCGAGAGGCGTTCAGTGAATTCAAAAGTAAAGTTCTATGTACTGACTCGGCAGAAAATCCTAAGACATTTTGGTCTCACGTCAAAGCAGTAGGTGGATCAAAACAAAATGTCCAGACATTCTGTGACGAAAATGATACTGAAACAGAGGATGACAGACTAAAGGCCGAGATACTAAAGGTCTTTTTCCAAAGCTGTTTCACAGAGGAAGACTGCACTTTCGTTCCTTCTCTAGATTGCCGCACAGATGACAAAATGGTAGATATCGAAACAGATGACAGAGGGATAGAAAAACAATAAAAATAGCTCAAAAGAGGAAAGGCCGCTGGTCCTGATGGGATACCAGTTCAATTTTACACAGAGTACGCGAAGGAACTTGCCTCCCCTTTTTGCAGTGGTGTACTGTAGGTATCTAGAAGAGTGTAGCGTTCCAAAGCATTGGAAAAGGGCACAGGTCATCCCCATTTTCAAGAAGGGGCATCAAACAGATGAGCAGAACTATAGGCCTACATCTCTAACGTCGATCAGTTTTAGAATTTTGGAACACGTATTATGTTCGAGTATAATGACTTTTCTGGAGACTAGAAATCTACTCTGTAGGAATCAGCATAGGTTTTGAAAAAGACGATCGTGTGAAACCCAGCTTGCGCTATTCGTCCATGAGACTCAGAGGGCCATAGACACAGGTTCCCAGGTAGATGTCATGTTCCTTGACTTCCGGGCATTTGATACAGATCCCCACAGTCGTTTAATGAACAAAGTAAGAGCATATGGACTATCAGACCAACTGTGTGATTGGATTGAAGAGTTCCTACATAACAGAACACAGCATGTTATTCTCAATGGAGAGAAGTCTTGCAAAGTAAGAGTGGTTTCAGGTGTACCGCAGGGGTGTGTTGTAGTACCGTTGCTATGCACAATATATGTATATATAAAAGACCTTGTGGATAACATCAGAAGTTCACCGAGGCTATTTGCAGATGACACTATAGTATATCGAGAGGTTGTAACAATGGAAAATTGTACTGAAATGCAGGAGGATCTGCAAAGAGTTGACACATTGTGCAGGGAATGGCAACACATTGTGTAGGAAATGGCAACTGAAACTCAATGTAGGCAAGTGTAATGTGCTGTGAACACATAGAAAGATTCTTTATCATTTAGCTACAATATAGCAGGTCAGCAACTGGAAGAAGTTAATTCCATAAATTATCTGGGAGTAGGCATTAGGAGTGATTTAAAATGGAATGACCATATAAAATCAATCGTCGGTAAAGCAGATGCCAGACTGAGATTCATTGGAAGAATCCTACGGAAATGCAGTCCGAAAACAAAGGAAGTAGGTTACAGTACACTTGTTCACCCACTGCTTGAATACTGCTCACCGGTGTGGGATCCGTGCAAGATACGGTTGATAGAAGAGGTAGAGAAGATCCAATGGAGAGTAGCGCACTTCGTTACAGGATCATTTAGAAATCGAAAAAGCATTACGGAGATGATAGATAAACTCCAGTGGAAGACTCTACAAGAGAGATGCTCAGTAGCTCAGTAAAGGCTTTTGTTGAAGTTTCGAGAACATACCTTCAGATGAGTCAGGCAGTATATTGCTCCCTCCAACATACATCTCGTGAAGAGACAATGAGGATAAAATCAGAGAGATTAGAGCCTACACAGAGGCATACCAACAATCTTTCTTTCCACGGACAATACGAGACTGGAATAGAAGGGAGAATCGATAGAGGCACTCAAGGTACCCTCCGCCACACACCGACAGGTGGCTTGCGGAGTATGGATGTAGATGTAAATCCCCAGTAGCCATAAAGTGCAGGGGTCCACATTGTTGGAAATCAAGCTTTCTGAAGGGCAATGCAGAAAGTACGGGAACATCTTAAGACATGTCATAATTCAGCAAGGTGGTGGAAAAAACTGCTACATTTCAGCTGGAGAACCATGCTGTTGGCAAACTGTGAGGGCATGAAGGGACCAGGAGGCATGTTACTTCCCAGGGTCACCTGTGGCCACCAGGGGAGAGGTGATGGTATCTAGACACACAGGTTCCAAGACATGGTGTGTGTGTGTGTGTGTGTGTGTGTGTGTGTGTGTGTGTGTGTGTGTGTGTGTGTGGTGCAATCTGGAGCCTCAGGGGCCACCAAGATATACTCCTTGGCCACAAAAGCAGAACATGTGAATCCAGCTGTGTGGTAGCCACTGGAATCTCCTTCTTCGAAGACTTCCTTTCGTCTTTCTTCTCCAAGGGGGTTTGGATGGCTGGGAGGGCTTTCCTGAAAGAGTTTAAGTGCCTGAGGGAGATCGCAAAGCACTATGACCAGCAACCTGTGGTTCCTTCAGCCACTGGCTGGTGTCTGGTTGCACATCAGCAGAAACTTTGGAAGCGAGTGTCCTGAGGGACCCCTTCCTGGCATAAGAAGCCGAATGAGCGTGATGCATCTCCAGCTGGAATGAACCTCATATTTTTGGTAGGGCTTCTTGTATTCTAATGAGCATATTCTGAAATGACCTGATTTGACACAGGCCACTAAAAGACACTATGTGATCAAAAGTATCCGGACACCCCCAAAAACATACATTTTTCATATGAGGTGCATTGTGCTGCTACCTACTGCCAGGTACTCAATATCAGTGACTTTAGTAGTCATTCGACATCGTGAGAGAGCACAATTGGGCACTCCGTGGAACTCACGGACTTTGAACATGGTCAAGTGATTGGGTGTCACTTGCGTAATAGGTATATACGCGAGATTTCCATAGTGCTGAACATCCCTAGGATCACTGTTTCCAATGCAACAGTGGAGGAACACGTACAGCACAAAAGCATACAGGCCAACCTCGTCTGTTGACTGAAAGAGATAGCTGACAATTGAAGGAGTTCGTAATGTGTAATAGGCAGACATCTACCCAGACCATCACACAGGTATCCTAAACTGCATCAGAATCCACTGCAAGTACTATAACAGTTAGGCGGGAGGTGAGAAAACTTGGATTTCACAGTCGAGCGGCTGCTCATAAGCCACACATCACACCGGTAAATGCCAAACGACGTTTTGCTTGGTGTAAAGAGAGTACACATTGTACGAACACATTGCACGACTGAACTATGGATAAACATTGTGTGGCATGACAAATCACAGTACCCAATGTGGCGATTGGTTGGTTGGTTTACAAGAGGGGGGGGGGGGGGGGGGAAAGAGACCAAATTATGTCATCAGTCCCTTGTTCCTAATAAAACAATGCCATAAGTGTGGGAATAAAACAGACATGACAACACAAAACGGAAAGAAAGGAAAGACCACAAGAACGAAGGAAAGGCAATGAACACTAAAATGAACAAAAGAGGACATGAAAACAACAGAGATGCAAGAAACAGTTAGAAGAGAGTAAAACAAGGAAGCAGATTACAGTGGCTGGCCGACTACAAAAATAAAAAGGAAAAGCGTCACCCTGCAACACATTAAAACCTCCACCCTAAAAGCAGTAGGGTGGAGGACACAGAGGGACAAAGGACATGAACTAAAACTCAGATCGAATGATGAAAACCACCCTCACAGATGAAATGTAAAACCAAATCAGCCGATGAGGCATTGTCTGCTAAAATCAATGATTGTGAGTCCAGCAACTGAAGATAAGCCAAAGGAGGACAGAGCAGAAGAACATGGGCCACTGTCAACTGGGCACCGCACCGACACTGAGGTGGGTCGTCACAGCGCAGGAGGTAGCCGGCAGAGAAACACTGAGTCCCTGCAAGAGGCCCTCATCAAGCACTTCCACACATTTGTGGTCCCCTTAATGGCTCACAGTTTGTTGTGTGTACTGAGATTTTGCCATTCCATCTCCCAAATCTGAAAAGCCTTGCGGCACAATAACAAACACAGGCCAGTTGAAAAGATGCCCATCTCCAGAAGTGGTTTCCATGTAGCCTGTTTGGCCAGCCTGTCAGCAAGATCATTTCCTGCGATTCCGACGTAACCAGGGGTCCAGACAAACACCACTGAACAACTGGACCGTTCCAGGACACAGATGGACTTCTGTATGGACACTACCAAAGGATGATGAGGGTAGCACTCATCGATACATTTTCAGGCTGCTCAAGGAGTCAGTACATAAAATAAAAGACTCCCAGGGCACGAACCGAGATACTGAAGTGCACGAGAAATGGCCACCAGCTCTGACGAGAATACCCTGCAGCCATCAGGTAAGGAATGCTGTTCAATACGGCCGCCGTGAACGTAGGCGAAGCCAACACGACAACCAGCCATAGAGTCATCTGTGCACACCACTTCAAAGCCCTGGAACACATCAACAATGAGAGGAAGTGACAGCATAGAGCCGCAGGGTTAACGGAGTCCTTAGGGCCATGTTTATGGTCCAGTGAAAGCTGTGGCCGAGGCACACACCATGTAGGTGAACACGAATGGACCACAAGTAGAGGTGGTAAAGGGAAGGACTCCAGCTCGAAGAGAAGGGACCGGATGTGAACTGCAATCGTTAACCCCAACCTGGGCCACCGATGCGGGAGATGGACTGCTACAGGCAGGAAAAGGAGACGGTAATTTGGATGCTCAGAAGAATTATGAATGTGTGCTGCATAACTGGCGAGCAGTTGTGCATGTCTCCTCTGCAATGGAGGGACCCCTCCAGCCTCCACCAGTACGCTGGTCATCAGACTCATCCTAAAAGCTCCTGCCGCTAATCGAACCCCACAGTGGTGCACAGTGTAGAGTAAATGCAATGCTGAAGGCGCTGCTGAACCATAAGCCACACTCCCATAGTCAGTACGGGATTGGACAAGGGCTCTGTAGAGCTGCAGCAGCGTAGAGCAATCTACTTGCCAATTGGTGTTGCTAAGGCAACAGAGGGCACTGAAGTGCTGCCAGCACTTCTGCTTAAGCTTACGACAATGAGGAAGCCAAGTTAATTGAGCGTCAAAAATCAGTCTTAAGAATCGATACTGGTGGAGCAGTATGAAATGCAGAAGTCGCCTGCATACAGAGAAGGTGAGACGGACGGCCCTGCAGCTACTACTAGACCATTAATGGCCACTAAAAATAGACACACTCAATACAGAACCCTGCTGGACTCCATTCTCCTGGATATGGATGGAACTATGGGAGGCACCAACTTGGACACGGAAATTACGGCATGACAGGAAGTTTTGGATAAAAATCAGAAGCGGGCCTCTGAGACCCTACTCATACAATGTGGCAAGGATATGATGTCACCAGGTTATGTTGTATGCTTGACGTTAAGTCAAAACAACGGCAATCAGGTGTTGCCATCTGGAAAAGGCTGTTCGGATGGAAGACTCGAGGGACACATTATTATCAGTGGTAGAGCGACCCTGGCGGAAGCCGCCCTGACATGTAGCCAGTAGGCCACGTGACTCCAGGACCCGACCCAACCGCCGACATACCATACGTTCCAGCAGCTTACAAAGAACGTTGGTGAGGCTGATGAGCCGATAGCTTTCCACATCAAGCAGGTTCTTACCGGGTTTGAGCACCAGAATAATGGTGCTCTCCTGCCATTGTGATGGAAAGACGAAATCGCACCAGATCCGGTTGAAGACGATGAGAAAATGTTGCTTGTAGTCAGATGAGAGATGTTTAATCATCTGGCTGTGGATCCAATTAGGCCAGCGAGCTGGGTCGGGGCAATGTGCAAGAACACTGAGGAGCTCCCACTCTGTAAATGGGGCATTATAGGATCCACTGTGGCATGTAGTGAATGAGAGGAGATCTTTCCTTCCAGCCGCCGTTTGAGAGTGCAAAAGGCTGGGGGTAATTCTCCAATGCAGGGCTCGAGCAAAGTGCTCGGCAATCACATTTGTGACGGTATATAACACACCATCTATGCTAACAGCAGGAACACCTGTTGGGGTCTGGTACCCAAAAAGAAGTTTCATCTTTGCCTAGACTTGGGAAGGTGATGTATGGCACCCAATGGTCGAGACATATCTCTCCCAACACTCCTGCATCCATTGTTCGATAAGTTGGCAAACACAGGCATGGAGCCGTTTAAAGGCTATGAGATGCTCCAGGCAAATGTGCTGCTTATGCCACTGTAGAGCTCACTGGCACTTCTTAATTGCTTCAGTGACTTCTGGCAACCACCAAGGGACTGCATTAAAACTCTGGCACCCTAAAGACCAAGGGATCGTGTTTTCTGCAGCAGAAACATTTGTTGTAGTCACCCGCTGAACCATCACATCGATGTTACTGTGTGGTGGAGATTCTGTGGTTACAGCAGAGGTGAAAGTTTCCCTGCCAGCCTTCTTTAAAGACCATAAGGACAGGTGTCCAGGGGCCTTACACTGGGGCTGCGGCAGGAAGATGGAGAAGTAGTCAACTACCAGACAGGTTGTCATGTGCTCTCCAGTGAATAGATGGGAGAAGTCCTGGGCCACAAATTGATAAGTCAATGGCTGAGCAACTACCATGAGCCACACTGAAATGTGCCATGGCCCCAGTATTTAAGGGGCAGAGGTCAAACTGATACAGTAAAGTTTCGACATTGGCCAGTAAGCACAGTGCTACCCCACAAGAGGTTATGGGCATTAAAATCTCCCAAAAGTAGGAAAGGTTTAGGGAATTGATCCATCAGTGCACCTAATACATTCAGGGGTACTGCAACATCTGGAGGAAGATATACATTGCAGACAGCCATTTCCTGCATCATCCTTATCTGGCAGCCACAGCTTCAAGAGGGGTTTTAAGGGGCACAAGTTCACTACAGACTATGTTTAGGACTTACACAGAAACTCCACCTGACTCTCGATTATAGATGCTACGGTTCCTGTAATACCCCTTATAGCCACAGAGGGCAGGGGCCTGCATTGCCAGGAACCATCTTTCCTGGAGGGCAATGCAGATAACAGGTGTAAAGCTTAACAGTTGCCATAGCTCAACCAGGTGGTGGAAAAACCCACCACAATTCCACTGCAGGATGGCATCATCATGAGACTGGGAAGGCATTGAACATTCAATGAGGTAGTTTACACCTCAGAGTCACCTGCTGCCACCGACTTATTGCCTGAGCAGTCTATATCCATTGTGTCTGAGGGTCTGGCGAGATCTAAGTCCTCAGCGGACGCCAAAATCTCCACCCCATCCTCAGATGCAGAGCTTGTGTGTAGCAGTGGTGTGGGTGCCACTACAATTTCCTTGGTCTTAGGGGTTTTCTTTTTGGATATTTCTTGCTGCTCCTTGGGTTTCCCTGGCTGGGAGGACTTCACTGGCTCAGTCTCTGGGACTGTGGATGAGTGTGAAGCCCTACGACCAGCTGCTTTTGGGCTCTTCAGCCACTGGCAGGTGTCTTCTTTCCCACTAGCAGAATCCTGGAAAGGGAGTGACCCAAGGGACCCCTTCCTAGCGAGAGAAGCCGAAGAAGACTTTTGCTTCTCCAGTGTAGAAGTGGGGACAGACGTCCCAGATGGTTGATCGGGGGTGCTACCGAAGTACATGGTGCAGGAGCAACAGGGAGGGAAATGCCCCCCACCATCAAGGGGGCAGGTGTAGTCTTCCGGCTCTGAGAGGTGACTGGAGTTGGTGGAGCTGATGGTGCCAGAACTGTTGTAGTGGCGGCATTAGACGATGTCATATGCACAGGACGCAGGCGTTCAAATTTTCTCTTAGCCTCAGTCTATGCCAGTAGGTCCAGGGTCTTGTACTCCATGATTTTCCTTTCTTTCTTAAGAATCCTGCAGTCTGGTGAGCAAGGAGAATGATGCTCTTTGCAGTGGACACAGATGGGAGGCGGGGCGCATGGATTATTGGAATGTGGTGGTGGAAGTACGGCAGAAAGCCATGGCTGAATTTCCAGCATTTAAAGCACCGCATTGGGGGAGGGATATAGGTCTTTACATCACAGCGGTAGACCATCACCTTGGCCTTCTCGGTAAATGTATCACCTTCGAAGGTCAAGATGAAGGCACCAGTGGCAACCTGATTATCCCTCAGACCCCAGTGGACACGCCGGACGAAATGTACATCTCGCTGCTCTAAATTGGAGCGCAGCTCATCGTCAGACTGCAAAAGAAGGTCCTGTGAAATATGATACCCTGGACCATATTTAGGCTCTTATGGGGCTTGATGGTAACACAAACATCCCCCAGCTTGTCACAAGCGAGTAATGCCCTTGACAGGGCAGAGGATGCTGTTTAGATCAAGACTGATCCAGATCTCATTTTGGACAAGCCCTCTACCCTCCCCGAACTTGTCCTCTAAATGCTCAACAAAAACCTTAGGCTTCATTAACATGAAACATTCCCCATCAGCCCTCGAACATACAAGGTATTGGGGAGAATAAGAATTGCTGCCATCCTTAGCCTGACATTCTTCCCATGGTGTGGCCAGGGAGGGGAACGATTAGAGGTTGTACTTCTGTGCATTGAACTGAGCTCGTGAATGCTTAGAGACTGCTGGTGTTTCACCACCAGCAAGAGATGATGGACTACGCTTCATTGCGTGTCATCGGCCCTGATGCCACCCACTCTGACCAGGAACCCTCCCCATGGGTGCCACCCAGCCGCAGCAAAGGCCACATGGCAGGATGGCCATTGCCGGGAGTCCCGACGCCCAAGGGGGATGGGCATCTACTCCTCAGCAAAAGTGGAGAGTTAATGGCGCAGGCATCAGCAGAGCGATCCTTGTGTGGTCAGGGGTCTACAACCAACAGGATATATGGCATCCCCACCACAACGGACTTGCTACCATGCTGGATATCAGGTGCATAGAAGTCCATGGTCATCGTTGACGCAGAAAGTGCATGGTGGAAAACACTCCCATGAAAGTGTCCTCGCCCAAGAGATGGAGAATGGGTGGGACCGCAATGCAATGACAAGAAAGTGGGCTTAAAGTGGGCTAAAGATCTCAATGCACAATGGACACAATGCACCATGTAAAGAGCACTTCCCCATTTGGTTCGCTCTTCGGGAAAATTTTAAAGACCGGAAGTGAAACCCTACAGGGGACCATCGCAAAGACCGAAACGTGTGAAACTCCTTTTAGTCGCCTCTTACAACAGGCAGGAATACCTAGGGCTTATTCTAACCCCCGGATCTGCAGAGGGTTACACAATGTGGCGATCTGATGGCAGCGTGTGGATATGACAAACGTCCGGTGAACGTAGCTGCCAGCGTGTGTAGTGCCAACAGTGACAGGGTGTATACGTGGTCAAGGAAAAAAAAAGTCCCAGATTTCCCAGTTAAAAATACACTTTCTCCCTGGTAAAAATACACTTTTTTCGTGTTAAGTGACAATACACTCTTCCTCGGCAAAGTCATCAATCCTTTGAATGTTTCTGGTTTTATATACCAACGTAGAATTGTCCGACACTTTAGAAAACGAAACTCAGGGGGGAAAAACACGTTTTGAAAGACCTTTGATGTGCAGCAACATGTACGCTGCATATTTTCGTATTACGAAGGTATGAATTTGAATTCCACCAAACAAAGCATGTCACTTTCCGAAGCATTGAAATCGAGATTGCGATGCACTTTTGTAAGCATCATAGCTCATTCACGTGATCTCGCCAGCTGATGACAGCAATAGGACACGTGATGTAGTCAGCCAATAGCAAGATCACTCTTAAGTAGCGCAAATACACAAATAAGAAAAGTTAATTGTTTAAATTAATATATATAGCACTCACATATAATTTTGGTCTCAAAGATTAATAAGTTGGAAGAGAAGCTAAGCTTCCACATATAATGTTGATCTTTTTTGTGCGTGTTACACTTTAAGATACATCACACAAATGTGCCAGTAAAATTTTTAATAACAATGATAATGTCTCATCTTCTGGGTTCAAAATTCTTCTAAATGGTCATCCTCAAAGAGTTGATTTTTAAATGAGAGTAAAACACACTGTGATTTAAGAAATTCATTGTACATTCTCACATACAGTTCATCTTGCGTAAAAGGAAATCTGCTTTGAATGTAAGGCTTTTCATATCACCATTTGCAATATTTTCCTGCGACCTGTTAGAAATAGGTTCGTTTCAGCAGTTGCAAGAAAGCGCCAGATAACTGGCGTCACCGTGCTTGCACAGCTACGACGACGCAGGAAGCCCGTATGTTCATACGTGTAAAACATTAAAAAATCTTACATTATGTCATAAAAGAAACAAGACATCAAAGGATACTTCAAGAGCGTTGGGATTTCGCGAACCATACTAAAATGCATAATTAGGCTTAAAATGCACATGCATATTTAAATTTTCTTGGAGTACCAGTACTCATGTTTGGTTCTTTATTATAGCATTATGCCATACATGCACTTGAAATGCAGCGAACAGTTGAAACTAGCGAATAGTGTGAAATTAAACACTTGATTTCAAATAAATTGATTGCCTCAGTAGAAAGGATTAATAAAAGCCAAATTTCTTTAGCAAACCGGCAAAAATAACTTCATTGTTCTGTAAGGCAATTAATGCTTGACTGTCAAAGGTGGAAATAAAATCTGAATCTATTAACATATTTTAGCCTGTTGTAATTATGTGAACGTATTTTAATTCGTTTGATAGCTCCTGGCCACAAAAATTTGTTTTGTCATCATTTAACGTGAGAGCAATAAACGAAGAGGATACAACAAAATCACTGAACGTAAACACAGGTCACGTGGAGACGACCCACTTCCCCACCACAACTCTGACTGCTGTGTGCATCAGCCCCGGATCTACGATATTTCCGAACAGGGGCAATATTAAGTAGTGGCGCCCAGCCACACTTCCGTAACCAGAAGCAGGAGAAGGTACTACTCATACATGACTCAAGTGCGTACGTGCAAGAGCCCGCCTGCAACTGCTCAAACGAATCTAATTTAAACAGTTGTCACGTCACGCTCATTGGAGGCAATTTGTTGTTATAAAGCATTGCATAGTGTTCCTAAAGCCTTTGACACACTGTACTGTTGGCAGACGTTTGTATGAGCACTGTTTTGTTGTTGTATACGGCGCATTTCGTAGGCAACTCAAGTTTTATTTTTGTTTTTTATTTTTATTTTTTTCCCTCCCGTTCATGTTTGTTGCTGCAGTATTATTCTGCAGTAGCGGCATACAATAATATCCTTTGTTAGAGTATTGGTTCTTGCCAGTCAAAACTCACAAAAAATTAACTGAAAACTAAAACAATGAAAACTTCCAGCAATTCTAAACAATTCCCGGATTTTTTCTGGATCTCCCGGCTGTCCCGGATCGTATACACCCTGAGTGAAGTTTTGGAGGCAGTGGAGTTTTGGTGTGGACGTGTTTTTATAGAGGAGGCTTATACTCCTTGTTCTTCTGCGTGGCACTATCACAGCACAGGCCTACATTGATGTTTTAGGCACCTTTTTGCTTCCCACTATTAAAGAGCAATTCGGGAATGGTGATTGCATCTTTCAACATGATCGAGCACCTGTTCATAATGCATGGCCTGTGGCAGAGTGGTTAAACAACAATAACATCCCAGTAATGGACTGGCCTGTACAGAGTCCTGACCTGAATCCTATAAAACACCTTTGAGATGTTTTGGAATGCCAACTTTGTGCCAGGCCTCACTGACTGACATCGATACCTCTCCTCAGTGTCGCACTCCATGTGAAGAATGGGGGCCATTCCCAAAGAAACCTTCCAGCACCTGACTGAATGGATGCCCGTGAGAGTGGAAGCTGTCATCAAGGCTAAGGGTGGGGCAAAACCATACTGAATTCCAGCATTACTGATGGAGGGCGCCACGAACTTTTAAGTCATTTTCAGCCAGGTGTCTGGATACTTTTGATCACATAGTGTAGTTATTCAAGATTATTATTATTGTTGTTGTTGTCATCGCTTGATCTGAATCTCTTCATCGCAAATTGCTAGTGTAGCCCTGAATCATATTTGTATCTTATTTTAGGCACTGCTGTATGGTACTATTGTTCTGAGCTTTTAAGATTTTGAAAACTGTATTAATTGTTTTTGAGTTAATTTTTGATCAAAAGTCATTGAATGTTCCAACTTAATTGATACCTTTTGCTGTTCAGAGATTGTTCTATTTAAGAGGTAATAAATTGTTATTTATGGAAATACAATTTTGCTGTGTGCTGTGTATTTTCGTTTTCATTTCAGAGAGTTGTCAAAACATGGACAGTCATGGATCAGAGATAAGTCTTCAGAATATTTTATCTTACAAAAGCCCAATTGCAATATGAGATAGCTACATGTAGTGTAGAGAGAAAGGACAGTGTGGTTGAACTGGATCAATGCTTATGAAGGGCGTTGGTCTGAAGGCTTATCATTACAACTGACACTATGGATGAGGTAAGTGGCAGTTCCTCTATTTACAACTGACTCTAAATGGGTGTGCAAGCTAACATTGAATTAATACAGGCCAATGTTCCTGCATGTGCTCAGGTATTTAGAATCCAAGCCAAGCTTAATCAATTAGGCAACCGAGACCTATCTCAGTTTAGTACACTCAGATTCTACACAGAATCAACAATTAAGGAATTGCTGGATAACATTATCCATCCTCAACTCAAAAGTAGCTTACTGAATTGGCAAGAAAGTGCAACACAGAAAGACAGTTGTGCCTCTGAGCAGGTCAATCAGCAACACACATCCAAGCTCATAAGGTGGGGTCCAGCAGAAGGTTGGGGATTTTTTAACAAGTTGCCTCGCCTGTTTTAGTCTCTGGTAAGGAAATCATGAGCCTATCCACTGATGTGAATAAGTGAGAGGTTCTATGTGGCTGTGTGCTTGTGGGACCAAGCAGGCACCTTGCAAGTCACTGACAGAGTGACATTTCAGGATATTTACTTCAACTCATAGTAAATTAACCAGAATAGTGTCAGTAGCACTTGAGAAAAGTGAATCATTAAGTGGGTTCCAAAGAAGACTGAAGGAAATTTGTCTAGCCAGTTCTGCAATGCTCTTATGAGTTAATATTCTTATCAGGTTCAGGGACATACAGAACCCTGTGCAGTACATTGAGGATACCCATATCGCCACAACGGCTTTGTGCCTTAAAGCGTGAGAGTTGGAAGCCGTAAATAACGCATCATAAGGGATACGACTACATGGACGAGGATTCCATTTTATAAGAAGCCTCCAATCATCTCTGAGCTAGATAACTTAGGTTAGTGGTGAGCACTGAAAATGTCTGTTTCAGTGATGAAAAGTATCGTAAGGCATCACCTACTTTTAACCTAAGGGTGAAAAAGTCAACCATTAAAACAGTCAATCTAATCCTACATCAGACTAAGTGAAGTTCAGTTTTCGGTGATACCAGACAGGACATTTAGCACAGGATTGCCCAGTACCCTAAGAGGAAGGTGATCCAGTGTTGGCGTCATTCTGGTGCGGCTAGTGGAAGAGCGTGCACATGTTATCAAAATCCTGTGGTAAAGTCGGACCTCTTTCGCAGGTTGATCTACCTTTCATGCACACTACTGTGAACCAAGAATCAGTGGGTGCATTTACTTGTGGAGTAATATGTATCTAGTGAATTCAAGGCTGTAAAACAAATTTTCTCATATTTGTACGCTTCTTTGTGTGGAGAGGTCACAAGTCATGTCACATGGTAAATGGAAAACGATTACATGTTGTGGGGAAGGTTCAGCTGCACCTTAGCAATTCAGTGGCTGTCCTGTCCCCTAGAGTTTACCATAATAGAAGGGTTGAGCACAGATGTGCTCCTGAGATGCAATTTTCTCAAGTAAACTGTGTATGTACTGAATTCTGTAGATAGTGTAATCATGTTCAAATTTAGGCTATGTGAGAAGTATCTTTCGTGTAAACATAAGTTATGCTGTGAAGTCGTTCTGTGGAAGCACAGAGATCGCACTTTCATATTTCTCATTAGGCATAATGCAGGGGTGGGCTCTGTTGGAGGTTTCAGGACGATATCCAGAGGTACTGACTGATAGGTTGGGGGTGACCAATAACACACAGTACAAGATTTTGCTCAAGGATCAGGTTCCAGTACGACAGTCTCCCTATAGAGTATCACCAGCCAAGACAAGAGACCTGAGCAAAGTTACTGACCAACTTTAGGCTCACGGAGTAGTCTGGCCTTCACTATTCCCCTATGCATGACCAATGATCTCAGAACCCAAACCCATTGGGGAAAGATGCCAACCAATAGTTGTCTATCAGGTCCTCAATCAAAAGGCTGTTCTAGAATTAGTACCACTGCCTGATCTGCATAATTGCTTCACATGGTTTTCCAGTGCACAGTACTTTACGATATTCAACCTGAACCAGGTCTGCCACCAGGTGCCTCTCACCAAAGAGATTGGAACCTCATTAAGTACAAATGTGTTCCATTCGGATGGGCTACAGGGGCAGTTGTACTGTCTTGAGAATGTAAAATTCGATACTGGGTAACCTAAATTTTAAATTTGTCTAAAACTACTTGGGGATTGTGGTGGTTTACTGCAAAACCTTTAAAATGAGAACCTGGATCACATACGGCAAGCCCTTTGCTGTCTACATAAAGCAGGGCTGATTGTACAACCATCTAGTCACCTTGGATCGAAAGATGATTTCGTTACTGTGTCGTACCGTGTTCGATGAAGGTCTGGGAGTCCAAAGAAATTCACCTGTTCCCCAGACATAAGGACAAGAAACATATAGACTTGATAGTTCTTCTTTCATAAATTCATTCCCAATTTGCCCAACTGGCCACCCCTCTTAACCAGCTACAATGTAAGGGAGAACATTTCCAATGGGGTGAAAATCAGTAGGCATCCTCCGTTGCCTTGAAGGCAGCTTTGGCTGGCATACCTATCCAGGCCATGCCTTATTTCAATGGAGAATTCATTCTGCATATGGACCCATCTAATTCTGGTGTCACAGCTCTGCTTCTCCATGACAAGGAAGGGGAGAGAGAAAGCCCATATGGTACACCTACTGGTCATGATCAGCCATGGAGAGCAAGTATTCTGTGTACAAATCAGAGGATCTCACTGTATTACTTGGCTCTGAATGTTTAATGTTTTAACTTGAGCATAAGCCATTCAATTTAGAGATGGAAAACCACGCAATGACTTGGGTACTAGCTGTACCACTGAAGATGGGGAGAACAGTCAGGTGGACTTTGACCACCTTCCTTTTTGATGTGTGACCTATATTAAGAGTAAATAATCATGTGGCCTATGCCCTTAGTCGAATGTTTCAGCCTGAGGACGAGGTAGACACCTATCGGCAATGTGCCGTGGAACCTGCATGTGTGCCAGCAATCCTTGGAGAGATTATAGTTTAGCAGAGAAAAAGTATGCTGAAGCTCAGTTACATGACATACATCACTTAGAGAGGGGGAAAAGTTGCCAGGGTACTCACTCAAACAGAGAATGCTGTGCTGTCACACCCGCTATAACAAAAAGGAAAAAAAATCTGCCTGCTTCGGGAGCTGATTCATCCCTTATTAAAGTATTTTCATCCTTCCTTATGTGGAGGACACCTTTGAGTATTCATAACTATCATGAAAATTAAGGAACATCTCACCTGGTCTACGTTAAATGATGATATCTGAATTTTTGTTGGCCAGTATGAACAGTGCATTAGAGCTAAGCGCAACCCTGACACAGACAGGGGAACTTAGCTCTGATAGGTTGGAGTACACAATGAACAAGGTTTTTCACTGATTACATAGGTTCCCTACTCTACACAAAACAAATCAACAGTTACATGTTAGTAATGTTAGACACATTTACCTGATTTGTTTGGCTACTGACAGGCAGGTCAGGTATATCTAGCATAATTATTAAACATCTGTCACATTTTTTCTACTTTTGGGAGCCAAAGAGTTCTAGTTGGTAAGAATTTACCAGTTTTTGTGTCCTGGGAATTTCAGAAGTTTCGTTTCACCAGCGCTATAGCACATGTAACCGCAAACCCCTCCTAACTACAGCCTCCCTTTGCTGAGCATGTTAACGGTATTTTTAAGTCAGCCCTGATCATCTACCACCAGAGTCTCAGATGATGGATGGCTTCATTTCACTTTCCACACTGCTGTACATGAATCTCATAGGACCACTCTTGACAAGTTAATTGTTACCTTCCCTCTTAATTCGCTACTGTCAAACTTTTAGTCCATCAATGACTTCCTGGCTAAGAATAATGATCCCAAAGTCATCAAGAGTAACTGGGAAACTGGCAGGAATGACATCACACTTTCATCACACTGGAGGTAGGGTGGTCAGTATAACAAGGGTAGGCATCCAATTTCACTACGGCCAGGATGCTGAGAGACCCCAACACTTCATCACCTACACCTACACCAGTTCCAACTTAAGGGGACAGGATCGAGCCACGCATGTTCCATATTGGGGCTATTCACTTATATCGATAATGGCCATTCACAGCAAATTTCTCTGACCAGCTGCCAGATAATCAAAGGTTACCTTCCTGCCAAAAGACAGGGAGGTAGCAAGCAACAATATACGGACAGCACTGAGACACTGGTTGGAGTTCAAGTAGTCAGCCACTCAACCATTTGGGAATTCATCTCACCTCAAGACAGTGGACTTTATCGTTAGTGGCCATCTACTGCTACGAAGGCAATTTTGAATTTGGTAAACAAGTGTTCAGACCCCAAACACACTGGTTCCCTTTTTAGTGCGCAAGTGATTTTCTGTAGCTGGCTCAATATACTGTAGGGCATGTATGCACTCGTTTCTTTCTATAGTGGGTTAATCATTAAATTTGTTATTGGCATTTTTTGTATTCTACATCTGTATTGAGTGGAATGGCTTACCAGTGTCCGTACAAGTTCTGTTTTTATATTGTCTATGGAGTTGTATGCTTGAGCAGCTGCTCTAAAATCTTGTGTCTTTTAGAGCTTAAAGGCACTCAATGGCAAATTCGTCAGTGCTCCTACACATATTAGAAGAAATGAATGTGTGTAAAATGACAAATTGTTGTGACACAGTGAGAAGAAGAGCTGTAAAAGGATATTTATTCACTCACTACCACATCACTCCCACTGGTACACACAATCACTCTATCTCGGGCACATTAAGACAATGGAGAAAGGGTTAAAAGTTCTATACTTGGGATTAAAACAGAAATAAAATAACTGAGGAGCTAAAATGAAGGCATACGGAAATGTGAATGGCTCATCACTTGCAAAAAACATGAGTAAGCCAGGCACCCTGTTAACACATTAAGAGCATCTCCCTAAAAATTTAGGAAAGAAGCTGACAAGTCACGAAATCTTAAAACTATCAGCACATTCGTTAGAATTTTACTTAACACAGAGGGCAGACATGTTGGCAAATCTCCCACTGCCCTCTGATTTAAAATTTAAACACAGTCTAATAAAACGGGCATGCTACAAGCACCACACACTGGAGGGTCCTTTCACCAGGGCAAGAAGTCATATATGGTATGGCTGTGGCCTAAGACAAGTAAGGAGAACCTCATACTGTCTGCGTGGCTGGAAGTAGCTATATCATGCCACATTGTGAGCTTTACTAGACAGAGCTCACTGTCACTTCCAGCCACCAATCTCCCCATCAATGCAAGACTCTGTACCTCAACAGCAAAATGATAGCATGCAGGGGGATGGCACGGTGAACTAACTTACGATCATGACACACCTCCTTGGCTGCTACATCTGCCCATTTGTTCTCCACAATACCCATGTGCCCCACAGCCAACAGAAAGGCTCCTCCTTCCCCAGCCTTTGTAAGTGGAGAAGAGCACAATGAATATCCTGGACTACTTTACCCGATGGATACAAGCATTGCAGAGACTGAAGAGCACTCAAGGAGTCAGAAAAGATGAGGAATTCAGCAAACATGGCACATCCCATTTGCTCCAGCACCCTCAAGATCCTGGAATTTAAGCATCGAATACAGTGAACTATGGAGGCAATCAAATCTTGGGGACATGATTTAGGAAAACAACATGGCAACCAAAGGAGTCCCCCCGTTTAGATCCATCTATGAATACAGCTACATAGTTCTGGTGCCCACTTAAAATGTTGGAAAATAACCTGCTATAAACAGAAGCAGAATTTCATCCTCTCTTGTGCTGTACTGAATCTAAAATTACTCTGGGACTCTGGAGCAAATAGCCTGGCAGTCGGTTAAAACCCTGGATTTGAGCCTGTATTTGCCCCACACCAAGAGACTCTGCCACACACTTCATACAGATCCCAAGTGACCTCACTGCCCACGGACGTTTGTTAAAGGGGTGTTCCATATCTGGATGGGCAACAGTATGGTATTTTGGCAAATTGAGAATAATGAAGAAGACACACACTTAAAGCACAATGAGGGTGTTGCCGTTGAATGGTGAGTGACAATTCACTACCCTCAACATATGGCCTGAGCTTGGGGCTGGTCCTGTAGCCACTCGTGCCCAGGCACGTGTACAGCAGCAATTATCTCCTGGTAAGAAGGCCCCGCTGACCCATTCACTGTGCACTCATAGACCGGCTGTGATCACATGAAGGCCCTATAAAATTGGAGCAGCTGTACCCTGTCTGCTGCCCAGGATCTTTGACAAAGCACTTCAACATGTTCAGTGCCTTCTGGGCCCTAGGTCCTTTAGGTATGGTAACCACAACAGTATGGTGTCAAAAATGATGTCCAGGTCCAGAAACTCTCACAGAGTCTTTAAAAGGAAGACTGGTGCCCTACATTCACAATTCAGGAAAATTAAAAATGTGACAAGAGTGATTAAAATGAACACAAACACACCTACTTCTCAGCAGAAAATGTAAAAATCAGTCTTTGCAGCACACACCTTCAAAATCTTCACTGTAAGCTACAGCTGATGACTTGCTATTGCAGTATTGGATGAAGCGCAGAAGACCACAAAATAATCCACAAATAAGAAACATTTGATAGGACTCTACACTGTGTATGTGAAACTGTTAATGGATAGTGACAAAGAGAGCAACACTTAACATTTTACCAGTTTTCTGCATACAACTATCTGACAGCACCTCACCCACGCTGTACCTAAAAAGGCATCTTGAGAGGAAAGACCAAATGAAGATAGGGAGATGGCAATGAAAGCCCCATTGGTGTTACCAACTGAGAATAATGTGCCTCCAAGTAGTATTGTATGTCTCACTGATGTCAAAAAATACATTACAGAGGAAAGCCAGCTGGGTTTCCAACTCTAGCAGGACCAGGTTGTTGGCAGTTGTCCAACATCTCTTGAATCCACAATGACAGCAGCTAAGGAGCTGCCCGGCCTACATCCAAACCAAATTATGGTTGATCATGCACTCTAGGGTCTTTCCTACACAGTTCATTAATGCAATACTCTGGTAACTACTGGGACATGTTTGGTATTGAGAAACACAGCAGTCTCTCCTTCGGCACTTTCCTGTCAGGTCATCCTTGCAATGAAGGGTACAGCCCTGTAATAGAGAGGCATCATACGCTTCCTGCAAACACAAGCAGCATTCCTGTACCAGGAGTTTCAGTCCCTCCACATGTTACGGGAGCTATTTATCACGGGGACTGCACTTTCACCCTCTCCTTCTGCCAGCAAAGGGTGCCCGCAATGAGTGGAGGCTTGGCCTTGGGGCGAAATGAGTGTCCTAGGCCTACATCATCGTCCTTCGGCTCCGAAAATGAATCATGAGAGACGTCAGAGAGCGACATCAGACTGCTTACTTCCCATCTCCATTAGCAGCAGATTCTTTGCCTTTGACTTTTTTGCCTGGGGAGACCTTGGCGCCAAAAGCACAGACATGATAGTGACAGCACTAGATCAGACTGGAGGAGCAGGGAGCTCCGCAACATGGGTTATTGCGGCCTTGTCTGATGTTCTGGGAGGAGGTGTGGTCTTCAAAGTAACTGCTGCAGCACAAGAGCATTAACAAACACAGGTACAAGTGCTGATACTAACAACCTCGTGTTCATGTACAGCAACACTTTCATGAACCGGCTGTTTAACAATTGAAGTAAAGGATGTGGCATACGTGGTTGCCTGTACGGCCACCATAGATCTTATTAGCCTCACCATACAGGATGTGTTTCATTGCTTTGATCTCTTGTACCTTCCTTTCTTCAAGGAAGACACTGCAGTCCCTACTCCAGACAGGGTGATTCCCAGAGCAATGATAATGCCTTTAAATCTTTTTGTAATATCCACTTCATTATAGAAAGTGCAGCACAAGTCTTACAGCCATTTCATTATGCACTAGAATCTCTGACAGATTGTGTCTTATGTCCATCTGATGTCAAAGATCTCGGTTACTCGTACACTCTTCGATGACGCAGTGAACCATTAATGTGTCACCACAGACGCACTGTGAGTGGTGTCTTAATAGAAATTCACTAATTATTTTGGAATGTTGAATTCTGAGATGGCATAAGGCAACATCTTCCCCTCTTGAGCTTTGTAGTGAAGTCTACCACACCTCGGTAGTGTGTTTAATAGTCAGCAGTTTATTGAACTGTGTTCAATTTGTCTTCCCATTTCTTCATGATATTGTGTTGAAATTCTGTACTTGGAATATCTAGTTAGTGTTTTTCCATTATCACAGCTTACCTGGAATGATGGTGGAACCCAGCATTAAGAGAAGCAAGCAGGGTATCCTTGTGCTGCAGAGGATTTACCGTTGCTCATGGATAGCAGATACCAATGGATGTTTTGGATAGCACTTGCATTGTCTGCAAAAAAACTCAAGGAGTCGCTGCATATAATTAAATTTTGTCAAGGGAAAGTTATTTTTTGAAGTGCTTTATGGATGGCAATTAACCATACAGTATGAAGCTTGAATTCTTTTAATACAGGAAGTTGTTCTCCATTTCAGTTATCTATGTTTGCTGAGCCAATTCTTTCATTAGCTTTGGATTCATCTGTGTAAAGGGAGAATAAAATGATGATACTCTTGGATGAATGAATAAAATTTATAGTGATAAAAATTGGGAGTCATTTGTCTTTGGTATCACATCCTGGGTCCATCTTAACTACTAGTTGGGGAACATAACATGGAGGCATTCGTGACAAAGTACTGCATATAGGTAATTGAACGAAACTGAAGTTCACATTGGAAATCTTCCAGTTTTACTGCTGCCAGCTTGTTTGTTCAAAGACAGTTCACCAAGATGTTAAAGCATTTAATTATGAATGCTGTCTGTATCTGCACATTGTTTCAAAGCATTATTTAGTTTACAGGTTATAAAGGGCACACTGTAAGTTGCAAGGTCTATAGATGTAAAAGATATGGATATGATACTGCATTCTGTTAAAAGCTGACGCTGAGCAAAAATATGATGGTAATTCGTGAATGCAAACATTTCTGCTTAATATATTGCCAGCAGTTCACCAATGTCTAGGCAATGAGTGTTAATTCCTGCTTTGTCGACGATTTTCCAGGTTCTATTAGTGGCTTGAAACTCACTAATTCGTCATAATCTGGACCACACTTGTGAAACTGGGGTACGTAATGTCACTGAAGAAACATGTTCCCAACATTCCTCCTTTGTTTCATTATGTAAAGTGCTTTTGGCCTGTGCCTATGTCACTGTGGAGTCCATTGTCATTCTCTTAAGGCATCTGCAATTTCTTTACACCACTGTGGAACAGCCATCTGTCTTGATCTAGGAGGACCTGAAGAGAACATAACTATAGTGTTCGCAGTTTGAATGATTATTTCTATCGTGTCTTTTACTACCTTTACTACTCTCTCCTGTATTTATTGTGACCTATGCTTTAGCAGTGAAAGCATTCCAATTGCACCTTCACAGTGAGTAACATTATAATGAATCTGTGTGGTGTAAATATGGAACCAATGCAGAAATCACTTAATGGTCACTATAACAAAAGTCATTGCGAATGTTCCACTGGTTCACAGGTGCAAGATTAGGACTATAGATCGTCAAATTTATTGCCGAATAGGACCTATAGGTGGTGCTGAAATGTGTTGCAGCTCCCAAATGTATCCCCCTCAGATCCCGGATGTCGTATACGACACACCAAATTGGTGAACTTTGTTTAGCCACAGCTCTGATGTACCGTCAGAGACACATGTCTAAGTAGTTTCCCAGACATCCGCGAGATGTCAGCATGGATTCCTGTGAGTTTCAGCAGTCTGGCGCGCAAAGTGACAAGTGTAAGCTTTGTTTCCTGAGTGTATGCAAGAAAAGGTGGACAAAATGATGTAGAGATATTGTAAGTACCCATTTATGTAAAGTTATTTACATTTTGCGTTGCCTTAACATGCATAATGTTTGAGGCAAATAGTACTGATCAGTATGTGAGCATTTTAAAACCAGGAAATAATATTTTTCACTGTACTACAAAAGGCTTTGTACACGTGTGTCGGATAGGACACACTGGAACTGAATGTGTATTACTGTGTACACTAGAATACATGTCCTAAAAATTATTGAGAGCAATAGTCAATCATTATCCTTAGTCTTATTTTACAAACGTTACATTAATTGTTTGATGCTGTAATTATAATTAGGGGTTTTAGTTTCATTTAAAGTAATTAAACCTTTATTGACTTCTTCAGTGTCAGATACACAGATCCTTGAAGAGTTGGACAGACCTCTATGGTTCGATGGAGACATCTCAGAACTTGAATGTTTATCCAGTGATGAACAATGCGATGAAGATACTGTTTTAGCACCAGAAGTGGAAGTGATGACGATTCATGTGAAGTTGTCTTAGATACTGTGACTGATCAGTTTTGCAGACAGAAATCCAGAAATGTCCTCCCTTGGCGCCATACAGACATCTTTCAGCCGTCACCACCTGCACCGGCAATTGAAGAAACTGTTTGGCACGGGAAACACTGTGAGACAAGAGAATATTTTCTTAAATATATTCCTTGCGGAGTTTTTGAGCTTTCATCATCCTGTAACAATCGGTCATCTTTTTCTCACACAAGGAAATCACTAAATACAACTCCTCAAGAGATTATGACGTTTTTTGGCATCTCAGTCAAGATGTCATGCCTTGGCTACCCCAGATTAAATATGTATTGGGCTTTCAGGACGAGAGTGACTGATGTAGCAGGGAAAATGGCAAGGAAGAAGTTTTTTGCAATCAGAAGTGCACTGAAACTAGTTACAGACAATGATGTGGCTAGTGACGCGAGAGCAAAAGATAAATATTGGAAAATTCGTCCTTTGCTAAACACCGTCAGAGCAGGCTGTTAACAAAATCCTAGAACACGGAAGGTGTCCATTGATGAAAAGGTCATTCCTTTCTGGGGCAGGACAATGATGCGGTAATACATTCGTGGAAATCCTAATCTGTGTGGCCTCAAGAATTTCGCTTCCACATCTTTAGATGGATTACCGCTTGACTTTTTCCATGTATGAAGGGGAAGGAGACAGTATACTGGAAGGCTGTGAGTACTTGAACATTGGCGGAAAGATGGTAATGAGACTGACACTACGCTACCTGAAGGGTCTATAATTTATATGGACCGATACTTCACGTCAGTTGAGCTCCTAGACTGTCTACACTCAGACAGAGGCTGTCAGGCTACAGGGACAGTACAGTCTTGTAAAGTTCCAAGTGCGAGCAATCTTCAGTCGGATGCAGAAATAAAAAGGCAGGTCGGGGTGCAGTTGATCAGTCTGTTCGTGGTGATGGACAAATTGCCATTATTAAATAGTTTTTGTTGTTGTTATTCCAGTCTTCAGTCCCGAGAATGGTTTGATGCAGCTCTCCATGCTACTCTATCCTGTGCAAGCTTCTTCACCTCCCATTACCTACTGCAACCTACGTCCTTCTCAATCTGCTTAGTGTATTCATCTCTTGGTCTCCCTCTACGATTTTTACCCTCCACGCTGCCCTCCAGTACTAAATGGGTGATCCCTTGATGCCTCAGAACACATCCTACCAACCAATCCCTTCTTCTAGTCAAGTTGTGCCACAAGCTCCTCTTCTCCCTAATCCTATTCAATACCTCCTCATTAGTTATGTGATCTACCCATCTAAACTTCAGCATTATTCTGTAGCACCACATTTCGAAAGCTTCTATTCTCTTCTTGTCTAAGGTATTTATCGTCCACGTTTCACTTCCATAAATGGCTACACTCCATACAAATACTTTCAGAAACGACTTCCTGACACTTAAATCTATACTCGCGGTTAACAAATTCCTCTCCTTCAGAAACGCTTTCCTTGCCATTGCCAGTCTATATTTTATATCCTCCCTACATCAACCATGATCAGTTATTTTGCTCCCCAAATAGCAAAACTCTTTTATTGCTTTAAGTGCCTCATTTCCTAATCTAATTCCCACAGCATCACCCGATTTAATTTGACTACACTCCATTATCCTAGTTTTGCTTTTGTTGATGTTCATCTTATATCCTCCTTTCCAGACACTATCCACTCCATTCAACTGCTCTTCCGTCCTTTGCTGTCTCTGACAGAATTACAATGTCATTGGCGAACCTCAAAGTTTTTATTTCTTCTCCACGGATTTTTATACCTACTCCGAACTTTTCTTTTGTTTTCTTTATTGCCTGCTCAATATACAGATTGAATAGCATCAGGGAGAGGCTACAACCCTGTCGCACTCCCTTCCCAACCACTGCTCCCCTTTCATGCCCCTAAATTCTTATAACTGCCATCTGGTTTCTGTACAAATTGTAAATAGCCTTTCACTCCCTGGAATTTACCCTTCCCACCTTGAGAATTTTAAAGAGAGTATTCCAATCAACATTGTCAAAAGCTTTCTCTAAGTCTACAAATGCTAGAAACATAGGTTTGCCTTTCCTTAATCTTTCTTCTAAGATAAGTCATAGGGTCAGTGTTGCCTCACGTGTTCCAACATTTCTATGGAATCCAAACTGATCTGCCCTGAGGTCGGCTTCTATAAGTTTTTCCATTCATCTTTAAAGAATTCGCCTTAGTATTTTTCAGCCGTGACTTATTAAACTGATAGTTCGGTAATTTTCACTATATACTCCTTCCATCTTTCTGCTTTCCCTTCTTTGCTTAGAACTGGGTTTCCATCAAAGCTCTTGATATTCATGCAAGTGGTTCTCCTTTCTCCACAGGTCTCTCTATTTTTCCTGTAGGCAGTATCTGTCTTACCCCTAGTGAGATAAGCCTCTACATCCTTACATTTGTCCTCTAGCCATCCCTGCTTAGCCATTTTGCACTTCCTGTCGATCTCATTTTTGATATATCTGCATTCCTTTTTGCCTGCTTCATTTACTGCATTTTTATATTTTCTCATTTCATCAATTAAATTCAGTATTTCCTCTGTTACCCAAGGGTTTCTACCAGCCCTCGTCTTTTTACCTATTTGATCCTCTGCTGCCTTCACTACTTCATCCCTCAAAGCTACCCATTCTTCTTCTACTGTATTTCTTTCCCCCAATCCTGTCAATTTTTCCATTATACTCTCCCTGAAACTGAATTTTAATCTGCAGTTCATAACCAATAGATGGTGGTCAGAGTCCACATCTGCCCCTGGAAATGTCTTACAATTTAAAACCTGGTTCCTAAATCTCTGTCTTATCATTATATAATCTATCTCATACCTTTTAGTATCTCCGGGATTCTTCCATGTATACAACCTTCTTTTATGATCCTTGAACCAAGTGTTAGCTATGATTAAGTTGTGCTCTGTGCAAAATTCTACCAGACAGCCTCCTCTTTCATTTCTTAGCCCCAATCCATAATCACCTACTACATTTCCTTCTCTTCCTTTTCCTACTACCGAATTCCAGTCACCCATGACCATTAAATTTTCGCCTCCCTTCACTATTTCAATAACATCTTTAATCTCCTCATACATTTCTTTAATTTCTTCGTCATCTGCAGAGCTAGTTGGGATATAAACTTGTACTATTGTAGTAGGCGTGGGCTTCGTGTCTATCTTGGCCACAATAATGCATTTACTATGCTGTTTGTAGTAGCTTACCCGCATTCCTATTTTCCTATTCATTATTAAACCTACTCCTGCATTACCCCTATTTGATTTTGTATTTATAACCCTGTACTTGCCTGACCGTAAGTCATGTTCCTCCTGCCACCGAACTCCACTAATTCCCACTATATCTACCTTTAACCTATCCATTTCCCTTTTTAAATTTTCTAACCTACCTGCCCGATTAAGGGATCTGACATTCCACGCTCCGATCCGTACAACGCCAGTTTTCTTTTTCCTGATAACGACGTCCTCTTGGGTAGTCCCTGCCCGGAGATCCGAATGGGGGACTATTTTACCTCCAGAATATTTTACACAAGAGGACGCCATCATCATTTAATCATACAGTAAAGGTGCATGACCTCGGGGAAAATTACGGCTGTAGTTTCTCCTTGCTTTCAGCCGTTCGCAGTACCAGCACAGCAAGGCCGTTTTGGTTAGTGTTACAAGGCCAGACCAGTCAATCACCCAGCCTGTTGCCCCTGCAACTACTGAAAAGGCTGCTGCCCCACTTCAGGAACCACATGTTTGTCTGGCCTCTCAACAGATACCCTTCCGTTTTGGTTGCACCTACGGTATGGCCATCTGTATCGCTGAGGCACGCAGGCCCACCAACGGCAAGGTCCATGGTTCATGGGAGGAGGAATTAAATGGTATGACAACAAATTTGTAATTGTTGCCTCGTCTGCAGAAGGAAAATTGCCTCTAGGATGGTGCAGGCGTTGTTCAAAGCAAGACAAACAATACGTAAGTATCAGCAGGCCTCTTGCTATCGAAAAACATAATGAAAATATCGGTGGGGTCGACATCGTGGATCGTATCATTGCTGTTTACAGACAAAATGCAAGAACCAGAAAGTGGACAGTGCAAATGATCCTGCATCTCTTTGATTTTGCTTGTGCTGCAGCATGGATAGAGTACAAGAGAGACTGTAATTCACTGAAGAAAAGAAGGAAAAATACGATGGACTACCTACAATTTAAAACTGAGGTATCAGAGTGGCTTATCAATTCAGGAAATGATACATCTGATATTAATGACGAATCTACAGATGAAGATAAAGAAGTGGATATTGCTTCCAGCTCCTTGAAAAGAAAAAGTCCTCCAGCACCAATTCCGAGAGATGCTAAATGAAAGAGCAGTTCTACTCACATGCCAGAGGTCACGAACGATGAAAAGACTCATCGTTGTAGATGACCAGGATGTAAAAGTGTTAGAGCCCGAGTTTTCTGCACAGAATGCAAGATTGATTTGTGCCTCATGAAAGGTAGATATTGTTTTTTGAGATTTTCACACGAACTGAACTCACCAAGAAAAATCAGCGTATGTTAAAATAATGTAATTAAAAAATATTAACACTTTGATATTGTACAATGAAATTTGTTCCTGTATTAAACTTGTGAAATAAATCTATATTATAACTTATGGAGTCACATACATTCATTCCATAATTTGCCTTCAGTACCAGTGTGTCGTATATGACACATCAGATTCTCAAAAAACCAAAATTTTTTTAAAGAACAATGTTTCCTTACTAATGTTGACCATAACATTAAATAAAACTCAATCTTTTTAGTAAAATTAAATTTAGACAGTAGAGGATCTGAGGAGGGTATCAGGCAGAGATTAGTGCCTGAGAACAGCCTCTCTGGTAGTTTGCCTCTGTGAGACATTAGCGAACTGCCCCTTATGTAATTGTGGTAATTAAAATTTCCCAATACAGTCAAAGATAGGTTTAATTATTTAATTATCTCTTCCTTTTCTTGGTTAACAATTTATTTATTATGGGGAGGGGATCAAACAGCAAGGTCATCAGTCCCATAGGGGGAGGGAAGGATGCGGAATGAAATCAGCCATGCCCTTTCAAATGAATCACCCCAGCATTTCCTGAAGCAACTTTAAGAAATCACGGAAAACCTAAACAGTTTGAACGATCATCCTCCCGAATACGAGTCCAGTGTGCTAACCACTGTGTTACCTCACCCAGTCTTCTGTTTCTCTGTAGATACTATCTCAACAAGGTGGACTGTAGAAACTACAGATTGTCATCAGTATACTCAGATGTACTCTAATGGTTACTGCTTGAAGTGTAATGTTCATAGGTATTTGTTCACTGAAGGTGTTTTGAGTTTACCAGTGTGCAAACATCTCAAAATGCTTGTTCTGTGTTTATCCTATGTTTGCCATATGTGTTATATCCTCTAGGAGTAGGAAAGTCTTGATTCTTGTATTATCACACTGGATTTTTTAAATGCACGTATGAATTTAAGAAGTTACTGTGCACAAGGGGCCTTCAACATAGTATGCAGCAATGTAATGCTTTAAGTGACACTACTAGATACATATCAATGGCAAACAACTGGAATTACCATAATTGTTTTTTCCTCATTCACTCCTATGAATATTTACTACCCCATACCTCATGGTAGACTTAAAAATACATAATAAATTGACCAGGTTTAATAATTACTATCCCCAAAGAGGAACATACTACCATGTATTTCACTGTTGTGCTGAGAAAAAACTTATCACTTAATGGGTTAAGGCATTCTTCCTCAGTCAGTCCACATCAAAGACTACCACCATGGAGTACAGAGCAATAAGAGAATGGTAGTTTGAGGTTGGTTGGTTCGTTGGTTTGTGGGATTGAAGGGACCAGACTACTAGGACCATTGGTCTCTTTTTCCATGAACTTGAAACACCCACAAAGAATAAAAACAAACAATGGAGATGACAAGAGACGACACAGACAGAGACTAGAAAAAAGGAATTATAATCACACCGAGTGTGACAGTGGTTGGCTGACCATAGAAACCAAAAAAGGAAAAGCCAACCACCATGAAACGCACTAAAAACCCAGACTAAAATCATAGGCCAAAGGCCAGACTCAACACAAAAAATGGACAAACACTTAGATCAAGTGATAAAAACCCCCTGCACAAATAAAACTCAAAACTAAACATGCCATCACATCATCTGATAAAAGTGCAGGAAGTGTATCAGGCAGTGCAAACGTCTGCCTGAGTGGAGTTAAAAGCGGGCAGTGCAACAAGATGTGGATCACGGTCAAAACACCTGCACTGCAGTGACACAAAGGTGGTCCTCGCTGCGCAATAAATAGCTGTGTGTCATCCAGGTGTGGCCAATTCGCAGCCGGCAGAGGACATCAGAGTCCTTGCAAGAGACCTGCAAGGAGGAGAACTGCGCACTGGTAGCCTCCTTGATGGCCCGAAATCTGTTGGGTGAAGGAAGGGTGTGCCATTCTTCACCCCAGGTGCGAAGTACCTTCTCCCGCAAAACTGACCTGAGGTGACTCTCAGAAAGGCCAATCTCCAAGGCTCGTATGCACGTCCCACGTTTTTTTAAATAATTATTTTTAGTAATTTTGAGTAGTTTTTGTTGTGTGCAACTACTGCAGGATCCCTACTTTTCTTTTTCTTCACTTGGCTGATTAGTTCCTTTCTGGTTAGCTAATGTGGAAAACTATTTTCAAATAATGATATGAATTTATCATGGAACACTTTTGCACCTACCAACTAAACTCAAAATGAAACAAGCTGCTGTGTTTTGTATTTTTTCTATTTCCTCTATCAATACTACCTTCCAGGTGCCCTACACTGAGAAGCAAATACTCGAGTATTGGTCAGGTGCTGCAAGCAAACTTGTTTGCAGATAGACTACACTTCATGAGTAGTTTTCCAATAAATCAGTCTGGTATTTTACTTTACTATCTTCATTTTTATATGGTTGTTCCACTTTGAACCACCACATATTCACAGTCCCAGGAATTTAATGGATATGACTGTCTCCAATGATTTATTGACAATTGTGCAATAAAACAAATAAAACGACAATGGATTTTCTCACCCAGTGATGTATTTAATACTGCATTTCACCTCAGTGATTGGGTGGAGCTGCACCATAGCCAGTTAGTTTACACAATCAACTTGTCTCATTTTCTGCCAATTATGTATCATATTCCAAAATGAATTTTCACTCAGCAGCGGAATGTGCAATGATATGAAACTACCTGGCAGATGAAAACTGTGTGCCAGACTGTGACTCGAAACTGGGACACTTGTGTTTTGCAGGTAGTGCTCTAGGAATGAACTGTGGCTTGTAAACTTGAATAAACTGGTGATAAAATCTGGCATGCCAAAAACTCCAACCCACATTCAGAACTTAACAAACCCAATGATAATTGTTAATATGCAGCAGACATAATTAGGCCTAATGAAAAACTGACCTATACAAAAATTTTGCAGGAATTCAAATTAGCCTAAAATGAAATATTTACTTCTTGTTTAAATTCCATCATTGCATTTTCTACCACTACCTGCTCATGACTCTGATTCTGGAAACCCAACACTACACTTTAATAAGTAAGTATCTCATACCAAACGGCTAAAACGAAATACAAATATGGAGATGTGTCTGTTTTAACACCTTCCAAGATCAGTTATTCATGTAGAACTAATGTTTGAAGGCTAACAAATGTAAAGTCGCTAAAGACTCGATACCATGTAACAGAAAAGCAAGTTATCAGATTCACAAGTCATAAATGAGGTACTATTTGGAAAATAGCTAATAATTAGATCGAAACACCACATTTTCATATGTGCACTACTTACACAGACATATCTCCCAAAATAGAAGTTATATTATCATATATTTTTCCTTTAGGTCCTATTTTGTCATCAAAGTGTAAATATGGAGTGTCAATGAAGTGCTTAAAACTCAGTTGAATTGAACAGTATGAACACTTGACAAAGTCATAAAGTAGACATGACACATAACTGTTCGGGTATCTGCAATGTAGTAGTCTAACGCCAAAAGTGACAGTGATCATATTATCAAATGATGCAACAGGAATACTAACTTTGCAACCAGATGTTTGCCATGCATATACACCATAGTAGTGCATCAATGTGCAGGAAGTTTTTTTTAGATACCAGAATGCAGATATATGATGATGAACGTAACGTGACTGATTTGTCCATTTGAGAGCATACAAAATCAGAAGTTGTTCTTTTGTAGTTTTCAGATTCAGTAACCTTCAAACACAAAATGTAACCAAATGACTGTTTTCTTTGCAGGCAAAATAATTGATGTGTGGTAGAACATATACCTCCATATTTTAAAGAATTTTTATGCATGTTTTGCTTTCACCCTGAGATCTTCCTATTTAAGTAAACAAGTCAATTTAGCATCAACAAATGCCTGACTTAAATTCCATGCTTAACCTTTCCATTGCAGAAAAAATGTATTACACCAATTCAGTCACCATATATAATTCTGAAGAGAAACGTAAATCCAATATTTGGAATTTGTTGACTGCGTAAACAAGTCATTGACTTTATGACAGAGCAAAGAGTTATTGGGCCTAGTAATATAACCCGTAATATAAATGGTATGGCCACCTATCTTATATATTTGGTAGATCTCAACACTTTTTACATTCTTAACATTTTTCAGATAAAATTAACTCGATATTTCAAAACAACTGAGTAAATTGTGGCCAAACACTTACGAGACTGGCGATATGTATAATTATTGCTGCAAAGGTGCTAGTGAAGCAACATTACTGATGCACAATCAACAGATAAACCAGACATCGGAATTCAGTTAGCGTGCACAATGTCATACAGCAAATCGGTTGCTTCCTAATTTCTCCAATGCTAAAATACTTGGGTGAACGCAAAATCTTAAATTTCTCTTTCCTGCAACATCCAATTTAACGTTTACGGATCATTTTTAACTGTTTCTTCGAATAAAATGCCAACATTTTGTAGAATTACTTCACCGGTCTAAAAATGCGTCAACAAGAACATGGCATTTTGGCATATAATTTCATAAACAGGAAATACAGCGACGTCAGCTGTTCCACCAATATTAACACACTTAAAATACATTCAGCGTCGTAGTAGGGCCTAGAAAACTACACAATTAAATTTTGCAGTACATCGGATGTTTTATTATCGACCGAGGAAAAGTTACCGCTGCAAAACTCACATAAAAAGACATCATGATAGAGCCTTGACAAGCTTACAACTTCAGCTACAATAAGTACATCAATAAACTTGGCAGGAGCCTACCTTCTTCTGATCATTTTAATTCATAAGCTGCAGGTTTAAATTGTACAAACGTTTCACTGCCAATGTCACACTTTAGTGTAACATAAGCCCTACATCACTATATAAAAAAATAAAAATACCAGCACACCACAACACGCAAACGAACTTGTTGTTCTAAGTTGTTCCAAACAACTGTTTTACTCTTTACGCCGCGCACAAACGCCATGTTGTTTACCTTCTTTTACCATCTTTGCACAACATACATACATCAAGAACTGAAAAATTCTAACATCCTTGCTCGTCACTTGACAGCCGTTCATTTCGTTAATTTACTGTTGTAGCATGCATGCCTTTTAGCCGTCATAAATTAAAAGGATTTCAAAAATGACAAAAATCAAGAATCTTTATTCACCGTAAATCAGTTCAAATGATATAGGTTTCATCAGTTTCATACAAGATAAAGTATATACAATGCACAGTGGTACAATGTGTAGCATTAAATATTAGTTCTACAAGGTTTAGGAAGTTCATAATAATACAATTAAAAGTAACAGCTTCTAAAAGTTAATATAACAATCTGGTAAATCAAAGTATCACACAAATGGAACTGCATAAAGTGTAATATTGAATGGACCGATTTATTCCCGTGGATGACGAGTTAATTTCAGTCTTGACGTTGCCACAGGGAGTACTGGAAGTGGATGGTTTACTCTCGCTATCGTCCGATGTGAAAATGCCTCTCTACCTGGATTGCCTGGATTGGAGTCATTCGCCGACTGAGATGTCATCGCTTACAAGACCTGGCATTGTGGAATAGATGCAAAGACCCTATCTAGACCTAGTTATGTATATAGTAATATGCCTTTTACATTGTATACCCGCTCCAGTCGTAAAGTTAGTAATGATGAAAAAATACCTGTATGGATTAAAGGACTTGGTGATCTGTTAACCAGTTGTTATGTTTAACTTACTGTTGTATATATATAAACAGTAAGTATGTTGAGCCTGGTGAAGAGTGGACGACAATATATGTATTGCGAAGGTACTGTGAGTATCCCGAGTTCTTTAGATAAATGACTGAAAGGTGATCTTGAGTGGGCTCCAGCTATTATTCTGATTACACGCTTTTGTGCAATGATTACTTTCTCTCTTAATGACGAATTGACCCAAATTATGATGCCATATGAAATTAGTGAATGAAAATGGGCATATTAGGTTAATTTACTGATATGTTCACCACTAAAATTTGCAATAATCCAAATGGCATAAGTAACTGGAACTAACCGTTTCAGCAGAAGTGTTTCTTCCAGTTCAATTTCTCATCAATGCACACACCCAGAAAATTTGAGTATTCTACCTTAACAACAGTCTTCCGCTCATAGCCTATATTTATCAATGGTGTTATGCCATTTACTGTACAGAATTCTATAAACTGTGTTTTCTCAAAACTTAGTGACAGACCATTTGCAGAGAACCACTTCATAATTTTATGAAAGACATTATTTGCAATTTCTTCAGCTGATTCTTGCTTCTTGGGTGTCACTACTATACTTAATCATTAGCAAAATGAACTAGCTTTGCATCTTCATGAATATAGAGTGGCAAGTCGTTAATATATATTAAGAACAAAAAATGGCCCAAGACTGAACTCTGTGGGACACCATTCTTGATACCTCTCCAGTTAGAGGACTCTGCTGGTTTTTGTAGACTATCTGTACTGTTGATCTCCCCACATAATAAGTCCATATGATATATGCGATTGCAAAAGTTCAAAGTATGTCATCCAAGGGTAAACCACGCTTACCATGTCCCTTAGTTTCAAAAATACGTATGATACCTGAGATATCTTTTTGCAGACATGATTGATATGTTCTTGCCAATAAATTTGGAGTCAATGTGAATACCTAGAAGTTTTACTGATTTATTTTCTATATCCTCTGTCATGCCTAGTATGAGCTGTTGTGTTTTATTGGGATTACATAGGAGTTTATTAGCAGTAAACCAATCCAAAACTATGTCAAGAGATTTTTTTAGATGCATACATACATACATTAATCCCTGTTCCATAGATCATGAATACAACATTTTTGAAAGATGTGGAACGTGTCACTTTATCATAAGTTTCCTTTACACCAAATAATTAATTAATTAATTACTTTTTTACATTTACTTCTTCATATCTAAGAATTCACCTATTGAGTAGAAGGAGTTATCATTCAGAAATTATTTTAATTTGCTTTTAAATTTTGGTTGGCTCTTTGTCGGCCTATAAATACTATTTGGCAAATGACCAAAGATTTTTGTGGCAGCATAATTCACCCCTTTCTGTGCCAAAGTGAGGCTTAATCCAGAATAGCGGATATCATCCTTTCTTCTAGTGTTGTAGCTATGCACTTCGCTGTAATTTTTGAACTGGGATGGGTTATTAATGACAAATTTCATATGTGAATATATGTATTGCAAAGGTACTGTGAATATTCCAAGTTCCTTAAATAAATGTCTTCAAGGTGGTCTTGGGTGCACTCCAGCTATTATTCTGATTACACACTTTTGTGCAATGAATATTTTCTCTCTTAATGACGAATTGACCCAGAATATGATACCATATGAAATTAGTGAATAAAAATGGGCATATTAGGTTAATTTACTGATATGTTTATCACCAAAGTTTGCAATAACCCTAATGGCATAAGTAGCTGAAACTAACCATTTCAGCAGATGTGTTTCTTCCAGTTCAATTTCTCATCAATGCACACACCCAGAAAATTTGAGTATTCTACCTTAACAACAGACTTCCGTTCATAACCTATATTTATCAATGGTGTTATGCCATTTACTGTACAGAATTGTATAAACTGTGTTTTCTCAAAATTTAGTGACAGACCATTTGCAGAGAAGCACTTCATAATTTTCTGAAAGACATTATTTGCAATTTCCTCAGATGATTCTTGTTTGATGGGTGTGATTACTATACCTGTATCAGCAGCAAAAAGAACTAACTTCACATCTTCATGAATATAGAGTGGCAAGTCGTTAATATATATTTAGAACAAAAAAGGACCCATGACTGAACCCCATGGGACACCATCCTTGTTACCTCCTTAGTTAGAGGACTCTGTTGGTTTTTGTAGACTATCTGTACTGTTAATTTCAACCTTCTGCATTCTTCCAGTTAACTATGAATTAAACCATTTGTGCACTGTCCCACTCATGCCCCAATGCTTAAGCTTATCTAGAAGAATTTCATGATTCACACAATCAAAAGACTTTGAGAGATCACAAAACATCCCAGTTTGTGATGTTCGGTTATTCATTGCATTTAATATTTGATCAGTGAAAGCATATGTAGTATTTTCTGTTGAAAAGCCTTTCTGAAAACCAAATTGACATTTTGTTAGTACTTCATTTGTTAAAAAATATGTTATGCTGCTCTTGAATACATTGCTTTTTCAAGAACTTTGGATAAAGCTATCAGAATTGAGACTGGGTGGTAGTAGTTAGCATCAGATCAATCCCCTTTTTTATGCAACTGTTTAACAATAGCATATTTCAGTCTATCTGGAAAAATTCCCTGTTTCAGTGAGCTACTATATATCTGGCTGAGAATCCTACTTATTTGTTGGGAACAAGCTTTTAGTACTCTGTTGGAAATGCCATCAATTCCATGTGAGCTCTTACTTTCAAGTGAATTTATTATTTTCCTAATTTCAGTAGGGAGGTGGGTTGAATTCTAATTTTATCAAATTGCATAGGTACTGCCTCTTCCATATACTGCCTTGCATTTTCTAATGAATAGCTCGAACCTATTTACCCTACAACACTTAAAAATGATTACTAAAAATGTTTTCTACTTCTGACTTCTTGCTGACATACTTTTCATTGTTTGATAGAAATACAGTCTTCCTGTGCTCTCGGTTGCCCTGTTTCCCTTTTCACAATATTCCAAATTGTTTTAATTTTATTATCAAATGCTTTAATCTCAGACATAATGCACATACTTCTGGACTTTTTTTATAATGTTTCATTGTTTCGTGGTCATTACTCCTCCTAGCTATAAGATACATTTCCCTTTTCTGTTCACAAGATGGCTTTTTACATGGTTTCTTACAATTATATTTCACTGTTTTCTTAGGAAAACTGTTTTCAAATATATTCACAAAGGTATCAAGGAATATGTTAAATTTTAAATTAGCATCATGTTCCCTGTACACCTCAACCAAGACTAACTGTTGCAAGCTTTCCCTAAAATTTTGAAATGTTAAATCGTTAATGTAACACACTATCTTGGAGGACTGTTTTGCAATACTGTATGGAGCTATATCATATACTGTAACTAGCTTTGCATCATGATCAGACAGACCATTCTTAACAGCAAAAGGTTTTATTTGATTAAATTTATCTTGGTTTATGAAAACGTTATCTATCAGTGCGCTGCTTTCCTGTACCACCCGAGTTGGAAAATCAATAACTGGTGTCAAATTGGAAGAACCAAGTAATTCTTCAAGGTCAAGCTTTCTATCTGGCTCATTCAGAAAATCTACATTGAAATCCCCACAAACAAAAATTTGCTTTCCTTTGTCTGACAGGTAGCACAACAAAGAATCTAAGTTTTTTTCAAAAATAGTTGAAAATTTCCCAACGGGGACCTATACATAGCTACAATTATAAAAGTGCCTTTATTTAGTTTAAGCTCACATGTACATGCTTCTATGTGTTGCTCTATGCCAAATTTTCTAGTTTTACAATTTTTCATACTATGACTGATTTCAACATATATGGCAACTCCTCCTCTCTTCATAGTGTCTCTACTTACATGTGCTGAAAGCTTATATCCACCTACATTTACCATTTCCATATCTGTGGCTATACAATGTTCAGACAGGCTTAGTACTTCTATTGCACCCTCAGTTTCTAAATTTTCTATACTAAACAAGAAACTCATCTACTTTGTTTTTTAAACCCCTGATATTCTGATGCCATATGTTAACATTATTTTTTACTGTGCTGTTATGTGAATCTTGTGACATACTAACATTATTTTTCACTATACTGTTATGAGAATGTTGTGATATTTTCACATCTCTAGTACCTGTCTGTCTGAACTTTTCATTAAGCTTAATTTCAATCAATGTAGGTTGATTGGATACTGATCTCAGCCTAAAGAAGTACTCCCATGAGTTTCAGCACCCCCCCCCCCCAAAGATTTTGCTATCATCCCAGCCAGTTCACCCTTCCCTTTCCTATAGAGATGCAGGCCATGTCTTGTGAAGTCCCATCTACCAATACCATCAACAGGAACGAAACCTATGCTTGACAAAGTAGCCGCCCAAAGCAGCTAATCTAGCTCCATTTTGAACCTCCTGACAGAGCTGTTCAATTGGGGCCAGTCATACAGCATGACAGCAGGAACCAAACGAACATTTGTATGGTTCGTTGCAAATTCCATTTTTACCAGGTCAGGTTTCTGATTGAATTCAGAGATGTACTGATGAGAGGTAAACAGTGTAGTATCATCTGTGTAACATATGAAAGGGTGTGGTATGTTGTAAGGCAGGTGATTGATTGCAACAAGTTATATTTGACTGTCTTCATACATACATTTAGGACACACATTCTTAAGTCAGTCATCAGATTGGCTGAGTACTATGGGACTTAACATCTATGGTCATCAGTCCACAGTCATCAGATTGAAATTGTATAAGAAGCGATCAAGTTTCCATTTGAGGGCGTTGCTGCAGTGTACTTTCAATGTAGCTGAACATTTAGATAACTGTTTGTTATTAACACGATAGCACGGCGAGGATCTCGGTACCTTCCTAAGCATTCATTACCTCCCCATACAACACACTTTTGCTTTGCTCAATGTGCCTGTAACCTCGCAGCGAATTGGTTGTGCCATCGCGCTGTTAAGTGCGGCATTTTGCTCATCGTGCTCCTATCCGTGTAAGTATTTTTTTCTTGTTGTGTAAATGTTTTTTTCTTGCTTTATTCCATTTTAACAAGCCGAAGGTGATTTAATTTTTAGCAATAATGTTCTTTATTATATACAGCTTACAATAATCAGTATTGATGACCGACAAACAAAACAAATACTTGCATCGCTGGAAAACACTGATTTGGACGAAGAATGTATATTGGATCTGCATGATACAGATGACAATTATGTAGACAACCCTGAAAGCAACTGCTCCGATATTGATAGTCCCCATCAGGCAGATATGGAACAGGAGGAGGACATTAGTGTTTAATGTCCCGTCGACAACGAGGTCATTAGAGACGGAGTGCAAGCTCGGGTGAGGGAAGGGTGAGGAAGGAAATCGGCCATGCCCTTTCAAAGGAACCATCCCGGCATTTGCCTGAAACGATTTAGGGAAATCATGGAAAACGTAAAGCAGGATGGAGTCGTTTAGCGGCTGCTGCAAGTTTTGGGTATATATTTCAAATAATACCGCGAAATACGGCATAAAAATCTACACTCTCGTAGATGCGAAAACCTTTTATACGTGTAAGTTGGAGATATTTGCCAGAAAACAGCCTCTAGGGACCTTATAATTTGAGCAACGCGGCTGCTGACGTGGTTAAGACGGTTGCTGCTCCTATATTGAACAGTGGTAGAAACATAACACTGGACAATTATTTCACGTCCTTTCCACTATTCACAGAATTGAAAATGTCTACAGAACAACAGCAGGCGGCATATTATGCAAAAATAGAAAAGAAATCCCTCCATTTTTTCTCTCAGCAAAGAATAGACCGTTGCCAAGTTCTATTTTTGGTTTCAGTGAAAACAATGTTATCGTATCTTAGTACAAAGGAAAAAGATATTATCCGCACTCCACAACCACCATAACATCGATCAAGAGACAGATACTGAAACTAAGCCAGAAAGTTTTATATTTTACAACAGTACTAAAGGAGGTGTAGACGTTGTTGTCCAAAAGAAAGACGATTACTCTGTTGCGCGAATTTCTTCATGGTGCCCAATGAGACTGTTCTTCACTATTTTGAATATAATTGGGATCAACGCGCAAATTATATACACATAAACCACACAAAATGTAAGACTGTATTCCTGAAATATTTGCCTCTAGAGATGGTGAAACCACATATTTCAAGAAGAATAACGTTGCAGAACATTTCATTGGATCTCAAGTTACGAATGTAGCGGTTTATACCGCTTCCTAAAATGGAAACAGAGACAGGACCCAGTGGTTTTTGTGCGCTTTGTCCAAGAAGGAAGAATAGACGCTCTAAAAATGCATGTACTTTGTGTCACAAATCACTCTACACTGAGCATGTAACATTCATGTTATGCTATGAAAGACGCATTTCTCCAGATTCTATGGAAGACTGATTAATGAAAATATATGGAATTTCTGATTTTTTGTATATTATATTCGTTATATGTGCCATAAGTAAATAACGAAAGTTCACAAGACTTTTTTATTCCTAAGACTGCATTTTTTTGTTAGTTATACCTTAATAAATACTTTGATTACGTAGATAAGTGCCTTTCATTTCATATAATGATTTTTTATGATAGTGTAACGGTCTACGGATTGCTCGCAACCATGCAGTATGTTAACACGCTCTCACCAGTCGACCTGTCTGGAATGCTGAAAATTTGCATGGTCAGTAGACACTTGTCCAGCCGTACTGCAACGAAGGTATGCGACTGGCCACCGTCCGCAGCGGGAAGTATTAACTAGATTAGATCAGAGTAGTTTTTTGTTCCATATATCCGTGCTGAGGAGATCCTTGTGAATGTGGAACATGTCAATTTTTTTAAAAAAAGCTGAAATAACAATACTAATAGTATGAATATATACAACACATCATTTGTTTCTATTAAAAAATTCGTCAATGGAGTAGAAGGAGTTGGCCACTAGTAAGTCTTTCAGGCTCCTTTTAAACTGATCTTCATTTGCAACTAAATTTTTTGTTTGCTGGCAAATTATTGAAGATGAGTATTCCTGAGTAGTGGAACCCTTTTTGAACTAAAGTAGGTGCTTTTACGTCCTTGTGCAGATCATTTTTGTTCCTGGTACTGTATGTATGAACTGAGCTGTTTGTTGGAAAAAGAGATATATTATTTAGGACAAATTTCATTAAGGAGTAAATATACTGAGAGGCAGTAGTTAGTATACCCAGTTCTTTGAAGAGTTTTCTACAGGACGTCCATGAATTTACTCCACAAATAATACATATTACACACTTTTAGGCTGTGAAAACGTTTCTTTGACTTGAAGAGTTACCCCAAAATATTATACCATATGACATTATCGAATGAAAGTAGGCAAAGTATGCAAGCTTTTTCATGTTTATGTCGCCTATGTCTGTTAACACTGGAATTGCAAATAAAGATTTGTTAAGGCGTTTCTGCAGTTCTGTGGTGTGCTGCTCCCAACTGAATTTATTACCAAGTTGCAATCCAAGAAATTTAAGACTGTCAACCTCTTCTATCTGCTCTTCTTCATAGTTTATGCATATGCTGGGTAGAAACCTCTTACAGGTTCTGAATTGCATATAGTGAGTCTTTTCAAAGTTTAATGTCGGTGAGTTGGCTTTAAACCACTTATTAATATCCATAAAAATATCATTAGCAGATCTTTCTAGAACTACACTCGACATACTATTTATTGCAATACTTGTGTTATCAGCAAACAAAACGAACTCTGCTTCTGGCAGTGTAACTGATGAGAGATCATTAATGTACACAAGAAAAAGCAATGGCCCTAAGATGGATCCCTAAGGGACACCACATGTAATTTCTTCCCATTCTGATAATGATTATTGACTTAATTCACACGCCCCTTGCATTGCTCCCTTTGTTTCCTGTTGCCGAGGTATGACTTGAACCATTTTGCACCACTGCTCGTGATACCATAGAATTCTAGTTTATATAAAAGGATGTTGTGGTTGACAAATCACAGAAAATACCTGCTGCCTGTAATTTGTTATTTAATGAATTAAGTACATTTTCACTGTAGGTGCAAATAGCCTTCTCAATATCAGAACCCTTCAGAAATTCAAACTGTGTGCTTGATAATATGTTATTTGTGGTCAGATGGTTGAGCAGATGCCTGTACATTACTATTTCTAAAATTTTTGAGAATGGTGGCAAAAGTGAAATCGGTCTGTAGTTTGATGGTATCTCTTTATCCCCTTTCTTGAATAGAGGCTTAACATCTGCATATTTTAGCCAGTCAAGAGATGTCCCAGTTACAATTGATTGGTTACACAAGTAACTTAGATTTGTACTAAACTCACAAGAACATGCCTTAATTAACTTTGTTGATATTTCATCATAACCACTAGAATGCTTTGCTTTTAAAGATTTTATCATGGATGTTATTTCTTTTGGTGAAGTGAGTGACATATTCATGTGCCTGAAGCTATTTGTAAAGGCTAGTTTCAGATATTCAAGGGCATTATTTACTGATTCTGACAGTCCCATTCTATCAGTAACGGGTATACAGTACTTGTTAAATAGATTTGCCACACTATGCTCATCGGTTACTAATGTGTCATCTACCCTTAGAGCTATTTGCCCTGTTCCTTTCTGGTTCTAGCAGTCTCCTCTTTCACTATACCCATATTGCTGTTATTTTGTTCCCTGACATTGCTATCTTCTTGTAGTGTATTTGTTTAGATGTCTGAATTACTTTTTTTAATATTTTACAGTATTCCTTGTATCTAGCTAAATCATCAGCATTGGAGCTATTCTTGGTCGACAGATACATTTTTCTTTTTGTCTTACAGGAAATCTTTATCCTTGTGTAATCCATGGTTTTATTATACACTTCTGTTTAATTTGAGTAACTTTTAGAGGAAAACAGTTTTCAAACATGGTACTGACGTTGTTCATGAATGTGTTATATTTTTCATTCATGTCATGAGTACTGTAAACATCTTTCCAGTTCATATCTTGGAGCAGTTTTCTAAAACACTCAATTTTTGGTTGATTGACTACTCTCCTGTACTCAGATTTAGCAGTCTTGATAATCTGCTTAGAATTTACATCTAAAACAAGGAGCTGCATGTCATGGTCTGATAGTCCGTTTATAACAGGTTTTATGAGAGGATTTTGTTCCTTTGTTTTGTCTATAAAAATGTTATCAATGGCTGTCCTTGAGGATTTAGTGATCCTAGTTTGAAAGTTTACAGTGTGAATTAGATTGAATGACAACATTACTAACTGCAGTGAATGTTTTCTGGAAGATTGCAGTAGAAAATCTGTATTAAAGTCACCAGCAATCAAATTTTCTTTTTTTCTTCCTGTTAAATAACCCAAAAGAGCTTCTAGATGATTTATTAATAGATTATAATTTCCTGCATGTGTTGTTGTTGTGGTCTTCAGTCCTGAGACTGGTTTGATGCAGCTCTCCATGCTACTCTATCCTGTGTAAGCTTCTTCATCTCCCAGTACCTACTGCAACCTACATCCTTCTGAATCTGCTTGGTGTATTCACCTCTTGGTCTCCCTCTACGATTTTTACCCTCCTACAAAACCGATCCCTCAATCAATACCTCCTCATTACTTATGTGATCTACCCATCTAATCTTCAGCATTCTTCTGTAGCACCACATTTCGAAACCTTCTATTCTCTTCTTGTCTAAACTATTTATCGTCCATGCTTCACTTCCACACATAGCTACACTCCACACAAATACTTTCAGAAACGACTTCCTGACACGTAAATCTGTGCTCGATGTTAAAAAATTTCTCTTCTTCAGAAACGCTTTCCTTGCCATTGCCAGTCTACATTTTATATCTTCTCTACTTCGACCATCATCAGTTATTTTTCTCCCCAAATAGCAAAACTCCTTTACTACTTTAAGTGTCTCAATTCCTAATCTAATACCCTCAACATCACCTGACTTAATTCGACTACATTGCATTATCCTGGTCTTGCCTTTGTTGATTTTCTTCTTATATCCTCCGTTCAAGACACCATCCATTCCGTCCAACTGCTCTTCCAAGTCCTTTGCTGTATCTGACAGAATTACAATGTCATCGGCGAACCTCAAAGTTCTTATTTCTTCTCCATGGATTTTAATACCTACTCCGAATTTTCTTTTGTTTCCTTCACTGCGTGCTCAATATACAGATTGGATAACATCGGGGTGAGGCTACAACCCTGTCTTACTCCCTTCCCAACCACTGCTTCCCTTTCATTCCCCTCAACTCTTATAACCGCCATTTGGTTTCTATACAAATTGTAAATAGCCTTTCGCTCCCTGTATTTTACCCCTACCACCTTCACAATTTGAAAGAGATTATTCCAATCAACATTGTCAAAAACTTTCTTTAAGTCTACAAATGCTAGAAACATAGGTTTGCCTTTCCTTAATCTTTCTTCTACGATAAGTCATAAGGTCAGTATTGCCTCATGTGTTCCAACATTTCTATAGAATCCAAACTGATCTTCCCCGAGGTCGGCTTCTATAAGTTTTTCCATTCGTCTGTAAAGAATTCTCGTTAGTATTTTGCAGCTGTAACTTATTAAACTGATAGTTCGGTAATTTTCACATCTGTTAACACCTGCTTTCTTTGGGATTGGGATTATTATATTCTTCTTGAAGTCTGAGGGTATTTCGCCTGTCTCATACATCATGCTCACCACAAGGTAGAATTTTGTCAGGACTGGCTTTTCCAAGGCTGTCAGTAGTTCTAATGGAATGTTGTCTACTCCTGGGGCCTTGTTTCGACTCAGGTCTTTCAGTGCTCTGTCGAACTCTCCATGCAGTATCATATTTCCTATTTCATCTTCTTCTACATCCTCTTCCATTTCCATAATATTGTCCTCAAGTACATCGCCCTTGTATAGACCCTCTATATACTCCTTCCATCTTTTTTCTTTCCCTTCTTTGGTTAGAACTGGGTTTCCATCTGAGCTCTTGATATTCATGCAAGTGGTTCTCTTTTCTCCAAAGGTCTCTTTAATTTTCCTGTAGGCAGTATTTATCTTACCCCTAGTGAGATAAGCCTCTACATCCTTACATGTATCCTCTAGCCATCCCTGCTTAGCCATTTTGCACTTCCTGTCGATCTTATTTTTGAGACGCTTGTATTCCTTTTTGCCTGCTTCATTTACTGCATTTTTATATTTTCCTGCATGTGCTCGGTAATTAGTTCCTATTATATAGGATCTGTTATGGAACTCTACTTCTGTTGCACATGCTTCTAGATGCTGCTCTAAACAGAATTTATTAATGTCAATGTTCTTGAACTTATGGCTGTTTTCAATAAATGTGGCAACTCTTCCTCCATCCATATCTACTCTGCATAAATAGGAAGCTAGCTTAAATCCTGAAATGTCTGACATATCTATACCAGGAGTCACTTGATGTTCAGAGAGGCAGATTATATCAATTTGGTTAGATGAATTCATTTCAGTGACACAAAAGAGTTGTTCATCAACTTTATTACTTAGTCCTGGAATGTTCTGGTGTAATGGTGTAATAAAGATAATGATACTGCATACTAATGCGGTTATAACTGCTTTGGCGAAGATGAATTGTCAGTTTCTGATTACTTTCTGTTAACCATTGTTTATATGGAGGCTGTATGCTAAAATCTGACTCCTGTTCATCTGTTTTCTCAAACTGAGTGGGTCTGCCAATCTCTCCTAACACTCGTTTTCTTTCCCCCTTCCCTATCCTAAAAAAGGCATCCCTTGACACGTGTGACCACTGGTATTTTACCACTTGTGACAGTGTCCCCCATTAAGTTTTCTGCAATCGACCCAGACAGTTTTCCCTTCCCTTTCCTATTGAGGTGAAGGCCATGACTAGTGTAGTCCAACCTGTCGATAGCATCCACAGGAGTCAAACCAATATGGGACCCTATATCTGTCCTAAGCAGCCACTCCAACTCCAAGTTCAAATGAGGCCAATCATGGCTTCTCAACACAGACACAAATCCCACACTCGTATGCTTCGTTGCTGATGCTATCTTCACCAGGTCACTCTCTATGGAATATTCAGAGTCTCTGTCAATGCTATTTCCTGGACCACCCGCTATAACCACGGCATCCTCCTTTGTGAAATCCTTGCAAAAAGAACCTACATCCTCTATTACCTGACCCAGATCTGCACTAGGCTTGAAAAAGTTTGTGACCTGGTACTCTGGGCCTAGATTTTCCTGCAGTAGTTGGCCAACACCTCTACCATGGGAACTACCTAACAACAGAACTTTCTTTCTCTTTACAAATTTCCCTACCTTTTTGATGTCCTTGAAAGCTTGTTGTGCTCTTTCTACAGATACAGCTACATGATGCTCATCTGATTCTGACTGAGGCAACATGTCAAATCTATTTTTAAGATTTATGACAAAGCTGGCTGATGCTCTCCTTTGCCTGTTCCCCCTATTACCTGTTGCCACTTCCCACCTCTGTTCACCCTTCGCCCTCTTTAACCTGTCCAGATCCTCCCTTGCCTTGTCTAGGTCAGATTGAAGAGCTTCAATTTTCCCTTCCTGCACCCGTATTTTCCTATCTCTACTGCAGATCCTACAATACTGCCGGTGAGCCTCATTTATGTCCCCATTTCCCACGCCACTACATTCGCCCCAATGAAAGTAACTACAGCACCCATCACACCATATCCTGAAACTAACGATCCTACGGCATGTCACACACTTCTCACTCATGGTAAAAACAGAAATCGTGTAAACTGATTTAAGTACTGACTAAGATTAAGTACTGACTAGCGCGGACTCGAGCGCGAATATGTCTCTTTTCTTAGCTCATCAGGGAGCCTTTCAATACGACCATAATTAGTTGGTGATAGGATGGCAGACACAGTCATACTGGGTGCATGTAGCGTACGTGTTTTATAATCAGCCTTTTGTTAATAACACTGTTTAAACATACTTCTCGGTGTTCACATATTGCTGGACCTCAAGGGCCCGCCACTTACAAATCCTGACAAAATATTCGGGTAATCATCATCCGGAGCAACAACACAAACCACCCCTTTATAACAGTATTATATTACCTTTTTCTGAAAAATACGATTTAAATAGCATGAGCATTTTGCTCCTGTGCACCAGACTGTGTAACTTTCTAAGGTGCACCTTCTCATGTGTTAAGCAAGGAATTTCTCCACACCTATAAAACTATGATCTGACACTTCCTCTGCCATGCAAATGTTGCTTGATATTAGCCCCACCAAATTTCTATTAGTTCTTCCCAAATCATTGATTGCAGTCAACTCTGTCTCACTTTCCACATCTCTTTATCTCCCCCAGGTGGATACTCTAACACTTCATCAAGTTTCCACCCCTCCTCATCCACATCGAACACCTCCTTGTCTCCCATACCCTTTGCAAACTAGATTCCAATAACCCCATCGTCTTCCTTCTGATCACCAATCATTGCATGCTGCCAAGCCTCTACACACACATTCCACCGGCCCTACATCTACACACACTCAATATCCTATCCCAACTCCTCTCCCAGGCAATGAGACCCATCCTGAAATTTATCCTTCCTACCAACTTCAACTTTCCTCTCTCCCCATCTCTTTCCTCCTGTTACTACTGCCCTACCCACACACCAAACTCCTCCTCACCCTCTGTCTTTCCCACCTTCTATATTTCCACTGTCCACCCAAATGCCTACTTTCATCTCCCTAACTCCCCACCCCCCCTTCCGAGGGGGATCGCCACTCTTTGGTGGTTTCATGCGGGGCCACTATGGGGCCCCAGCCTTTGCAGATCTTTTCCCTTCTGTGCTGCATGTCTATCCTCTTGTTATCTTTATCCCCTCCCTTGGGGAACGTGTCTGGGATGTTTTTGGGAATGTTCTGCATTGTCTGCAGCTGACATAGGAACAATCTCATGACTGTTTATCGTTCCCTTTCCCTTTCTTTGTTCACCTTCTCCTATCCTTCCTCGGCTTCAGCGTTTGAGGCTCCTCTTTTTCTTCTTCCTCCGTGTGCGCTCTTGAAGGCCAAGCCACATGTCTGATGCGTTACAGGTGACTGGATAAAGCGTAATTCGCAGCCCTGGCTCGACAGGTAGGATTCACACGTACCCCTGGTAGGCCAGTCCCAGGGAAGAGCGATTACTTGAGCTGCTACCTACCCTAATTGCCAATTGGGCCATCTGTCAGGTGTTCAGTAGGTGCAACCTGAGGTGTGAGGTATGAACAGCCACCTAAGACAGTTGCGCCCCATTGTGAATGGGGTCTCCAGTTGGAAGGAGCGTGCTATCGGAAACACTGGCAAGCATGGGGGATTTTCTCGCAATGAGCCAGTCATCTTCACAATTAATGCCTACAAATTATAAACAAAATGAGGCTAACGATTCAAAGGACATGGCCATGGAGACATGCGACCTGAAATTCAACCTCTGAGGTTGTGAAATCGCTCAGAATCATTATAGCATCGCTGTCCCCTCGTCCAGCTGTGCAAGAAGCCATCGCCATCAAACTCTCTCCTCAAGGGGTGATGTCACCAGCTACATAACCAGCAGACCAGGAAGGACAGAACGAATACTCCCGTGAAGACTTCCTATGTCCTTCTAGCGAACCAAACACCAAGTCTTCCTCTGCTAACCGGAAAGGCTCGAAGAACAACAAAGACAAATGGTCTTCTCCTTCACCGACTCAAAGATCCTCTTTGACAGTGTCGCCATGTGATACCTTCACCCGGGTGGCCTCTGCGTCGCTGGTGTGCACCACCAACCATTTCTCTGCATTGGATTCCTATGCAGATCAACAGCACAAGAAAGCCGATACTTCTGTGGACCTAATGTAGTGGGATGCTCCTGGCTACAGGAAATAAAATTTCGTGCTCATGACTGCTTTGAGCTTTCACGTTTTTTCCTGGTTCGTTTTGACCTTCCCCCTGAGGTCAGCATTCCATCTCATGGGAGAGTCATGTTGCTCATATGGGATGATGTTTGTAGTCAATCCATCTCCCTGGCTACCCATCTTCAAGATGTTGCAGTTTGCCTTTTCCTTCCTCACTTGATCTGTTCCCTTTGCACCATTTATATCCCTCCATCATTCGATGTCACCAGGGCAGACTTCCTCCAGCTTACTGGGCAGCTCCTCACCCATTTCTGCTGCTCAGTGATTTTAATGGGTACCATCCCCTTTGGGGTTCTCCCAGAACCCGTAAGAGAGGTGCCATCTTGATTGACTTTCTTAATCAACTTAACCTCTTCTGCCTTAACACAGGAGCACCCACATTCCTCATACACCTATTCCCATTTGGACCTAACCTTCTGCACTGTCCAGCTTGCCCATCATCTCGAGTAGTCTGTTTTTTCTGGCTCCTACTCGAGCGACCATTTCCCATGTGCTATCTATTTGCTGACTCCTACCTCACCTACGTGCACATCCAAATGGCAACTAAGACTGACTGGCGGCTTTGCTCCTCCCTGGCGACCTTTGATGAACAAGATTTCCCCAGTTGTGATGACTAGGTGGAATATCTCACAGATTTTATCCTTACCGTTGCAGAACATTCCATTCCTCGCATTTCCTCTTTACCATGCATTGTCCCAGTCCCTCTGTGGACTGAGTTACCAGGTCAGGTTTCTGATTGAATTCAGAGATGTACTGATGAGAGGTAAACAGTGTAGTATCATCTGTGTAACATATGAAAGGGTGTGGTATGTTGTAAGGCAGGTGATTGATTGCAACAAGTTATATTTGACTGTCTTCATACATACATTTAGGACACACATTCTTAAGTCAGTCATCAGATTGGCTGAGTACTATGGGACTTAACATCTATGGTCATCAGTCCACAGTCATCAGATTGAAATTGTATAAGAAGCGATCAAGTTTCCATTTGAGGGCGTTGCTGCAGTGTACTTTCAATGTAGCTGAACATTTAGATAACTGTTTGTTATTAACACGATAGCACGGCGAGGATCTCGGTACCTTCCTAAGCATTCATTACCTCCCCATACAACACACTTTTGCTTTGCTCAATGTGCCTGTAACCTCGCAGCGAATTGGTTGTGCCATCGCGCTGTTAAGTGCGGCATTTTGCTCATCGTGCTCCTATCCGTGTAAGTATTTTTTTCTTGTTGTGTAAATGTTTTTTTCTTGCTTTATTCCATTTTAACAAGCCGAAGGTGATTTAATTTTTAGCAATAATGTTCTTTATTATATACAGCTTACAATAATCAGTATTGATGACCGACAAACAAAACAAATACTTGCATCGCTGGAAAACACTGATTTGGACGAAGAATGTATATTGGATCTGCATGATACAGATGACAATTATGTAGACAACCCTGAAAGCAACTGCTCCGATATTGATAGTCCCCATCAGGCAGATATGGAACAGGAGGAGGACATTAGTGTTTAATGTCCCGTCGACAACGAGGTCATTAGAGACGGAGTGCAAGCTCGGGTGAGGGAAGGGTGAGGAAGGAAATCGGCCATGCCCTTTCAAAGGAACCATCCCGGCATTTGCCTGAAGCGATTTAGGGAAATCATGGAAAACGTAAAGCAGGATGGAGTCGTTTAGCGGCTGCTGCAAGTTTTGGGTATATATTTCAAATAATACCGCGAAATACGGGATTGAACCATCGTCCTCCCAAATGCGAGTCCAGTGTGCTAACCACTGCGCCACCTTGCTCGTTAGATATGGAACAATTTCCGGATGAAGCTGCACATGAAGAGCCACACAAACCAAGAGGTAGGATACCATTATATACTGGAAAAGATAGGTCTACAAAATGGCTTATACACAAACCCATAAGTAATATGTGTACTAGGACTTGGAATATCGTTATTCATTTGCCAGGAGTCAAACAAGCAGCTTTTGGATGATGGAATGGTTGATAAAATAGTTATATACACAAATATATATATTACAAAATTACAAGAAAATTTTTCACGAGAACGGGATTGTAAGGTGACAGTCGTTGTTGAAATAAAGGCATTCATTGGATTGTTGTACATGGCTGGTTTGAAGAAAACAAACCATTTGAATGTGAAAGAAATGTGGACTGATGATGGTACTGCCTATAATTTTTTATAATTTTTTTACAGCAACAATGTCCAGAAGCGCACCTTATTTTCGAGTATTAAGCTTTGATGATGTCAATACTCAGGAGGCAAGAAAGCAAGTTGATAAAGACATTGTAACGAGAATTATACACCCGGAGAGTACTGTACTATTCATGAAATGTTGGAGTCGTTTAGCGGCTGCTGCAAGTTTTGGGTATATATTTCAAATAATACCGCGAAATACGGCATAAAAATCTACACTCTCGTAGATGCGAAAACCTTTTATACGTGTAAGTTGGAGATATTTGCCAGAAAACAGCCTCTAGGGACCTTATAATTTGAGCAACGCGGCTGCTGACGTGGTTAAGACGGTTGCTGCTCCTATATTGAACAGTGGTAGAAACATAACACTGGACAATTATTTCACGTCCATTCCACTATTCACAGAATTGAAAATGTCTACAGAACAACAGCAGGCGGCATATTATGCAAAAATAGAAAAGAAATCCCTCCATTTTTTCTCTCAGCAAAGAATAGACCGTTGCCAAGTTCTATTTTTGGTTTCAGTGAAAACAATGTTATCGTATCTTAGTACAAAGGAAAAAGATATTATCCGCACTCCACAACCACCATAACATCGATCAAGAGACAGATACTGAAACTAAGCCAGAAAGTTTTATATTTTACAACAGTACTAAAGGAGGTGTAGACGTTGTTGTCCAAAAGAAAGACGATTACTCTGTTGCGCGAATTTCTTCATGGTGCCCAATGAGACTGTTCTTCACTATTTTGAATATAATTGGGATCAACGCGCAAATTATATACACATAAACCACACAAAATGTAAGACTGTATTCCTGAAATATTTGCCTCTAGAGATGGTGAAACCACATATTTCAAGAAGAATAACGTTGCAGAACATTTCATTGGATCTCAAGTTACGAATGTAGCGGTTTATACCGCTTCCTAAAATGGAAACAGAGACAGGACCCAGTGGTTTTTGTGCGCTTTGTCCAAGAAGGAAGAATAGACGCTCTAAAAATGCATGTACTTTGTGTCACAAATCACTCTACACTGAGCATGTAACATTCATGTTATGCTATGAAAGACGCATTTCTCCAGATTCTATGGAAGACTGATTAATGAAAATATATGGAATTTCTGATTTTTTGTATATTATATTCGTTATATGTGCCATAAGTAAATAACGAAAGTTCACAAGACTTTTTTATTCCTAAGACTGCATTTTTTTGTTAGTTATACCTTAATAAATACTTTGATTACGTAGATAAGTGCCTTTCATTTCATATAATGATTTTTTATGATAGTGTAACGGTCTACGGATTGCTCGCAACCATGCAGTATGTTAACACGCTCTCACCAGTCGACCTGTCTGGAATGCTGAAAATTTGCATGGTCAGTAGACACTTGTCCAGCCGTACTGCAACGAAGGTATGCGACTGGCCACCGTCCGCAGCGGGAAGTATTAACTAGATTAGATCAGAGTAGTTTTTTGTTCCATATATCCGTGCTGAGGAGATCCTTGTGAATGTGGAACATGTCAATTTTTTTAAAAAAAGCTGAAATAACAATACTAATAGTATGAATATATACAACACATCATTTGTTTCTATTAAAAAATTCGTCAATGGAGTAGAAGGAGTTGGCCACTAGTATGTCTTTCAGGCTCCTTTTAAACTGATCTTCATTTGCAACTAAATTTTTTGTTTGCTGGCAAATTATTGAAGATGAGTATTCCTGAGTAGTGGAACCCTTTTTGAACTAAAGTAGATGCTTTTACGTCCTTGTGCAGATCATTTTTGTTCCTGGTACTGTATGTATGAACTGAGCTGTTTGTTGGAAAAAGAGATATATTATTTAGGACAAATTTCATTAAGGAGTAAATATACTGAGAGGCAGTAGTTAGTATACCCAGTTCTTTGAAGAGTTTTCTACAGGACGTCCATGAATTTACTCCACAAATAATACGTATTACACACTTTTAGGCTGTGAAAACGTTTCTTTGACTTGAAGAGTTACCCCAAAATATTATACCATATGACATTATCGAATGAAAGTAGGCAAAGTATGCAAGCTTTTTCATGTTTATGTCGCCTATGTCTGTTAACACTGGAATTGCAAATAAAGATTTGTTAAGGCGTTTCTGCAGTTCTGTGGTGTGCTGCTCCCAACTGAATTTATTACCAAGTTGCAATCCAAGAAATTTAAGACTGTCAACCTCTTCTATCTGCTCTTCTTCATAGTTTATGCATATGCTGGGTAGAAACCTCTTACAGGTTCTGAATTGCATATAGTGAGTCTTTTCAAAGTTTAATGTCGGTGAGTTGGCTTTAAACCACTTATTAATATCCATAAAAATATCATTAGCAGATCTTTCTAGAACTACACTCGACATACTATTTATTGCAATACTTGTGTTATCAGCAAACAAAACGAACTCTGCTTCTGGCAGTGTAACTGATGAGAGATCATTAATGTACACAAGAAAAAGCAATGGCCCTAAGATGGGTCCCTAAGGGACACCACATGTAATTTCTTCCCATTCTGATAATGATTATTGACTTAATTCACACGCCCCTTGCATTGCTCCCTTTGTTTCCTGTTGCCGAGGTATGACTTGAACCATTTTGCACCACTGCTCGTGATACCATAGAATTCTAGTTTATATAAAAGGATGTTGTGGTTGACAAATCACAGAAAATACCTGCTGCCTGTAATTTGTTATTTAATGAATTAAGTACATTTTCACTGTAGGTGCAAATAGCCTTCTCAATATCAGAACCCTTCAGAAATTCAAACTGTGTGCTTGATAATATGTTATTTGTGGTCAGATGGTTGAGCAGATGCCTGTACATTACTATTTCTAAAATTTTTGAGAATGGTGGCAAAAGTGAAATCGGTCTGTAGTTTGATGGTATCTCTTTATCCCCTTTCTTGAATAGAGGCTTAACATCTGCATATTTTAGCCAGTCAAGAGATGTCCCAGTTACAATTGATTGGTTACACAAGTAACTTAGATTTGTACTAAACTCACAAGAACATGCCTTAATTAACTTTGTTGATATTTCATCATAACCACTAGAATGCTTTGCTTTTAAAGATTTTATCATGGATGTTATTTCTTTTGGTGAAGTGAGTGACATATTCATGTGCCTGAAGCTATTTGTAAAGGCTAGTTTCAGATATTCAAGGGCATTATTTACTGATTCTGACAGTCCCATTCTATCAGTAACGGGTATACAGTACTTGTTAAATAGATTTGCCACACTATGCTCATCGGTTACTAATGTGTCATCTACCCTTAGAGCTATTTGCCCTGTTCCTTTCTGGTTCTAGCAGTCTCCTCTTTCACTATACCCATATTGCTGTTATTTTGTTCCCTGACATTGCTATCTTCTTGTAGTGTATTTGTTTAGATGTCTGAATTACTTTTTTTAATATTTTACAGTATTCCTTGTATCTAGCTAAATCATCAGCATTGGAGCTATTCTTGGTCGACAGATACATTTTTCTTTTTGTCTTACAGGAAATCTTTATCCTTGTGTAATCCATGGTTTTATTATACACTTCTGTTTAATTTGAGTAACTTTTAGAGGAAAACAGTTTTCAAACATGGTACTGACGTTGTTCATGAATGTGTTATATTTTTCATTCATGTCATGAGTACTGTAAACATCTTTCCAGTTCATATCTTGGAGCAGTTTTCTAAAACACTCAATTTTTGGTTGATTGACTACTCTCCTGTACTCAGATTTAGCAGTCTTGATAATCTGCTTAGAATTTACATCTAAAACAAGGAGCTGCATGTCATGGTCTGATAGTCCGTTTATAACAGGTTTTATGAGAGGATTTTGTTCCTTTGTTTTGTCTATAAAAATGTTATCAATGGCTGTCCTTGAGGATTTAGTGATCCTAGTTTGAAAGTTTACAGTGTGAATTAGATTGAATGACAACATTACTAACTGCAGTGAATGTTTTCTGGAAGATTGCAGTAGAAAATCTGTATTAAAGTCACCAGCAATCAAATTTTCTTTTTTTCTTCCTGTTAAATAACCCAAAAGAGCTTCTAGATGATTTATTAATAGATTATAATTTCCTGCATGTGTTGTTGTTGTGGTCTTCAGTCCTGAGACTGGTTTGATGCAGCTCTCCATGCTACTCTATCCTGTGTAAGCTTCTTCATCTCCCAGTACCTACTGCAACCTACATCCTTCTGAATCTGCTTGGTGTATTCACCTCTTGGTCTCCCTCTACGATTTTTACCCTCCTACAAAACCGATCCCTCAATCAATACCTCCTCATTACTTATGTGATCTACCCATCTAATCTTCAGCATTCTTCTGTAGCACCACATTTCGAAACCTTCTATTCTCTTCTTGTCTAAACTATTTATCGTCCATGCTTCACTTCCACACATAGCTACACTCCACACAAATACTTTCAGAAACGACTTCCTGACACGTAAATCTGTGCTCGATGTTAAAAAATTTCTCTTCTTCAGAAACGCTTTCCTTGCCATTGCCAGTCTACATTTTATATCTTCTCTACTTCGACCATCATCAGTTATTTTTCTCCCCAAATAGCAAAACTCCTTTACTACTTTAAGTGTCTCAATTCCTAATCTAATACCCTCAACATCACCTGACTTAATTCGACTACATTGCATTATCCTGGTCTTGCCTTTGTTGATTTTCTTCTTATATCCTCCGTTCAAGACACCATCCATTCCGTCCAACTGCTCTTCCAAGTCCTTTGCTGTATCTGACAGAATTACAATGTCATCGGCGAACCTCAAAGTTCTTATTTCTTCTCCATGGATTTTAATACCTACTCCGAATTTTCTTTTGTTTCCTTCACTGCGTGCTCAATATACAGATTGGATAACATCGGGGTGAGGCTACAACCCTGTCTTACTCCCTTCCCAACCACTGCTTCCCTTTCATTCCCCTCAACTCTTATAACCGCCATTTGGTTTCTATACAAATTGTAAATAGCCTTTCGCTCCCTGTATTTTACCCCTACCACCTTCACAATTTGAAAGAGATTATTCCAATCAACATTGTCAAAAACTTTCTTTAAGTCTACAAATGCTAGAAACATAGGTTTGCCTTTCCTTAATCTTTCTTCTACGATAAGTCATAAGGTCAGTATTGCCTCATGTGTTCCAACATTTCTATAGAATCCAAACTGATCTTCCCCGAGGTCGGCTTCTATAAGTTTTTCCATTCGTCTGTAAAGAATTCTCGTTAGTATTTTGCAGCTGTAACTTATTAAACTGATAGTTCGGTAATTTTCACATCTGTTAACACCTGCTTTCTTTGGGATTGGGATTATTATATTCTTCTTGAAGTCTGAGGGTATTTCGCCTGTCTCATACATCATGCTCACCACAAGGTAGAATTTTGTCAGGACTGGCTTTTCCAAGGCTGTCAGTAGTTCTAATGGAATGTTGTCTACTCCTGGGGCCTTGTTTCGACTCAGGTCTTTCAGTGCTCTGTCGAACTCTCCATGCAGTATCATATTTCCTATTTCATCTTCTTCTACATCCTCTTCCATTTCCATAATATTGTCCTCAAGTACATCGCCCTTGTATAGACCCTCTATATACTCCTTCCATCTTTTTTCTTTCCCTTCTTTGGTTAGAACTGGGTTTCCATCTGAGCTCTTGATATTCATGCAAGTGGTTCTCTTTTCTCCAAAGGTCTCTTTAATTTTCCTGTAGGCAGTATTTATCTTACCCCTAGTGAGATAAGCCTCTACATCCTTACATGTATCCTCTAGCCATCCCTGCTTAGCCATTTTGCACTTCCTGTCGATCTTATTTTTGAGACGCTTGTATTCCTTTTTGCCTGCTTCATTTACTGCATTTTTATATTTTCCTGCATGTGCTCGGTAATTAGTTCCTATTATATAGGATCTGTTATGGAACTCTACTTCTGTTGCACATGCTTCTAGATGCTGCTCTAAACAGAATTTATTAATGTCAATGTTCTTGAACTTATGGCTGTTTTCAATAAATGTGGCAACTCTTCCTCCATCCATATCTACTCTGCATAAATAGGAAGCTAGCTTAAATCCTGAAATGTCTGACATATCTATACCAGGAGTCACTTGATGTTCAGAGAGGCAGATTATATCAATTTGGTTAGATGAATTCATTTCAGTGACACAAAAGAGTTGTTCATCAACTTTATTACTTAGTCCTGGAATGTTCTGGTGTAATGGTGTAATAAAGATAATGATACTGCATACTAATGCGGTTATAACTGCTTTGGCGAAGATGAATTGTCAGTTTCTGATTACTTTCTGTTAACCATTGTTTATATGGAGGCTGTATGCTAAAATCTGACTCCTGTTCATCTGTTTTCTCAAACTGAGTGGGTCTGCCAATCTCTCCTAACACTCGTTTTCTTTCCCCCTTCCCTATCCTAAAAAAGGCATCCCTTGACACGTGTGACCACTGGTATTTTACCACTTGTGACAGTGTCCCCCATTAAGTTTTCTGCAATCGACCCAGACAGTTTTCCCTTCCCTTTCCTATTGAGGTGAAGGCCATGACTAGTGTAGTCCAACCTGTCGATAGCATCCACAGGAGTCAAACCAATATGGGACCCTATATCTGTCCTAAGCAGCCACTCCAACTCCAAGTTCAAATGAGGCCAATCATGGCTTCTCAACACAGACACAAATCCCACACTCGTATGCTTCGTTGCTGATGCTATCTTCACCAGGTCACTCTCTATGGAATATTCAGAGTCTCTGTCAATGCTATTTCCTGGACCACCCGCTATAACCACGGCATCCTCCTTTGTGAAATCCTTGCAAAAAGAACCTACATCCTCTATTACCTGACCCAGATCTGCACTAGGCTTGAAAAAGTTTGTGACCTGGTACTCTGGGCCTAGATTTTCCTGCAGTAGTTGGCCAACACCTCTACCATGGGAACTACCTAACAACAGAACTTTCTTTCTCTTTACAAATTTCCCTACCTTTTTGATGTCCTTGAAAGCTTGTTGTGCCCTTTCTACAGATACAGCTACATGATGCTCATCTGATTCTGACTGAGGCAACATGTCAAATCTATTTTTAAGATTTATGACAAAGCTGGCTGATGCTCTCCTTTGCCTGTTCCCCCTATTACCTGTTGCCACTTCCCACCTCTGTTCACCCTTCGCCCTCTTTAACCTGTCCAGATCCTCCCTTGCCTTGTCTAGGTCAGATTGAAGAGCTTCAATTTTCCCTTCCTGCACCCGTATTTTCCTATCTCTACTGCAGATCCTACAATACTGCCGGTGAGCCTCATTTATGTCCCCATTTCCCACGCCACTACATTCGCCCCAATGAAAGTAACTACAGCACCCATCACACCATATCCTGAAACTAACGATCCTACGGCATGTCACACACTTCTCACTCATGGTAAAAACAGAAATCGTGTAAACTGATTTAAGTACTGACTAAGATTAAGTACTGACTAGCGCGGACTCGAGCGCGAATATGTCTCTTTTCTTAGCTCATCAGGGAGCCTTTCAATACGACCATAATTAGTTGGTGATAGGATGGCAGACACAGTCATACTGGGTGCATGTAGCGTACGTGTTTTATAATCAGCCTTTTGTTAATAACACTGTTTAAACATACTTCTCGGTGTTCACATATTGCTGGACCTCAAGGGCCCGCCACTTACAAATCCTGACAAAATATTCGGGTAATCATCATCCGGAGCAACAACACAAACCACCCCTTTATAACAGTATTATATTACCTTTTTCTGAAAAATACGATTTAAATAGCATGAGCATTTTGCTCCTGTGCACCAGACTGTGTAACTTTCTAAGGTGCACCTTCTCATGTGTTAAGCAAGGAATTTCTCCACACCTATAAAACTATGATCTGACACTTCCTCTGCCATGCAAATGTTGCTTGATATTAGCCCCACCAAATTTCTATTAGTTCTTCCCAAATCATTGATTGCAGTCAACTCTGTCTCACTTTCCACATCTCTTTATCTCCCCCAGGTGGATACTCTAACACTTCATCAAGTTTCCACCCCTCCTCATCCACATCGAACACCTCCTTGTCTCCCATACCCTTTGCAAACTAGATTCCAATAACCCCATCGTCTTCCTTCTGATCACCAATCATTGCATGCTGCCAAGCCTCTACACACACATTCCACCGGCCCTACATCTACACACACTCAATATCCTATCCCAACTCCTCTCCCAGGCAATGAGACCCATCCTGAAATTTATCCTTCCTACCAACTTCAACTTTCCTCTCTCCCCATCTCTTTCCTCCTGTTACTACTGCCCTACCCACACACCAAACTCCTCCTCACCCTCTGTCTTTCCCACCTTCTATATTTCCACTGTCCACCCAAATGCCTACTTTCATCTCCCTAACTCCCCACCCCCCCTTCCGAGGGGGATCGCCACTCTTTGGTGGTTTCATGCGGGGCCACTATGGGGCCCCAGCCTTTGCAGATCTTTTCCCTTCTGTGCTGCATGTCTATCCTCTTGTTATCTTTATCCCCTCCCTTGGGGAACGTGTCTGGGATGTTTTTGGGAATGTTCTGCATTGTCTGCAGCTGACATAGGAACAATCTCATGACTGTTTATCGTTCCCTTTCCCTTTCTTTGTTCACCTTCTCCTATCCTTCCTCGGCTTCAGCGTTTGAGGCTCCTCTTTTTCTTCTTCCTCCGTGTGCGCTCTTGAAGGCCAAGCCACATGTCTGATGCGTTACAGGTGACTGGATAAAGCGTAATTCGCAGCCCTGGCTCGACAGGTAGGATTCACACGTACCCCTGGTAGGCCAGTCCCAGGGAAGAGCGATTACTTGAGCTGCTACCTACCCTAATTGCCAAATTGGGCCATCTGTCAGGTGTTCAGTAGGTGCAACCTGAGGTGTGAGGTGTGAACAGCCACCTAAGACAGTTGCGCCCCATTGTGAATGGGGTCTCCAGTTGGAAGGAGCGTGCTACCGGAAATACTGGCAAGCATGGGGGATTTTCTCGCAATGAGCCAGTCATCTTCACAATTAATGCCTACAAATTATAAACAAAATGAGGCTAACGATTCAAAGGACATGGCCATGGAGACATGCGACCTGAAATTCAACCTCTGAGGTTGTGAAATCGCCCAGAATCATTATAGCATCGCTGTCCCCTCGTCCAGCTGTGCAAGAAGCCATCACCATCAAACTCTCTCCTCAAGGGGTGATGTCACCAGCTACACAACCAGCAGACCAGGAAGGACAGAACGAATACTCCCGTGAAGACTTCCTATGTCCTTCTAGCGAACCAAACACCAAGTCTTCCTCTGCTAACCGGAAAGGCTCGAAGAACAACAAAGACAAATGGTCTTCTCCTTCACCGACTCAAAGATCCTCTTTGACAGTGTCGCCATGTGATACCTTCACCCGGGTGGCCTCTGCGTCGCTGGTGTGCACCACCAACCATTTCTCTGCATTGGATTCCTATGCAGATCAACAGCACAAGAAAGCCGATACTTCTGTGGACCTAATGTAGTGGGATGCTCCTGGCTACAGGAAATAAAATTTCGTGCTCATGACTGCTTTGAGCTTTCACGTTTTTTCCTGGTTCGTTTTGACCTTCCCCCTGAGGTCAGCATTCCATCTCATGGGAGAGTCATGTTGCTCATATGGGATGATGTTTGTAGTCAATCCATCTCCCTGGCTACCCATCTTCAAGATGTTGCAGTTTGCCTTTTCCTTCCTCACTTGATCTGTTCCCTTTGCACCATTTATGTCCCTCCATCATTCGATGTCACCAGGGCAGACTTCCTCCAGCTTACTGGGCAGCTCCTCACCCATTTCTGCTGCTCAGTGATTTTAATGGGTACCATCCCCTTTGGGGTTCTCCCAGAACCCGTAAGAGAGGTGCCATCTTGATTGACTTTCTTAATCAACTTAACCTCTTCTGCCTTAACACAGGAGCACCCACATTCCTCATACACCTATTCCCATTTGGACCTAACCTTCTACACTGTCCAGCTTGCCCATCATCTCGAGTAGTCTGTTTTTTCTGGCTCCTACTCGAGCGACCATTTCCCATGTGCTATCTATTTGCTGACTCCTACCTCACCTACGTGCACATCCAAATGGCAACTAAGACTGACTGGCGGCTTTGCTCCTCCCTGGCGACCTTTGATGAACAAGATTTCCCCAGTTGTGATGACTAGGTGGAATATCTCACAGATTTTATCCTTACCGTTGCAGAACATTCCATTCCTCGCATTTCCTCTTTACCATGCATTGTCCCAGTCCCTTGGTGGACTGAGTTACGCCGCGACGCCATTAGCGCTCGGAGACGTGGTCTCCTCGTTTTTAATTATTATCCCCCGATGGCAAACTACATTAATTATATACAAATGCATACACAGTGTCGTCAAGTTCTTCGGGATAGGAAAAAAGCTAGCTGTATTTCATTCACTAGTTCTTTTAACAGTTCTGCCCCGTCCTCAGCCACGTGGACCAACCTTCGACAACTCTCTGGGACCAAGGTCCATTCCCCAATTTCCGGCCTTACAGTAGCAGACGATATCATCATGGACCCTATTGCTATCTCCAACACCTTGGGCCCGCATTTTGCGGAAATTTCGATCTGCCTTCCTCCATTGGAAACAAACGGAGGAGCATCTTATCTTGTCAGAATTGTGAGTGCTACACTGCCACCTTTACCATGAGGGAGCTAGATAATGCTCACACTTCATCCCAATCCTCCTCCCCAGGGGTAGTCGCTGTTCCCATTCAGATGTTGCAGCACCTTTCTCTTGTGGGCAAGCACTTTCTGCTTAATACATACAACAGCATCTGAGCAGAGGGCACGTTTCCCAGACTCTGATGTGAAGCCACTGCCATACTCATATCAAAGCCTGGTGAGGAAAAACGCCTTACTTCTAGCTACCACCCCATCTCACTCACCAGCTGTGTTTGCAAGGTGATGGAATGTATGATTCATGCCCAGCTGGGATGGTGGCTCTGCACAGTGTGGATTTAGAGCAAGAAGCTCTGCAGTTGAAAACCTCGTCACTTTGTCCACTCGTGTCATGAATGGTTTTCTGCAGAAATCCCAGACTGTGAGGCGTTTTTCGATTTGGAGAAAGCCTACAATACCTGCTGGAGGACTAGTTGCGTTGGGTTGTTTGGGGGAAGAGACAAAACAGCGACGTCATCGATCTCAACGGATTAGGGAAGGATGGGGAAGGGAGTCGGCTGTACCCTTTCAAAGGAAAGTTTTAACTGTCTGCCACTTCCTGATTGAATGCCCATTTTTTTAACCATTTATGTTCCCGCTTGGGTTTGCTATTCGAGTTATCGGCCGTTTTAGGGAACGACACATGACCTGTTGACTGTGTGTTATTTATTATCCATCATAGCAATATGGCAAAGGCCATTTAATTTTTAATTCTGGACCTCAATTTCTCGATGGTGTATTTTAAAGTGACCTAGGCTAGAGAGCAGTATACTGTACTGCTGATAGCCCACACGCTGCTTGTGTGAGCTGAGTGGTATTAAATAGCAATAAAGCAAAAAAAGGCAGGGAATTAGTGTGGAATTCAATTTTTTTCCGATGTGCATGCGGTAAAAGCAGAAATGTGAACTATGGAATTGTTGTTATCAAATGTGTCCAAACAGGACTAACACTCTTGTTATTCTTTTCTTGGTTATCGAAGGACAAACACTAGTAGACATCCATAGGAGAATGAAGAATGGCATGAGGCAGCATGTCTGCTGGAAACCGCAGTTGTGGAATTGTGCGCCAAGTTCTGTGCTGGTCGCTTTATGATAACACACCTCCCCATGTCGCAAATGTTGTATCACAAAAGTAGGAGGCCCTTGACCACCTGACCTACTGTGCTATTCTTCCCCCCATGTGATTATCATCCCTTCTGACCTTTAAAGAAGGCCTTGAAGGGTAGATGTGTCCTGTCAAAAGAGGATGTGCAGCAGGCAGTTACAGACCGCTTTACACAACAGGACACATTGTTTTACCAAATGGTTATCTGCAACATGGTGCATCAGTGGGATGACTGAATCCATGCTCATAAACAATTTTGCTTGATTGACATACCAATTCTGGACTGTGTGGCCTTTGAAAAGTAACGTTTTGATCACCCCTTATATATATTTAATTATTCTACTAGACCCAAGTTGACAGCTAATGGCTTGTTCATATTAAAACATTTAATTAAGATCTGTAATTAACATTAGTGTCTATCATTCTTTCTTGATTTTTATGTCTTTTTGTGCTATCATTCGAGCTTTTACAGTATATGCACTCCTGCTTGTATCTCCAAGAATTGATGAAGTTCAAAGCGGCAGGCACCATATTTTGAAAGCTCCTTTAAAAAATTGACGCTGCTTTTCTCATAGTGCTTGCACTCAAATATGATTCACATCAGAAATTTTCATAATATCAAACTAACAGTAAGGTGACTATTGAGAGATACTGTTTCCACCCAAAAAGTGGCCGAAGGCAGGAACACCATGCTCATGTCGCCCATTTGCAATTTGTGTCAGCTGGTGATTACAAGTCGAGTTCATGTGGCAGTGGCATATAGATGTGCTGTCTGTTGATCGGGAAGCAATGAATTTCTCTATGTGACGAATTTATAAATGTGTTGTTATTATTTTATTTCTTGTAATAACATTCAGAAATAAAAGCAAAGTTGTTAACACATGGATAAATCATAATTCCTTCTATCATATTATTATAATTAATTATACTGTCTTTGCCAATACATGCAGGGTACAATATCCATTCATTATGTTTACATGGGTCTCTCAAAACTGGATTTCATAATGATTATTCACACTGGCCATCACAGCACCGGCACATCATAGCACCATCATTTCAAGGTGTATTCACACTGTTTGTCATGTTACGGCATGTCAAATCAATTCAGATCATATGATATCAATTCGCATTGCTGTCCTCAACTGCTTGCAAGATCATTTTAGGGTGTTTTTATGCGAAATTGCACATACATATTGCAGCAGGTTATATAAGTTGATGCTGGACTGCACATTTGTATAAAAATGACTTATATTGGTCTCAAATGATTTACAGCTTGTATGTTAAAGAATGAAGACAGAAGTGCAAAACAATGCAAAAAGAAGTGCCTGGGTCCAAAAAATGTCATTAAATGTAGAGAAAGGGAGTTTCACACACTATACAAGGAGCTTGAGGAATAGGAATATGCACTGAAAAAGTATTTTCGAAAGTCGAAAGACCAGTCTCATTAGATATGTCAAATTGTACCCAAAATTACTTAAAGCAACACATTGTTATCAGCTTATGTCACATCCTCTGAAAAAATGGTTTGTTTAAGGTTAAGTTTAGTTACCAATCCAGTGCAAATTTTTGCAGAATAGTGATATCTCCCTCAATACCTTTCCCTTCAAGATTTATATCTTTATATATTGTACTCGGCTCTTAACAGTTCAAGTGCCTTATTTGTACTGGGGCTAGTTACTGCAGCTACATAAATATTGACAAATGATGCTTGAAAATCTGTCTCACTCACAAACAAGGCAGCTGCTTAACAATAAATAAGTCTGCACCAAACACATATTTAAAGAAACAACTCTAATATGTTACTCCTTTTGTACTTCACAAAAAACTATTTTGCATTTGTTGCATTGTCTGAAGGTATCAGTCCATTTCACTGAGAAACATTACAAATGCATGACAAAATAGAAATAAATTTCACTTACTCATCAATGTGATTCTACGCTCAGTACTTTTTTCACTTCAAGCTGCAGCCATACAGCAATCCATTTCCTTATAAAATATGAATACAGTACTGGTACGTCCAAAAAAACCACTTTATAAATGTAGTAGATGGTAAGTAATTTAATATGCTCATTTCATACAGTTAAGACTGATGCTTCACTGCTTCAATTATAAATTTTAACAAAATAAATAATGAAACAAAACAATTTCCAATAAATAATAAAAATAAAAACAACATGCATCAACTACAAACACCATGATGAAATGAATTAAAGAGATCTGCAAGTGGCCATGCATCAGGAGGAATTGAACTTGGGAGTAATGTGATCAAAAATGGATGGATGATGTCAGCTGTCAAAACTTTCTCCCTAAGAAATCTTGATGGAGCCTTCACAGGACATGATGTCACAGGACAGCCAGTGTAGATGCAACCATTTGAAATGCATTGGAGAACGTTTTGATGGGATGTAATGTGACCTGACGTGATGGCCAGTGTGATTTGGTCTTAAATCATAATCCAGTTTCCCAATACCGCTTTGGTTGGTCATGTACACATTCCAAAATCGGTTCTCTAAATCCGGCTATATCTGCCAGCCTTCCACTTCCACAACCGACTTTTGTTCCCATGTATTCGCACAGTTGTTTTCGAAATATGCTCAAATAGTTCAAATGGCTCTCAGCACTATGGGATTTAACATCTGAGGTCATCAGTCCCCTAGAACTTAGAGCTACTTCAATCTAACTACCATAAGGACATCACACACAACCATGCCTGAGGGAGGATTGGAAACTGCGACTCTAGCGGTCGCGTGGTTCCAGACTGAAGCGCCTAGAACCGCTCAGCTACACTGGCCAGCTTTGAAATATGCTTGGGTTGCCAGGCTATGTCTTGTTTTTAAAAATCCGGATGGAGTGACATTTTTGTACAGTGATGGAGAAGTAGAAATATTAGACTAAGCATGAAGCTGTCTACTTGCATTATTTAACTGAAGAGAAATAGAGGTTGCGCTGACTAAATTAGAAACTGGAACAGCTATTTTCCAGACGCCATATTTAAATGGGCTAGCAAATCCGCTTCAAGCGTTAAGGTATAAACATGCCAGTGGAAAAAAATTTCCGAAACTCAGTTATCGTTTACTGGTAGAAGTATATTTATTATATGTCAATGTAGTGCATATATGTGATCCAGATATATTTACAAAACTTTATGTATCACTATATATGAATACTGAAATACAGACAAACTGTATGTTGAATCCAAAAAATTGTTCAGATGCTTTGGCAGAAAATATTACAAGACAATTTCTTGCAGTTTTATTACCTGTGAATTACTACTTGTCGTTTCTTGTGATCACAATAATCTTTGTGATTAACATACGATAGATGAGGCCAACAGTAGTAGATTAACTGCTTGATGCACTCTTCTTAGCTTAATGCCATTTACCACATGAGTAGTGCAATTTATTATTTAGGAGGGCTCGATACTGAGATGAGTGGAACAGACTATTTACCTCGAAAAACAAGGTCCTGAAAAGTCCACTGAATAAACACATTATTATTCAGCAGCAATTTCCATGGTATTACGAGCAATACAGTGAAACACCAACTTTGTGAGAACTTCACAGATCATAACATATGGAACTGAATTTCAAGTCTAGCAAAGAAATTCTGACAAGTGGAGGGTGTGATATTAACTGCTAAGTAATATTCATGAAATAGTTTGCCTTGAATCATGGAAGTGTGATTATTGAAGATAGTCTTGTTAGAGGACAAAAACAAATTTTAATCAGTTGTTATTTAATTATTACACAGGAATCATCGACGAGAGGCAGTAGATTTATAATCTGGCTTCACACACCATATCGTTGACATGGATGGCAGGATGTATGGTGAAGGAGTAAGCATTATTTCCACTGTGCTATGCACTATTTGAACAGATTGCATGCCAAAATTCTTGGTGAGGAAGGCGGAATGAGGACTGAGGCAAATGGTTCCTCATTTTTCTGTCAGAGTCTTTTAAACAGGAAGATATTCGCCTTTTCTGTGCTCCTGTCAGCGGATTTTCCTGCTGATTCCATTTTTACCTGCTACAACATGTACTGCATAGATAAAACGAATTATATAGGTCAGTAAATTATTTATTGTACTTCGACACATTTATATACTTTGACACATATAAACAGTAAATAAAAACACATTATATAAGGTTAACACAAAATCGTTTGTTATACATTTTTTCTGGAGTCTTTTCTCATTGATCCCAGTTCATCGAAAATGCACAGCTTGTGATTTGTATTTTAAAAGAGTATAAATATTCTTAGAAATATTTTACTGAATTTGTAGACAGTTTTATGTAATGTTTGGCAGTCAGTTTACGTTTTTTTTAAGGCAAGGTTCATGGTGTGGGTTCCTGTAGTCATGTCCTAGTTTATGAACCATGGGCAACGTATGATTGGCCAAGTAAGTGGTCCCGACAGTCGGGATACCAGTTACTTTGGAATAAGGCAGGGCATCTCGGACATATTCTGAGTCGTGGTCACCTTTGTGCACATACGGCAAAAATTACCAAATCCACCAGTTAGTCCCTCAACCGTTAGGGGTAAAACTCAGTGGGATTCGGGGCAAGTAAGGCTAGCAACCTGCTTCCCCGGTACTTTAAATATGATGCTGGCAACAATCAGGCGTTTTAAGACAATTTATAGCCAGTTTTTCGTCACTGCAGTCCATTTTGGGCGTGTTTACATAGGTGCTAAGTGCCCATCGTAAAGAGACAGTGTGCCATAAATTTTATTGGTGAAAAAATGCTGCCTAAAACATACTTTGGTTACTTCAGAAACCTTGCAGTGATCTTAGAACACTTAACGTCTGTTCAATAAATCCATCAAAACTACATTTACGCCTCAGATTGGATATTACATGCATAGTAAACATGCATAAGTATGGTAACTTTGAACCAGTGGATCTAGGATAATGACATTGAAAAAAGGTTCAGGGTTCCCTGAGAACATCATCTTGAGAACATATGGTAAAAATTTCGGCCGTTTACGCTGAATAGAAGTTATAGAAGTAGCCATCCCCGCAAATGGTACTTCTGGTAGGCAAAAACCTTGAGTTTCGGGTTTATCTTGATAATGGATATGGATCTTCGAAAACGGGGAAATGGGTGGCTAGATGAATGTCCAAAGATTGCACAGATAAAATTTGAATCAATTGCTATGCTTAGTTATTTAGTTAACAGCGACTGATAATGATATATGAAGTCTTCACGGGTTGTCAGCCGAGTAGCGTAGTCATCTCGTAGCAACATTTCAATGGAATCCGTCTCCATTATCTTCAGGCGAAGATGATGGAGACACATTCCATCGAAGCATTGCTACGAGACGACGACGCTACTCGACTGACAACCCGTTAAGACTTCATATATGAAACCCGCCGAGAAAGCCTGCACTCACATATAACTGATAATGATAATAATGAACAGCTACATAATAGAAGCAATGATAAAGACAAATGGCCGGCAGTTGTCTCGTGGGACACAGACTGGTCCTGGGCATGAAGATTATCTCTGTTGCAATATAGAAAATCACCAACGTTGGAAAAATTTTTACATTATGAGCAACAATAAAAAAGTTTTGAAGGCATGTAAGAGAGAAAGTTATGTTCAATACAAAAGATATGATCAGATCATATGTTTTAGAAATAGGAAATCAAAGACAAATTCATCGGAAACAAATGCCTTCGTTAGAGCAGTTCCTGGACAGAAGTGCACCAGTTTCAACCTGCAACGACGTTTTTTCTCTTTCCTGAGGATGGAGAACAGCGTGAAATGTGTACCCTTTTTATAGAACAAGAACTGATTACTGCTCTCCAAAATTCACCCAGTACAGCACCAGGTATCAACGGAATACATTAGAACAAGATCCAAAACTTATAATATGAGGCAGTTTCTATACTACTTAGGCTGTACAATTAAATATGAATGTGTGTTCCAGCACCTTAAGAATGGACAATGCAGTTTTTAATTCCTATCCTTGAACCAACACAAAATTCTAAACCCATCATGTTACAATACCAATATCACGTTTTCAAAGACCATTGAAGGAATGGTTAAGAACAGATTAGAATGGTGGACGGATAATGTTCATACCAAGAATCAGTTACGTTTTTGGAAAGAAAGAGTCTCTTGACAAAATAAGAATTTTGAAAGTTGGGCTTCAGTGGAGTTCCATGTATATATGTTTCCTGTTTTTGGTATTCTGCGATACTGCTAGAGCTTATGACAAAGTGAAAATCAGAATATTGTAAACAAAATTTGTTTCAACTGGTTTGACTCTGAAACTAATTTGTGGAATTAAATCTTTGCTCACAGAAATACGAATCTGTGTTAAGAACACTGGACATGCCATCGGCTCTTGGATACTTCTCTCTCAGGGAGTGGCATTGGGTTCTCTCCTGTTCATAGTGTATATGCAAGGCCCTATAAAATGTTTCCCGCCAAGAGTATTTATCTTACATTTCGCTGATTATATCTGCCTGTATTCGACCGCTTATTCCATACGAACAATGAAAGAAAGAATGAATCGTGCTGTATCAAACCTTATATTTTGACTGGAAATAACACCAGATAAATCACGATGTAGTTATTTTTATGCAAAGAAGAGTTGCAAATTGCCTACATAGTATGAGGGTTAGTGGAATAAATATCTCAATCAGGAGTCAAGCAAAGTTTCTAAGCACGAGAATACTGGACTAACCAACAAATCATTCTTCTCCTGTAGTTAACGGAAGAGAAACAGTTGTTGCGAACTAAACAGGCAACGGGAACAGCTGATTTCAAGAGGCCATTTGTGAAACACAACAGACGATCGGAAAACTGGTACTTCTCCGGACTAGGAAAAGCGATTCAGGCCTTTGCATGTAACTTGATCAGCGGAACCTGGTATTCTTCGACACCTGTTTTCCTTCTTCTTTCGCTTCAATTGGTCCGTAAACCCAGCAGCAAATTGATGCATCACTCAGAAGTAGAACATTGCTGTCCCTGTGGATAATGGAAAGCAAATATGTTGGTGAGGCAAATATGCTGAACTGGTAATAAAACTACAAACGCACGGCTTCTACATGTGCATAAACCCAAATACTCTGCAAGCCACTGCACAGTGCACGGTGGAGGGAGCATGGTTCCGATATTATCAACATTCTTTCCAAGTCCATTAGCGTATTGGGCGTCATAACTGTCTATATGCGTCTGTTCGGGCCCTAACCTCTCTTATCTATTTCTCATGATCCTTACGCGAGTTTTACGATGGTGCCAGTGTCATGGTCGCACACTCTTCTTCGAATTCAGGTTCTGGAAATTTACCCGACGGCATTTTGCTAGAACAACGCAGTATTTCTTTCAAAGAATCCAACTAAAACTGCCAGGACATTTCTGTGACATTTCTGGACTGTATCAACTTGTTAGATCGTAACAGAATGTCTCTCAATTAGTTCTATGTCTGTTGCTAAGAACTTCAAAGATTGGAACGGTGTTCTAGAATTGGTCGCACTGTTGTCTTGTACGTTATTTTCTTTGACGATGCATCACACTTCTTCCAGAATTGTTTCAACAAATGTAAATTTTCCGTTAGCCTTTCCCAATACTGATATTACCGTTTTGTCCCATCTCACATCGCTTCATAAAGTTTCACCAATAATGTCGTAATAAAAACACAGGAGAACATCCGGATATCAGTAATGTCCTACCACGATATTTCGGCGCAGAGTCTTCTGGCCATCTTCAGGTGAGAGCCACTGTAGTATTACTGGAGAGTACGCGCCGAGCTCCGCTATGCATGCGCTGCTCAGCGTGCGCGTTCATAACGGCTCCGTGCGCTGCGCCTCGCGCCCTCCACGATCAAGGCTTGGCGTATCGATATCAGGTCGATTTTCATCTCTATGCTGATAACTACGTCGACTGCGATGTTTCTCTATAACAGGATTCCAAGCAGAGTATAGCTGGTAGCCACTATCTCGATTGATGAGATTTTCGTTGTCAGACAATCTTATTTCCTCACATTCATTGATAATAGAGCTCACAGGCCAACCACGCGTTGGCCTGACCTGCTGAGGGATTAAGTTTTACTAATCCCTCAACAGAGTGTGTCTTTCTCTTTTTCAGGTAAAACCAGACAGGACCAATCGACAAGAGTGTTAATATACACTCCTGGAAATTGAAATAAGAACACCGTGAATTCATTGTCCCAGGAATTGGAAACTTTATTGACACATTCCTGGGGTCAGATACATCACATGGTCACACTGACAGAACCACAGGCACATAGACACAGGCAACAGAGCATGCACAATGTCGGCACTAGTACAGTGTATATCCACCTTTCACAGCAATGCAGGCTGCTATTCTCCCATGGAGTCATCGTAGAGATGCTGGATGTAGTCCTGTGGAACGGCTTGCCATGCCATTTCCACCTGGCGCCTCAGTTGGTCCAGCGTTCGTGCTGGACGTCCAGACCGCGTGAAACGACGCTTCATCCAGTCCCAAACATGCTCAATGGGGGACAGATCCGGAGATCTTGCTGGCCAGGTTAGTTGACTTACACCTTCTAGAGCACGTTGGGTGGCATGGGATACATGCGGACGTGCATTGTCCTGTTGGAACAGCAAGTTCCCTTGCCGGTCTAGGAATGGTAGAACGATGGGTTCGATGACGGTTTGGATGTACCGTGCACTATTCAGTGTCCCATCGACGATCACCAGAGGTGTACGGCCAGTGTAGGAGATCGCTCCCCACACCATGATGCCGGGTGTTGGCCCTGTGTGCCTCGGTCGTATGCAGTCCTGATTGTGGCGCTCATCTGCACGGCGCCAAACACGCATACGACCATCAATGGCACCCAGGCAGAAGCGACTCTCATCGCTGAAGACGACACGTCTCCATTCGTCCCTCCATTCACGCCTGTCGTGACACCACTGGAGGCGGGCTGCACGATGTTGGGGCGTGAGCGGAAGGCGGCCTAACGGTGTGCGGGACTGTAGCCCAGCTTCATGGAGACGGTTGCGAATGGTCCTCGCCGATACCCCAGGAGCAACAGTATCCCTAATTTGCTGGGAAGTGGCGGTGCGGTCCCCTATGGCACTGCGTAGGATCCTAGGGTCTTGGCGTGCATCCGTGCGTCGCTGCGGTCCGGTCCCAGGTCGACGGGCACGTGCACCTTCCGCCGACCACTGGCGACAACATCGATGTACTGTGGAGACCTCACGCCCCACGTGTTGAGCAATTCGGCGGTACGTCCACCCGGCCTCCCGCATGCCCACTATACGCCCTCGCTCAAAGTCCGTCAACTGCACATATGGTTCACGTCCACGCTGTCGCGGCATGCTACCAGTGTTAAAGACTGCGATGGAGCTCCGTATGCCACGGCAAACTGGCTGACACTGACGGCGGCGGTGCACAAATGCTGCGCAGCTAGCGCCATTCGACGGCCAACACCGCGGTTCCTGGTGTGTCCACTGTGCCGTGCGTGTGATCATTGCTTGTACAGCCCTCTCGCAGTGTCCGGAGCAAGTGTGGTGGGTCTGACACACCGGTGTCAATGTGTTCTTTTTTCCATTTCCAGGAGTGTATATTTCTCTCTCTTACAGGAACTGCAGGAACGACATATGTATGTCTATACTGCATCACCTCGAGCCAAGGACAGGCTCGTCATTCCAGCGTCTACGTACTCGCCAGTACTGCTACAGTGGTACTCACCTGAAGATGGCCAGAAGACTCTGCGCCGATATACCGTGGCAGGACGTTACTGATATCCGGCAGTTCTCCCGTGTTTTTATGGAACAATCAGTACGCCGGGAAAGCTTTGAACATCACAATGTCGTAATAGTTAGTTACATGCTCCACGGATCATTTGAACGGCTCTGTTATAACATTTTAAGTTAAATTAAAAATTTGCTGTACTACCTGTCAGACATTTTATGTTGTTAGGTAATTGATAAAAATTTTTTGTTGATGTATATTGAACTCCTGTCTGAGTCACTTATAGGAGAACTTTAATAAAGGGTAATAAAGATTATTTTTCCCTCTGGTGTTGTGTTCATGGACTTCACTGTTCTTCTCAGATTGTGATGCATTATGTCCGACGAATTTCTTTAGCGAATCAATGTACTGTGACGGTGCAGTTAAATTACCTGGCTCCTTGAAGAGTTACCAACACAATGTCCGTGGGTGAACACCACATATTGTACTTACTACTCGCTTTTGTGCGATCAGTACTTTCTTTATCTGTGATGAGTTATCACAGAAAATTATTTCATAACACATTATTTAGTGGAAATATGCAAAGTATGTCAGGACGTTGATTCGTTCGTTTCCAAGATTAGCCTCTATATGACGAGAAAAAGTAGCTGGACTTAATTATTTGAGCTCAGTAATACGCTTCTTCCAGTTCAAGTTTTCATCAGTAAGTGCACTCAAACATTTGGGTTGTTGGACCCTATTTGCGGACTCCTGCTCAAGTACTGCATCGGTTGTTGGTATGACTATGCGTTGTACAGCATAACATGATTTTTTTTTCAAAATTTAGGGAGAGTCCATTTTCAGAAAACCACTTCATAATTCTCTTCTGCTGTTTTCTCTCTGATGGGATTTATCGTAATTGGATTTATTGTAACAATAGCATCGTTCATTCATAGTCTGAGTATTTATTCAGCACAGCCCCTTGCATTCCTTTTGTGAAGTATGATTAAAACCAACCGTGTGTAAAGCCAAAGCTTGAGTTTTTCTTAGACAGTAACAATTAAACGCCTTGGAAAGATCACAAAAAATACTGAATGGCTATATTTTATTATTTAAGGCTTCTACAATAATATGATATAATACAACTTTCTCTCTCTTGCAGATGGTATATTAGTCCACATTTAAAGCGAGCTACCTTTGACGACACCGATTGGAAATATTGTCCAAGTCTTTCTGCAATATCTTACAATCGTTCAAAGCTGATACTTTCATGTTGAGAAATCTAGTGGTGTTGCTGATCCTATCTGACAAATCGTTACTTGCATTGAAAACATTAGAAGTCGTATTACACTTCCTTGGGACATACTCGATTTTAATTTCACCTGTGTGGAACTTAATGTGCTGGGTTCTATTTTCAAATGTTTCTTGAGACAATCACATTTTTGCGAAGATATTCCTCCTGATCGTATTTGGTTGGTAGTAGGCGTGACGGTTCATTATGTCCATCTTTATATCTGGGCTCCTTGCTAATCAGTTTCTGTTCTCAAGCCGGTGGTAACTGCATACCGTTGTTGCAGACTGAATACACACAAGCGAACAGTTATTTGTTTTCCGTTTTGGCCAACACTCTTGGCAAGAACCACTATGCGCTCTTGACGCGAACGTCACGGCAAGCAACCGAGTGGATTATTTTTGTGCCTCGCTCACGGGCGAGATCTATTGATACAGATCACGGCAGCTAATTAAGGGGGCACTATACGAACGACAGTTGAAGAGAATTACGTAAGTTCCTGAGTTAGAGGAAAGCAGTCGCGCTCGATAGGCAGAGCATTCGTAATTGCTGTAGGTTGACGTTAACTTCTAGAATTACGGTTGCATGTGCTAACTTGTTCAAACTGCAGTTTCTCCGTCTTTCCGCATTTACCATTTCCCAAAATTAGTGAAACCCTTTTTCTCCTGAAGACCTACACTGTCGTAATCCCGAGTGATTTGCGTATATAAGCTTGCGATTTGTTGGCAGCAGCAACACGAAAAGTAAAGGGGAAGATCGCTCCGACTACGTGAAGTTCTTCTACATTGTCTTTTGGCGACTGCCAAGCGTAATTCTGACCTAATTAGCAGACGACCCCTGTTGCCAAAACGTAGTATCGGTTACAGACAAATTCTCGATATTTCACCATGCTACACGGAATGAAAATCATTAGGCCAGCACAATCGTACTGGGGCTAAAACGTGCAAATTCTAGAGTGAGAAACACCTACATGATATTTCCGAAGATGACAAGATCACAACAAGAAATTTATACAACGGCAGCTATAATGACTTTCAGAGAGATGCAATAACTGTTGGAAAGTTGCGATGTGATTTAGTCAATAATGCCACATGAAACATCACGTTACACAGCTTGCTAAGGAGAGATATTGTGGGACAGGAATAATCACAGGTAATGATGGATGTCATGAAAAAAGTACATACGTAATAGAGGTGGAATGGTAAATGTACGACGAAAAATGTTACAGATTTCACCACATGGGAAAGTAGGAGAAAAGACGTAAATAACTTTCATGTTTGACGCAGGTCAGACTCCCAACATAAATGTCGATATCGTACTCTTATATGCAATATGTCCTCCTCGGGCACTAATGCACGTTTTGCACCTGTCGTTCCTGTGGGTAAGAAACTGTTGAGGAGTCCGTGGGGGCATTGACCCACTCATCTTTCAAGGCGGTTTTCAGTTCTTGCACGGTTCGGGCCAGAGGTGTTCGTTGAGGAAAACGCCTGCCAAGAGGATCCCAGGCATGTTAATAAGGTCTGAATTCGAGGAATGCGCAGGCCATTTCATAGTTCAATATCTTCACTTTCCAGTGTGTCCGACACCTCAGTGGTTCAGTGTGGGCCGGTATTGACATTAATAAACAGAAAGTCGAGACCTACAACACGCATAAACAGACGGACATGGTCCAGAATAATCTGCCTGCAGTACCACTATGTTGTAACGGTACTACGCGTAAAGATACGCAGGGACGCTCGGCCGGTATGCATAATGCCTGCTCACAACGTAACGCCTAGGCCATACCCAAGACATTCGTGAACATTCTCTGGCGTGTAACGTGTTCCTCTCTCTCCACACACTAACCAGTGGCCAGAATCACTTGCCACAGTGAAGCGGCATTCATCGAAGGACATCACTCTGGGGCCACTGTTACTGAGCCCAACCAACATGCTACAGGCAACAACGAATTGTTTCTCGGCGATGGCGTGGTTGAAATGGTGTGCATCCAACAGGCTTCTGAGCCTACAAACCAGTCTGATGTCATAGTCGCGATAAGATAGGTGTACCGGTAATAGGTGCTAGGTCTACAGCGGTCTGCCTAAGAGTGAGGCCTCTGTTCCCATTCGCTACTAGGGCTACGTGTCGGTCCCCTTGTGGTGTGATGGTCCGTCCACGACCACCGACATGTTTTCGCATAGCATTTGCACCTTCAGCGGCCTTCTCCAATCGCGAGATGACACTTTTGGGCACACCCATTACTGTGGCCAGAGTAGGTTTGCCAGCTTTGGGCCATTAAATTGCACATCCAGCATCTGAAGCACTGAAATGATGTCTTGCAGTCATGTTGCTGTACCATGTGGAGGGCCACACTAACAGTTTCACAACAACCTTCGTCACACACAGTATAGCGTGGCCTGTGGAATGCACATAAAGAATTCGTGCACACTGCAGTTAACACGTCCCGTCCTCTACATTTCCTTTTACTGTCATAGGTCGGGTGTTCAAAAGCAACTGTCAGTTGTTCCGCAGCAGTTGGCAGTGATTCCTTAGGAAACGTCACTTGTTCCTCAGGGATTGTCAACACTGTACATCCCTGAACGCTAATGGGCGATGCGGCTGGTCGCCGCGGAGTTTCGAGTCCTCTCTCAGGCATGAGTGTGTGTGTTTGTCCTTAGGATAGTTTAGGTTAAGTAGTGTGTAAGCTTAGGGATATATGACCTTAGCAGTTAAGTTCCATAAGATTTCACACATATTTGAACATTTTTGTTGCTAATGGGCGAGCTGTTATGTGGTCTTTGAGAGCTGTAGAAATCTTCTTCTGGCCGTTACGTGTGCAGGTACTCCCTCCATACGAAAAGATCCGAGTAATACACAGGTCTTCCATACGTTTAATATCTTCACTTTCCAGAGCGTCCAACATCTCACTGTCTTTGAACAGTAACGCATCACTTGATGCACACTATTGTAGACTCTGCTCTTGAAGTACGAGTTCAACATTTGCAAAAACACAGCTACATCTGAGACCTGAATAGCACTAGGTGTCTAAGTAGATGATGTCAACTGCTTCGTCGGAGATCACGAATTGGGGTAGAGTGAGTCCACGCTCAGCTCTACATCGACCTCCGTGTGATGGTGCTGTTATGCTGAGAGAGAGGATGTCCCTCCCATGCAGCGAGATATCGCTGATGTCTGCAGTATCAATGCGCGTTGCCGGCTTGGTGCGGCGTCGCGATCTTTGGACAATACCGCAGTAACCATTCCAGTACTTAATTAGAATTATATTAAAACCTTCAGCTGCTAACAGGCGTCGCTATACATCAACGGGAACAGGTGAAAATGTGTGCCCCTACCGGGACTCGAACGCGAGATCCCCTGCTTACATGGCAGACGCTCTATCCATTTGAGCCACCGACGGCATAGGCCATAGAGGATAGCGTGACTGCACGGACTATCTCGCGCACGCCTCCTTTGAGACCCACATTCTCACCTTCTATATCCACACACTACATTCGTAGTGTCCCATCCCAACACATTCATTACTTGTGGAAGACATTCTTACCAAGTCCCGTAAGTGTTAGGGGAATATGTGTGCATGCGCACAGAAGAAGAAGGTCATGGCCGGTATTGCCACATTTTCACCTGTCCCCGTTGATATATAACAACGCCTGTTAGCAGCTGAAGGTATTAATAGAATTCTAATTTCGTTCTAGACGGCTGCAGGTCATCAATGGTGTCTGTTCTTTCGGACATGTCCTAAAGAACAGACACCATATCCATATAAGTTAGGGTGACCAAACGTCCCGGAAAACCGGGATTGTCCCGGTTTTCATCCCTGTGTTCCGGTGTCCCGAAAATTTGTTTCGGGACGCTCAAAAGTTCCGGAATTCAGTTTTTAAATACATTTCGTTAAACTTTCTCAAATTTTTGGGATTTAGCTATATTAAAGGAAATACAACACAAGAAATTAATATATTTTAGCTTATTTGTCTAAAAGCTCCACTGTCCCATACTAGTAATCACAGTATCAGTATTGATACACTCAGGCAATAATTTACTTTAAGCGGTACTTTGGCCAACAAGCAGTAAGTTGTATTATTGTAACAGAGCTATGAAACCGTCCGATTGTCGCGCCACTTACTCACACACTCGTTTTCAGAACAGTGTAGTAGTTGATGTTTTGTCAGACAAACTGCAACAGTTTTTTCTCATATTAGTGGTATTTTTGCTACAGTACTGTGAAACGCAATGCCGAAACGTGCCTGCAAGTTCAGTGACTCTTATTCCAAGAAATGGCATTTCATTAAGAAAGGTCGTTTTGATTACGAAGCAGAGTGTTCCGTATGTAACTGTTTTATTAGTATAAGTCATGGTGGACGTTCCGACATAGTTGATCACATCAGGCCAAAGAAACACATTAACAGATACAGTGCACCGAGCTGCAGTAAAACTTTACAAAATTATTTTGTGAAACATCAGTCAAGTGAAGAGACGAAAGTTCGAGCAGCCGAGCTTACACTAGCCTACAACACGGTAAAACATCACCAAACTTATAGATCTAGTGATTGTACTAATAAGCTTAACAGCATTATGTCTGATGATTCTTCCATTGCAAAAAAGTTTAGTTCAGCAAGAACTGAAGTGTCAGCCTTAGTAAAAGGAGTTATTGCTCCCCAGAGTGTAAAGGAAAGCCTTAAATACACAAAAAAGTCTTCTTTCTACGGGATATCCACTGATGCCAGCAATCATAAGGCACTAAAATATTTCCGTTTGTTGTTCAGTTTTTCGATATTAATCAAGGAATTCAGACCAAACTTTTGAAGGTGAGCTTCCTACCTAATGAAACATCTAACGAAATTTCAAGATTTTTGTATGAATACTATTGAAATGTTTGATCCTGAGAAAAATAAATGTGTGGCATTTTGTGGAGACAACACCAACATAAACTTTGGTGGTTTAAAAAGACAAGGCAAATGCAACGTATTTACCAAATTAAAGGCAACCTTGGTTGAAAACATTGATGTAATAGATTGCCCTGCACATGTTTTACACAATAGCGTGCAGACATCTGCTGACAGTTTAAGCTGTGATGTTGAAAGTATCGTCATGAAGGTATACTCACACATTTACATATATACTGTTAGAACAGAGAGGCTTAAGGAGTTCTGTGATTATGTGGGAACTGAATATATGAATGTAATGTGTCACTCGAAAACTCGCTGTTTATCACTGTTTCCAGCAGTTGAAAGAGTAATCCGCCTGTTTGAACCGTTAAAAGATTTTTTTCCTAAATGAAGACAAAGACCCCAAAATATTGGTTCAGTTTTTCAGCAACCCTTTAAGTGAAGCCTACTTATGGTTCATTCACAGTCAGCTTAGCACTTTGCAGCATGGGATAAAGGAAATTGAGGGAAGCACGAAAAGTGTAATAGAGGTAAATGATGTTTTGAAGAATACTCTGGAAACTGTTATTAAGAGGAGAGAAGAGCAGTTCATTTCTTTTAATGTTAAATCTGTCCTTAAAGGAGCATAAGTATCAGAAGCAGCGGAAAGGAGGGTTGAGAAGAAAACAAGTTTTATGACACTTGTGTAGAATATCTCAGCAAGTGGAGCTCCTCATACTTACCCTCATAGCCGGTGTTTGATTGGATGTTACTGAAGAGAGTGCCAAAATGGGAAAGTGTTGAAGAGATAGTTTCTTATTTGAACAGTAGAGAGATTGAAATCGATGATTCCATTCTCTTTGATCAGGTCGGCATACTGACAAATTTTGATGAAGAAAGTCTTCACAAGTGGAATGATGAAGAAAAAAAAATTGAATGTCATGAGAAGTGGGTGAGTTTTTTTTAAGCTATGACTGTGTTCAGCATTACTCTGAGTTGGTAATAATTGCAAGGTGTTTATTTGCAATCTCAGCCCATAATGTCAATGTGGAAAGAATATTTTCGTTCATGAATATCCAGTGGTCTGATGAAAGAAACAGAATGGAGGTGGACTCTCTTGAAGTAATCCTGCAGATCCTGTACAACTACAAAATGGATTGTGCCGAGTTTTATCACTGTATTTCAAACAACAAAGACATGATCAAGTAGGCTGGAGGCAGTGAGAAATACCCTTTTCTCCAAGGACAGTCAATTCCATCTACAAGTGCTCAGTAATATTAAAGCTCATGCTAATATTAATTGATTAAAAGTTGAATGGCTGTAAAATTTTGTAAAATCGTAATACATTTCTTTATTACTGTATACGGTAATTAAATGCCATTGGCACCCGGGTGAATGTGTCCCGGATTTCACCGAAAATACACTCCTGGAAATGGAAAAAAGAACACATTGACACCGGTGTGTCAGACCCACCATACTTGCTCCGGACACTGCGAGAGGGCTGTACAAGCAATGATCACACGCACGGCACAGCGGACACACCAGGAACCGCGGTGTTGGCCGTCGAATGGCGCTAGCTGCGCAGCGTTTGTGCACCGCCGCCGTCAGTGTCAGCCAGTTTGCCGTGGCATACGGAGCTCCATCGCAGTCTTTAACACTGGTAGCATGCCGCGACAGCGTGGACGTGAACCGTATGTGCAGTTGACGGACTTTGAGCGAGGGCGTATAGTGGGCATGCGGGAGGCCGGGTGGACGTACCGCCGAATTGCTTAACACGTGGGGCGTGAGGTCTCCACAGTACATCGATGTTGTCGCCAGTGGTCGGCGGAAGGTGCACGTGCCCGTCGACCTGGGACCGGACCGCAGCGACGCACGGATGCACGCCAAGACCGTAGGATCCTACGCAGTGCCGTAGGGGACCGCACCGCCACTTCCCAGCAAATTAGGGACACTGTTGCTCCTGGGGTATCGGCGAGGACCATTCGCAACCGTCTCCATGAAGCTGGGCTACGGTCCCGCACACCGTTAGCCCGTCTTCCGCTCACGCCCCAACATCGTGCAGCCCGCCTCCAGTAGTGTCGCGACAGGCGTAAATGGAGGGACGAATGGAGACGTGTCGTCTTCAGCCTGGGTGCCAATGATGGTCGTATGCGTGTTTGGCGCCGTGCAGGTGAGCGCCACAATCAGGACTGCATACGACCGAGGCACACAGGACCAACACCCGGCATCATGGTGTGGGGAGCGATCTCCTACACTGGCCGTACACCTCTGGTGATCGTCGAGGGGACACTGAATAGTGCACGGTACATCCAAACCGTCATCGAACCCATCGTTCTACCATTCCTAGACCGGCAAGGGAACTTGCTGTTCCAACAGGACAATGCACGTCCGCATGTATCCCATGCCACCCAACGTGCTTTAGAAGGTGTAAGTCAACTAACCTGGCCAGCATGATCTCCGGATCTGTCCCCCATTGAGCATGTTTGGGACTGGATGAAGCGTCGTCTCACGCGGTCTGCACGTCCAGCACGAACGCTGGTCCAACTGAGGCGCCAGGTGGAAATGGCATGGCAAGCCGTTCCACAGGACTACATCGAGCATCTCTACGATCGTCTCCATGGGAGAATAGCAGCCTGCATTGCTGCGAAAGGTGGATATACACTGTACTAGTGCCGACATTGTGCATGCTCTATTGGCTGTGTCTATGTGCCTGTGGTTCTGTCAGTGTGATCATGTGATGTATCTGACCCCAGGAATGTGTCAATAAAGTTTCCCCTTCCTGGGACAATGAATTCACGGTGTTCTTATTTCAATCTCCAGGAGTGTCTCATTTGATGCAGTGCCTTCTCAAATACTACAGCCGATTTCTAGTGACCGTAAATAGTTTTTTTCTTAGTTTCGAAAGTTTGAAAAAGTTCTTCATCGAACTGGTATGTTAGTTCAGCATGGGATTACTTGGTAACATGGCTGCCAAGTACAGAGGAAAAGAAGGGACGCCAACACACAACCTTTATGTGAATGTGTGGTGTCTGTTCTTCCGGACATGAGCAAAAGAATAGACGTCTAGCGTTCATATAACTGATTCGCCTGGATGGGTAGTGGAACCACCTTTAGCAGTGCGAGTGTGAAAGTAGGTCCGACCTCGTGCGGTAACCTCAGAGGGGCGAGAATGTAGGAAATGGACAGGGACTGTCGATAGGTGGCGCTTGGTGGGATTGTGGGGCGGCCTGGAGGCGTGCCGTCGTAGCCAGCGCCGTTGCGATAACACTGTGTCCCGGAAGGTGCAGTCGTTTACGCACCTCCCTAGTAGGCACGAGATCTCAGGTTCGAATCCTCGTCCTGTAGACCCTGTCACTCGTCGCCGTTGATTCTCCCCTAATGTCCCGATGCAGCTGACATCGGCAATCCTTTTCTTTTCCTTTGCTTTCTCCCTCACTCCAGCATCAGTTTATGTGTAACACAGAACCTTGTTTCAGACCGTGACATTAATCGCGGTATTTTAAAATTAATGTGTTTTAGTGTGTGGCAATCTACATTTCACGTGTTTTAAAATTTAAAAGAATCCCGCAACAATCATGCATTATCGCTTAAACTAATCTGGATATGGCAAGCACAAGAAGGTGGAACCACAGGTACGAAATAGTGGGTTCTGCAGGCACAGGCCAGTAACGAGAAGTGCTGTAAATGTATTATATGCTGTAGAATCATTTACTCAGCTCATGTTTTCAGACCCTTAAACTGAAAAAACGTAATACCTTTTTGTTGTTGTTGTTGTGGTCTTCAGTCCTGAGACTGGTTTGATGCAGCTCTCCATGCTACTCTATCCTGTGCAAGGTTCTTCATCTCCTAGTACTTACTGCAACCTACATCCTTTTGAATCTGATTAGTGTATTCATCTCTTGGTCCCCTATACGATTTTTACCCTCCACGCTGCCCTCCAATGCTAAATTTGTGATCCCTTGATGCCTCAGAACATGTCCTACCAACCGGTCCCTTCTTCTTGTCAAGTTGTGCCACAAATTCCTCTTCTCCCAAATCCTTCAAATGGTTCAAATGGTTCTGAGCACTATGGGACTTAACATCTATGGTCATCAGTCCCCTAGAACTTAAAACTACTTAAACCTAACTAACCTAAGAACATCACACAACACCCAGTCATCACGAGGCAGAGAAAATCCCTGACCCCGCCGGGAATGGAACCCGGGAACAAGGGCGCGGGAAGCGAGAACGCTACCGCACGACCCCAAGTCCTATTCAATACGTCTTCATTAGTTATGTGATCTACCCATCTAATCTTCAGCATTCTTCTGTAGCACCACATTTCGAAAGCTTCTATTCTCTTCTTGTCCAAACAATTTATGGTCCATCTTTCACTTCCATCCATGGCTACACTCCATACAAATACTTTCAGAAACGACTTCCTGACACTTAAATCTATACTTCAACATTTTATATCCTCTCTACTTAGACCATATCAGTTATTTTGCTCCCCAAATAGCAACACTCCTTTACTACTTTAATTGTCTCATTTCCTAATCTAATTCCCTCGGCATCACCCGATTTAATTCGACTACATTCCATTATCCTCGTTTTGCTTTTGTTGATGTTCATCTTATATCCTCCTTTCAAGACACTGTCCATTCCATTCAACTGCTCTTCCAGGTCCTTTGCTGTCTCTGACAGAATTACAATGTCATCGGCGAACCTCGATGTTTTTATTTCTTCTCCATGGATTTTAATACCTACACCGAATTTTTCTTTTGTTTCCTTCACTGCTGGCTCAGTATACAGATTGAATAACATCGGGGAGAATCTACAATCCTGTCTCACTCCCTCCCAACCACAACGTCCCTTTCATGCCCCTCCACTCATATAACTGCCATCTGGTTTCTGTACAAATTGTAAATAGCCTTTCGCTCACTGTATTTTACCCCTGCCTCCCTTAGAATTTGAAAGAGAGTATTCCAGTCAACGTTGTCAAAAGCTTTCTCTAAGTCTACAAATGCTAGAAATGTAGGTTTGCCTTTCTATAATCTTTCTTCTAAGATAAGTCATAAGGTCAGTATTGTCTCGCATGTTCCAATATTTCTGCGGAATCCAAACTGATCTTCCCCGAGGTCGGCTTCTACCAGCTTTTCCATTCGTCTGTAAATAATTCATGTTAGTATTTTGCAGCTGCGACTTATTAAACTGATAGTTCGGTAATTTTCACATCTATCAACACATGCTTTCTTTTGGATTGGAATTATTATATTCTTCTTGAAGTCTGAGGGTATTTCGCCTGTCTCATACATCTTTCACACCAGATGGTAGAGTTTTGTCAGGACTGGCTCTCCCAAGGCCCTCAGTAGTCCTAAAGGAATGTCTACTCCCGGGGCCTTGTTACGACTCAGGTCTTTCAGTGCTCTGTCAAACTCTTCACGCAGTATCGTATCTCCTATTTCATCTTCATCTACATCCTCTTCCATTCCCATAATATTGTCCCTTGTATTGACCCTCTATATACTCCTTCCACCTTTCTGCTTTCCCTTCTTTGCTTAGAATTGGGTTTCCATCTGAGCTCTTGATGTTCATACAAGTGGTTCTCTTTTCTCCAAAGGTCTCTTTAATTTTCCTGTAGGCAGTATCTATCTTACCCCTCGTGAGATAAGCCTCTACATCCTTACATTTGTCCTCTAGCCATCCCTGCTTAGCCATTTTGCACTTCCTGTCGATCTCATTTTTGAGACGTTTGTATTGCTTTCTGCCTGCTTTACTTACTGCATTCTTATATTTTCTCCTTTCATCAATTAAATTCAGTATCTCTTCTCTTACCCAAATATTTCTACCAGCCCTCGTCTTTTTACCTACTTGATCCTCTGCTGCCTTGATTATTTCATTCCTCAAAGTACCCATTCTTCTTCTATTGTGTTTCATTCGCCCATTCCTGTCAATTGTTCTTTAAAACCTGGTTCCTAAATCTCTGTCTTACCATTATATAATCTATCTGATACCTTTTAGTATCTCCAGGGTTCTTCTATGTATACAACCTTCTTTCATGATTCGTGAACTAAGTGTTAGCTATGATTAAGTTGCGTTCTGTGCAAAATTCTACCAGACAGCTTCCTTATTCATTTCTTACCCCCAATCCATATTCACCTACTATGTTCCCTTCTCTCCCTTTTCCTACTATCGAATTCCAGTCACCCAACACTATTAAATTTTCGTCTCCCTTCACAACATGAATAATTTCTGTTATCTCATCATACATTTCATCAATTTCTTCATCATCTGCAGAGCTAGTAGGCATATAAACGTGTACTACTGTAGTAGGTGTGTGCTTTGTATCTATCTTGGCCACAATAATGCGTTCACTAAGCTGTTGGTAGTAGCTTACCCGCATTCCTATTTTTCCTATTATTATTAAACCTACTCCTGTATTACCCCTATTTGATTTTGTATTTATAACCCTGTATTCACCTGACCAGAAGTCTTGTTCCTCCTGCCACTGAACTTCACTAATTCCCACTATATCTAACTTTAACGTATCCATTTCCCTTTTTAAATTTTCTAACCTACCTGCCCGATTAAGGGATCTGACATTCCACGCTCCGATCCGTAGAACGCCAGTTTTCTTTCTCCTGATAACGACATCCTCTCGAGTAGTCCCCGCTCGCAGAATGGGGGACTATTTTACCTCCAGAATATTTTAGGCAAGAGGGCGCCATCATCATTTAATCATACAGTAAAGATGCATGCCCTCGGGAAAAATTACGGCTGTAGTTTCCCCTTGCTTTCAGCCGTTTGCAGTACCAGCACAGCAAGGCCGTTTTGGTCAGTGTTACAAGGCTAGATCAGTCAATCATCCAGACTGTTGCTCCTGCAACTACTGAATAGGCTGCCGCCCCTCTTCAGGAACCACACGTTTGTCTGGCCTCTGTCTTCCGTTGTGGTTGCACCTACAGTACGGCTACCTGTATCGCTGTGGCACGCAAGCCTCCTCACCAACGGCAAGGTCCATGGTTTTTACGGAACGTATTTTAACCATTTCTGTTTTGCCGATGACATGCTATCCTCTAGTGCAGGTCACCTACAGGAAGGATTAGGAGAAATTAACTGAATAAATTCGAAGTAAGATTGAAAATCAGTTATTATTAGACAAAAAATATATAATCGATTCTACATATAGTATGAGAAGGGACTTATAAATTGTGGCTGTTTGAAAGAAAATGCCTTTTTTGCATGCTGCACATCGAAATTTTTATTTCTATTTATGCACCCAGAGGCGTTTCGCCTTTTTTGCAAATCATCTTCAGTGGTTGTCTTGAAATATTACTTGATTTGTCCATTTTTACACATAGGTTATGGTTTCACATCTAGGTTACAGATTTAAAAATAGTTCCTTAACGTTTTTTATGAAATGGAAAGGTACTTACAGGTAACTTCTAATTCATATCATCTAAGCAAAATGCTTTTTCTCACCTGGCACCCAGGTGGACACCTTACAGTTCACTTTCAGTTCACTGTTTACGTTAAGCAACATCTGCCATCTTTTTAATTCAGAGTTTGATTTGTTTTTCTTAAGTGTTACCAACATTCTCAGTTTTCTGCATTTTCTGCATTCAACTGTTTTGTGAATGCGTGTGTGTGTGTGTGTGTGTGTGTGTGTGTGTGTGTGTGTGTGTGTGTGTGTGTATTAGAGAGGGAGATAGATTTCTTTTTTTATATACATATTCATATTTATTTTCCGGTATATACTTATGAGAGGAATCGGATTTATAATCATTTGTAGGGATTTCTGTCTATTATATGATCAATCAGTGTAAACAGTGAGTTGTTAGTCATATTTACTTGGTCATTTAATAGTTGTTTCTTTTCAGCCTTTGTTTTGTATATATGATAATTTTCCTATAATGTTAGATGTCTTTCATGATTTATTCCAATTATTTTCATATCATTTTGTAGTAGGTTTGTGGTTATTTTCTCTCAACTGTTCTACGAAAGTTTAGTGGCTCGTTCCATATTTCCAAGCTCTGATATGTTCTTTGTACTTCGTGTGTAGAAGTTTCAGTGGTTAACAGTAGTAGGGTTAAGTTAGGTTGTTTCGTTGGTATGTTCCGTTGCGGTTTCAAGGTTAAGCTAAAAAGGGAAGTTTGGCCGTATATCTCTTCGATTTTACTTTCGCTGGCGTTATCGCCGACAGGTACAAATCTGGGCAGAGAAAGTATCGAAGAACGCGATCGTCGCGTCCGGTCGGAACGATTTGCGAGGTGGCTGGCGCCCGGCGGAAGGCCGGTTGCCACGGGAAACGATGTAACAACCCTCTCTCCAGCGCGTGCCGCCATATCGAATCCGTGACGTTCTCGGCGGCGTAAAAAAAGCGAAGAAATCGAGGCGCAAGCGCGTTTCGGGTATCGCCGAGGGAGCCCGCCGTGAGTGAGTAGACTAGGGCTCGTTATACATATATATATAAGGGCGCGCGCGCGGTTCGCATGTCTGGCCGCTCGTTACTCTGCTCGGCATTAGCGGAAGCCTCGCGTGCGCCGGTCGCACACAATGGTACGAGTCACAACTCGCCCCGTTCCGTCATTAGTCCCTTTTTGCCTCGCAGCCGCCCATTAGTATAAACTTGCTCTTGCGTCATAATTGGCTGGCACCGGCTGGTATATAAATATGGGCGCTTCCCCGCCCCGCCCGCATCGGCAGTGTCTGCGACACTGTGCCTTCATCTCCGCTGTGTCACCCGATCGGCGAGAGTGCGCGCCCTGCAGCCATGGCTCTCTTCAGGAAGAAGGAGAAGAAAAAGAAGAAGAAGAACCCGGTTAGGCGCGATCTGGCGGCGGAGGCTGCGACCCCGCGCGCCGGCTGCTCGCAGATGCTGCGGCCGCGCGAAAAACCGTGTCTGACCGGCTCGCTTGTGTTTGTGTTGCGCAGGCGGGCGTCGGCAGGAGGATGGCCGGCAAGAAGGGGGCGATTGTGCAGCTGCAGGCGGAGATCAACACCGACGAAGAGTGGGACAAGATCCTAGCCAAGGAGGGCCTGCTCGGTGAGTACTCAGCTGCTCCGCCGGTCAGTAACAGGCACGCTTATTATTACTTATGGAAGTGGTTTATTTTCACTTTAACTTAGTCACATCTCCGCACTAATGATTGAAGCACTGCACTTGCTCCTAATGCTGAACACCTTCGCTTTCGACATGACACACCGACCATGCCGGCCGAGGTGGCCGAGCGGTTCTAGACGCTACAGTCTTTGTCTGTATTTCATTGTTCATATATAGTGAGTACATAAAATTTTTGTAAATATAGCTGGATCACATACATACACTGCATTTATATATAATACTTCTTCCAGAAGACTAAAACTGAATTTCGGAATTTGTTTTCCACTGTCATGTTTATACCTTAAGGCTTGAAGCGGATTTGCTAGCCCAATTAAATATGGCGTCTGGAAAATAGCTGTTCCAGTTTCTAATTTAGTCAGCACAACTTCTATTTATCTTAAATTAAATATTGCAGGTAGACAGCTTCATGCTTAGTCTAATATTTCTACTTCTCCATCACTGTACAAAAATGTCACTCCATCCGAATTTTTAAAAACAAGACATAGCCTGGCAACCTAAGAATATTTCAAAGCTGGCGAATGTGGCCGAGCAGTTCTAGGCGCTTCAGTCTGGAACCCCGCGACCGCTACAGTCGCAGCTTCGAATACTGCCTCAGGCATGGATGTGTGTGATGTCCTTAAGTTAGTTAAATTTACGTAGCTCTAAGTTCTAGGAGACTGATAACCTCAGATGTTAAGTCCCATAGTGCTCAGAGCCATTTGAACCAACACCTACCATTCGATTACATTCCTTCGGCGATCCCATTTATCTGTCTGAAACTCTCAGCGAGCATCCCTTCCTAATAAATTTTGAGCTCAAGAAGTTGAGATTAGTTTTTTCCTTCAGAGATCTTGCGCATAGACTTTTTCAGAAAAAAAAGACGACGCGGTTATGTTCTTTGAAATGCACTGAATTTGATTTTAAGACGCAGACCCCGTACTCCAGTAGTTAAATAACGTATTTTAATGTATTAGGTACACAGCCGCAATGACATAACCCTGATTAAGTTGCACATTTTCCATGTTACATATTCACTTTACACGTACCTACTGAGATTGTGCGAAACTCTTATAAGGACGCCATCACATCTTGCTTTTCCCCCCACACTGATGGGTGGACTATAACATGCTGTAGATCAATAGAGCCAAGTGACTTCTTTTAAAAAGTATACCGATTAATGATTGAGATTTTTATTATTTTTTGAGTTTTTTTTACCAAGTCTAACACTTTTTCCAAGCCCTATTTTGTGTCATTTAAGTAATTCTTTATTGTATAGTATGCATTATTTAAGAGCTGTACTTTAACTGCCTGTTTAAACGTACCAATCTGAAGGATCTGGGGAAACAGCGTTAAAATGTTAGACTAAAAGTTTATAACTGAGAACAGTCGACGACACATAGATGTTATTAACATCTGACTCAGACCGCGTCCGCTGCGCGCGGCTCCTCTCAACTTGCAGAGTCATTGCCGCTGCCATCATTTAACTATTTTTTAAAAAAGACTTTTAAATTTTAACTACCACTTTCCCCAGATGACGGTATATTGGACGTGAATGGTGGGGAGTGGCTACTGGGCAATGTTCAACGTTACTATGTTAGAAATAGCGTATATTGCCTGAGGATGCAGCGATAAATGCTGCGAAACCGGTCGCAGATTTAATAAAAATCATTTATACAGTCAGTGCTGAATTTTCTTTGCAAAAAAAAGAAAATACTGGATTGTGTTTTTTCGTTTTAGTTTTGCTCGATACATGTAATTTAAGTCTGGCACTTGTTCCCTTACCGTGAATACAGCCGTTAGTGTAATAATTAGTAGTACTTTACTTTGTGTTCATAATGTGTCGGTAGATGTGCTCAGATGGTGCAGTTGTAATAGCCAACTTTTTAAACAGATTGTTGGTAGCAGTTCTGCTGATGCATTAGCTCCATACTTAACAATCATATACAAACGTTCGCTCGACGAGAGATCCGTACCCAAAGACTCGAAAGTTGCACAGGCCACATCTATCTTCAAGAAAGGTAGTAGGAGTAATCCACTAAATTACAGTCCCATATAGTTAAAGCAGGATTTTAGAACATATATTGTGTTCGAACGTAATGAATTACCTATTGACACACAGTCAACATAGGTTTAGAAAACATCGTTCTTGTGGAACACAACTAGCTCTTTATTCACATGCTGAGTGCTATTGACAAGGGATTTCAGCTTATGGAATATCGTCTCAGTTATGTGATTGGATCTGTGATTTCCTGTCAGAGAGGTCACAGTTCGTTGTAATTGACGGAAAGTCATCGAGTAAAACAGAAGTGATTTCAGGCGTTCCCCAAGGTAGTGTTATAGACCCTTTGCTGTTGCTTATCTATATAAACGATTTGGGAGACAAACTGAGCAGCCGTCTTCGGTTGTTTGCAGATGACGCTGTCGTTTATCGACTAATAAAGTCATCAGAAGATCAAAACAAACTGCAAAACGATTTAGAAGAAATATCTAAATGGTGAAAAGTGGCAGTTGACCCTAAATAACGATAAGTTTGAGGTCATCCACAAGAGTGCTAAAAGAAACTCGTTAAAATTCGGTTACACGATAAATCAGTCTAATCTAAAAGCCGTAAATTCAACTAAATGCCTAGGAATTACAATTACGAACAATTTAAATTGGAAGGAACACATAGTAAATGCTGTGGGGAAGGCTAACCAAAGACTGCGTTTCATAGGCAGGCCATTTAGAAAATGTACCAGACCTACTAAGGAGACTGCCTACACTACGCTTGTCCGTCCTCTTTTAGAATACTGTTGCGCGGTGTGGGATCCTTACCAGATAGGACTGACTGAGTACATAGAAAAAGTTGGAAGAAAGGCAGCACGATTTGTATGATTGCGAAATATGGGAGAGAGTGACACAGAAATGATACAGGATTTGGGATGGACATCGTTAAAAGAAAGGCGTTTTTCGTTGCGAAATTCCGATCACCAACTTTCTCCTCCGAATGCGAAAATATTTTGTTGACACCGACCTACATAGGGAGGAACGATCACAAAGATAAAATAAGGGAAATCAGAGCTCGTACGGAAAGATATAGGTGTTCATTCTTCCCGCGCGCTATACGAGATTGGGACAATAGAGAATTGTGAAAGTGGTTCGGTGAACCCTCTGCCAGGCAGTTAAATGTGATTTCCAGAGTATCCATGTAGATGTAGATGTAGAGGTTGTCTGCAGTCGTTTAATATTGCACCTTTTCTCTGTAGTTCGAGTACTGTGGTTAACGTCGGTTTCAGGACATTTTCCACACAAACGACTTAACGTTTCACGCCCTACACCCCTTCGTACACTTTCATCCACGTCAGTTTTCGCTAGCAGTTATGGTACGCTCTGTATAGGAATGCTGTTCCTCTCGACTTGGCGCCCCGAACGGCCACTACTAATTGTGATACGTCCTGTACAGAAGTCTCACAGTTGCGGTACCTCCGGCAGCCCTCCCGGCTTGCCGCCATGGGTTGCGGCTTGTGTAGTTTGGATCTTAAACCGGTCCTCATTCTCGCCGTGGTTAGGGCACAAAAAAAAAAAAAACAACAACTCAGCGACTGGTCGTTGTTCAGTGGGTGCTGCAACGCCACGACAAATAGACCCTATTTATGAATTTGGTATTTTGTTTGTTATTCTCCCACGAATGATATAATGAGGCACGCTAAAGCACTAAAAAGCTTCAGTATTTTTGTGAATTAGTATACTAAATATTTCAGCACCGTAATTCTTGTTTCAGATCTACACTACTGGAAATTGAAATAAGAACACCGTGAATTCATTGTCCCAGGAAGGGGAAACTTTATTGACACATTCCTGGGGTCAGATACATCACATGATCACACTGACAGAACCGCAGGCACATAGACACAGGCAACAGAGCATGCACAATGTCGGCACTAGTACAGTTATATCCACCTTTCGCAGCAATGCAGGCTGCTATTCTCCCATGGAGACGATCGTAGAGATGCTCGATGTAGTCCTGTGGAACGGCTTGCCATGCCATTTCCACCTGGCGCCTCAGTTAGACCAGCGTTCGTGCTGGACGTGCAGACCGCGTGAGACGACGCTTCATCCAGTCCCAAACATGCTCAATGGGGGACAGATCCGGAGATCTTGCTGGCCAGGGTAGTTGACTTACACCTTCTAGAGCACGTTGGGTGGCACGGGATACATGCGGATGTGCATTGTCCTGTTGGAACAGCAAGTTCCCTTGCCGGTCTAGGAATGGTAGAACGATGGGTTCGATGACGGTTTGGATGTACCATGCACTATTCAGTGTCCCCTCGACGATCACCAGAGGTGTACGGCCAGTGTAGGAGATCGCTCCCCACACCATGATGCCGGGTGTTGGCCCTGTGTGCCTCGGTCGTATGCAGTCCTGATTGTGGCGCCTACCTGCACAGCGCCAAACACGCATACGACCATCATTGGCACCAAGGCAGAAGCGACTCTCATCGCTGAAGACGACACGTCTCCATTCGTCCCTCCATTCACGCCTGTCGCGACACCACTGGAGGCGGGCTGCACGATGTTGGGGCGTGTGCGGAAGACGGCCTAACGGTGTGCGGGACCGTAGCCCAGCTTCATGGAGACGGTTGCGAATGGTCCTCGCCGATACCCCAGGAGCAACAGTGCCCCTAATTTGCTGGGAAGTGGCGGTGCGGTCCCTTACGGCACTGGGTAGGGTCCTACGGTCTAGGCGTGCACCCGTGCGTCGCTGCGGTCCGGTCCCAGGTCGACGGGCACGTGCACCTTCCGCCGACCACTGGCGACAACATCGATGTACTGTGGAGACCTCACGCCCCACGTGTTGAGCAATTCGGCGGTACGTCCACCCGGCCTCCCGCATGCCCACTATACGCCCTCGCTCAAAGTCCGTCAACTGCACATACGGTTCACGTCCACACTGTCGCGGCATGCTACCAGTGTTAAAGACTGCGATGGAGCTCCGTATGCCACGGCAAATTGGCTGACACTGACGGCGGCGGTGCACAAATGCTGCGCAGCTAGCGCCATTAGACGGCCTACACCGCGGTTCCTGGTGTGTCCGCTGTGCCGTGCGTGTGATCATTGCTTGTACAGCCCTCTCGCAGTGTCCGGAGCAAGTATGGTGGGTCTGACACACCGGTGTCAATGTGTTCTTTTTTCCATTTCCCGGAGTGTAATTGCTACTGGTGTGTTTATGGTTTCGTTGTTCATAGGGGGCTATCAAAATGTGTTTAGTTTAAAATAGCGAAATTAAGAAATGTGGCTTTAAGACGAAAACAAAGACTAAGAATGAATTATTTCGCCATTACTTTATTCTTAAATTTGTCTGCTGGATACGACACACATAGAACATTTGTATATTTTTGGAAATTTGATTCATAAACTTTGCTCAAAAGAAAATCTTTATTTTTTTAATATTATTTTAGTTTGGAACTGAGAGCAGGTAAGTTACAGCTGGGAGAATGTCGCGCGCTGAGCAGGTCACAATATTATTCCAAGAAAATAGTCAGCAGCGATATGTGTAGTATTTTTATATGAATTCTATATCTTTAAACGATTCCCAAACAGGGATCCGAAGTTGCAGGCCCTTTATTGTATAACGATGAACAGCAACAATTTCTGGAACAAACGTTACTTTAATTACTTTGAATCTTGATTAAAAAATTGAGAAAAATCCAATGTTAAGACAGGTTTATTTCAAAATCTCCAGACAAATTAAATATACAGGGTGTCGCACCTAACTCTGCCACCTCAAATATCTCTGGAACAACAATAGATATTCGAAAACGGTTTTCACCAGCATGAACGTACTGCAGGCTCTTAGGAAACCAAATACTACGCGAAATTTTAAAACTTAAACAAAGACTATTTGCAACACAAACTCTTGCATTTTTAAATGGACGCCACCTATTATTTCGTATGCAGTCAATAGCACGAAAAATCACAAAAATAATGGCGTTGTGTGCATCGCAATACGTCGGCTACATCCCGAGACATAGAGAAGCGAAGTTGACGCTTGTAGTAAATGAAGCCCACAGTAACCGTACATCCTGAGACTCAAGCGTGCACCCCACGCTGCCGGTAATCGTGATGTGATTGACGTACTACGTAAGTGGAGTGTTAATGTATGGTGTGGTATTGTATAACAACACATCATTGGCCCATATGTCATTGATAGTACTCCTGAAGGGGGATAGTTTAGCCCCTTCTTGAGCTGTACCTAACTTGAACTGTTTCACCTTTTATAATGTGTCAAATAATGTGGTATCAGAATGATGGATGTTGGGTTGGGTTGTTTTGGGGAAGGAGGCCAGACAGCTAGGTCATCGGTCTCATCGGATTAGGGAAGGATGGGGAAGGAAGTCGGCCGTGCCCTTTCAAAGGAACCATCCCGGCATTTGCCTGGAGCGATTTAGGGAAATAACGGAAAACCTAAATCAGGATGGCCGGACGCGGGATTGAACCGTAGTCCTCCCGAATGCGAGTCCAGTGTCTAACCACTGCGCCACCTCGCTCGGTATGATGGATGTCTTGCGCATAATGTTTATTGTTGCGAAATGACAACTAGAGGTACAATTAGTGGTAACACACTTGGTTTCAAGTTTCTAATCGTCATAAGTTCTGAAATATGTGGCTTGTAAAGGCTCAGAGCAGGGGTTCCCTACACTAGCGCCTGTATCCTGCCGTAAACATGCCAATATCACCAAGGCACGCTCTACATTCAGTGTACAAGTGTCTCCTAATCTTTTCTGCTGAACTGCTCTCATACTGTAACGTAATTCACATACGTTGCCACATTAAAACCTGTGTTGCTTGTGGCTTGTTACATTTGCCGTCATCTACTCGACATGCTGGCCTTCAGCAATGAAGTAAAACTAGATATTATTTTAATGTATGGCGAATGTCGCAGAGATGCAACCGCAGCTGTGACACTGTATGCTGAACGCTACCCTGATCGGCGGTGTCCGTCACATCGAATCATTGGTAACATCTGCAAGACACTCACGGAAACAGGAAGCTGGGCTCCCACAAAACGTCGACGTACAACTCCAGCGACTGGCAATGGGAACGAAACTGCTGTTCTGGCTGCTGTAGCGTACAATTCTCAGGTGGGTGTACGAGAAATTGCACAAGGTGTAGGAATAAGCCACAGTAGTGTGTGCAGAATCTTGCATCGGCATCGATTTCATCCGTTCCATATCTCACTGCACCAAGAACTCTACGGGAATGATTTTGAATCCCGCAATGCACTCTGTCGTTTTGCACTTCAGTAGTTGGAATGTAATCCCGTATTCCTAAGCAATACGTTTGTACGGACGAAGCTTAACTTATAAGTCATGGTAATGTGAATCTGAGGAACATGCACTACTGGTTCGTGAAAAATCCCTACTGGATTCGCCAAGTTGCTCATCAACGACTGTGGAGTGTCAATGTTTGGTGCGGTATCATTGCTAACTTTATTGTAGGTCCCTATTTTCACCGTGGAACACTGAATGGACAGCGATATGCATCATTTCTTCAACACACACTAGCGCTCCTTATGGTGGATCTAGAATTGTAAACTCGTCTATCATTGTCGTTGTAACATGATGGATATCCCGCACACAATGCAAAAGTTGCCAGACACGTTCTAGATGCGACATTTGCAAATAGGTGGATGGGGCGCGGAGGTGCTGTGCGATGGCCAGCAGGGTCCCCCGACTTCGCCCCATTAGACTTCTTTCTCTGGGGCCCAGTGAGAGACAGAGTGTATCAAGATCCCCCAACGACAGTAGGGGATATGCAAAATGAGATTACTGCGTCGTGTGCGGCAATATCTGTAGAAACTCTACAGTCTGTGCAACAGTCTCTCGTTACCCGTCTGCAAACGTGTATTGATGTAAACGGAGGGCACTTCGAGCATATGCCGACCGCGGTGGCCGAGCGATTCTAGGTGCTCCAGTCCAGAGCCGCGCGACTGCTACGGTCGCAGGTTCGAATCCTGCCTCGGACATGGATGTGTGTGATGTCCTTAGGTTAGTTAGGTTTAAGTAGTTCAAAGTTCTAGGGGACTGATGACCTCAGAAGTTAAGTCCCATAGTGCTCAGAGCCATTTGAACCATTTGAACTTCGAGCATATGTTGATGTTATACAGTTTCGTTGGTCAATATGTGGGTGTGTTTTCTATGCTGGATGTAATGCACAACAACACAGTTTCTGTGGGCGACAGGGCACTAGTAAATGTGTTTAGCAAAGTGAATTCAAGTGTGTTATCTCTATTTGTAGCTCTAGTTGACATTTCGCTACAATAAACATACATTTACAATTTGAAAAACGTAACTTTGCGTTGGACGAGTTACTTGTTTATCTTTGTGGATTGTGCATAACTTCCCATTGTGTGAGCCCCTGACACAGGCAGCGTGAGGTGCACGCTTGAATCTCAGGACGTGCGATAGCTTTGTGCTTCATTTATTTCAAACGTCAACTTCGCTTCGCAATTTCTCGGGATGTAATTGACGTATTTCCATGCAACCAACGTCATTATTTCTGTGATTTTTCTAGCTATTGATTGCATACGAAATAATATGGGGTGTCCATTTAAAAATACACAAGTTGTTTACGTTTTAAAATTTCGCATAGTATTTGGTTTCCTAAGCCCCTGCCACACGTTCGTGCTGGTGAAAACCATTTTTGAATATCTATTGTTGTTCCAGAGATATTTGAGATGGCAGAGCTAGGTGAGACACCTTGTATAGAACGTCGCACTTTGTGTAGTTGCAGTGGAATTCTTCTTCTGCTAATAAACAGTTACTCTGACCAACGCAAAACACATTAATTACTGTCATGAGACATTACAGGGCCACAAATGGAACCAAGGATCATAAAGGAATGAATATTTCTGGTACTATTCTGTGACTACAATCTTTACACTTAAGGTCAATCACTTTTCCTTGAATGTCAAAAATTGTGTTCTGGTCATACGACATTAATTACTATGAATGAAATTCACCTTAAGGGTAGGATAAGGTTGATAGGTTTCAGTCACTTTTTTTCATGAAGCACACATATATCTATTTTGTAAGTTTATTAGATACGTGAATAATTCAGTTCCGTGATGGATTAATATTTCAACAATGCACATGTGATTATCACAGTTTTCTCTTGACGAGTAAATAACTATTACGTGACAGCATATTTGCTTCATTATTGCTGCGATCGAATGGAAAATGTTTAGCATGACACATGCTTTGACATACACTTTACAATATTTGGCTACGACTACTTTCACACACCTAGTGCAGATTTTAGAAGGTTAGGAATCTTGCAACCTTGGATGAAATTTAACTGATGTTTCCCTATTCAGACAAGTCTCATGGGAAACTAAGGGAAACCACGAGAGAAACTTTTAATCTTGGTTTACATCATGTCAGATTATTTGGAATATTATGTTAAAATTTTCAGAGTATGGTTTACTTTGAATATATTACATAAAGCACACGCCGGTTAGTTCAGTTCAGTTCGTGTCACATTTAAATGGTTTTACGCAGAATACGTCATATTTGTTTTCGTATTATTGCTATCAATGGTTCAGACAATAGAAACATGTACTACAGCAATGACTCGTACAGTGGGTTCGATTAAACTTTCCTTCATTGTGTGGGTGGAGGAAAATGCTTTACAAACGACAATATCGTTTACAAGCGATAGTAATGCGTTGAAATAAATTCATTCCTGTTATTGCAAATCAGACTGGAATCGTGACGTCGTCTTGCCGACTGCAAGAATGACGGGAGGGATGACAGCGGAGCAAGGGGAGGGCCGGTCCTCCTTAATATCTGCCAAGAATGGGGTTGCCAGAGTAAACTGACGAAATTACAGAACACTGCCTGGCGAAAGGTTTTATTGAGCAAAGGCCTGAGGCTGAACACAATAAAAAACTTCGAAAACATAAAAAAATATATTTATTATAGCTAGTTGCAGGTTTCAACAGATTTTTATTATCTTTAAATTTTTGGTAAAAGTAGTTGCATGTTGCAAACTTCAGATTGTAACGCAGGCATAATTCTGCTTTTATGATATCAACACTCAGTTTGTGCCTAGTCTCAGATCATAAATGATTCGTGTGACTGAAGACTCTTTCCATACAGAATTCCTGCATGGAACTGCCATTATCCTTTTGATTATTTTTTATGTTAAGCGCTTCTTTTCTGTTTAAAAAAAGTTTTCTATGAAAACGAGTTTGAGGACTTAGAAGCCTGACTCTTAATTGTTCCAAATTTTTATTCAGTATACAGATCACTGATAAAATTTCTGTATCAATGTCTTCATGAACACGCACCATCTTTGATGCTTGTATATATTTTTCATATGTCATCATCATCATCATCATCATCATTTAAGACTGATTATGCCTTTCAGCGTTCAGTCTGGAGCATAGCCCCCTTATAAAATTCCTCCACGATCCCCTATTCAGTGCTAACATTGGTGCCTCTTCTGATGTTAAACCTATTACTTCAAAATCATTCTTAACCGAATCCAGGTACTTTCTCCTTGGTCTGCCCCGACTTCTCCTACCCTCTACTGCTGAACCCATGAGTCTCTTGGGTAACCTTGCTTCTCCCATGCGTGTAACATGACCCCACCATCTAAGCCTATTCATCCTGACTGCTACATCTATAGAGTTCATTCCCAGTTTTTCTTTGGTTTCCTCATTGTGGACACCCTCCTGCCATTGTTCCCATCTACTAGTACCTGCAATCATCCTAGCTACTTTCATATCCGTAACCTCAACCTTGTTGATAAGGTAACCTGAATCCACCTAGCTTTCGCTCCCATACAACAAAGTTGGTCGAAAGATTGAACGGTGCACAGATAACTTAGTCTTGGTACTGACTTCCTTCTTGCAGAAGATAGTAGATCGTAGCTGAGCGCTCACTGCATTAGCTTTGCTACACCTCGCTTCCAGTTCTTTCACTTGTTGCCATCCTGTGAGAATATGCATCCTAAGTACTTGAAATTGTCCACCTGTTCTAACTTTGTTCCTCCTATTTGGCACTCAATCCGTTTATATTTCTTTCCCACTGACATTACTTTCATTTTGGAGATGCTAATCTTCATACCATAGTCCTTACATTTCTCATCTAGCTCTGAAATATTACTTTGCAAACTTTCAATCGAATCAGCCATCACAACTAAGTCATCCGCATATGCAAGGCTGCTTATTTTGTGTTCACATATCTAGATCTCACCCAGCCAATCTACTGTTTTCAACATATTATCCATAAATAATATGAACAACAGTGGAGACAGGTTGCAACCTTGTCTTACCCCTGAAACTACTCTAAACCATGAACTCAATTTACCGTCGACTCTAACTGCTGCCAGACTATCCATGTAAAGACCTTTAATTGCTTTCAAAAGTTTGCCTCGTATTCCATAATCTCGTAGAACAGACAATAACTTCCTCCTAGGAACCCGGTCATATGCCTTTTCTAGATCTATAAAGCATAGAAATAGTTCCCTGTTCCACTCATAACACTTCTGCATTATTTGCGTAAGTTAAAGATCTGGTCCTGACAACCTCTAAGAGGCCTAAACCCACACTGATTTTCATCCAATTCGTCCTTAACTAATACTCGCACTTTCCTTTCAACAATACCTGAGACGATTTTGCCCACAAAGCTGATTAAAGAGATACCTCTGTACTTGTTACAATCTTTTCTGTATCCATGTTTAAAGATTGGTGTGATCACTGCTTTTGTCCAGTCTGATGGAACCTGTCCCGACTCCCAGGCCATTTCAATTATCCTGTGTAGCCATTTAAGACCCGACGTTCCACTGTATTTGAGGAGTTCCGACTTAATTTCATCCACCCCAGCTGCTTTATTGCACTGCAATCTATTGACCACTTTCTCCACTTCCTCAAATGTGATCCTATTTCCATCATCATTCCTGTCCCATTTTACCTCGAAATCTGAAACATTGCTGATCGTATTTTCACCTACATTGAGCAACTCTTCAAAATATTCCCTCCATCTGCCCAAGGCATCCACAGTATTCACCAGCAGTTTTCGTGACCTGTCCAAAATACTTGTCATTTCCTTCTTACCTCCCTTTCGAAGACTGCTAATTACACTCCAGAATGGTTTTCCAGCAGCTTGACCCATAGTCTCCAACCTGTTTCCAAAGTCTTCCCAAGATTTCTTCTTGGATGCTTCAATTATCTTTTTGGCTTTGTTTCTTTCTTCAACCTAACTTTCTCTGTCTACCTGAGTTCTGGTATGTAGCCATTTTTGATACGCCTTCTTTTTCCTTTTACAAGCTGCCTTGACTGTGTCATTCCACCAAGCTGTTTGCTTCATCCTACTTTTACACACTACTTTTCCAAGACATTCTTTAGCCACTTCTAGTACTGTGTCCCTGTACCTTTTCCATTCCTTTTCCAATGACTGTAATTGACTACATTCAACTAACTGGTTCCTTTCTGAGATCGCTGTCATGTACTTGTGCCTGATTTCCTTATCCTGAAGTTTCTCCTCTCTTATCCTCCTACATATGGATCTGACCTCCTGCACTTTCGGCCTCACAATCCCAATTTCACTGCAGATTAAATAATGATCAGTGTCATCAAAGAATCCCCTGAATACACGTGTGTCCCTCACAGCCTTCCTGAATTCCTGATCTGTTATTATATAGTCAATGACAGATCTGGTTCCCCTGCGTTCCCAAGTATACCGGTGAATGTTCTTATGTTTAAAAATGGAATTTGTGATTACTAAGCCCATACTGGCACAGAAATCCAGGAGTTGTTTCCCGTTTCTGTTGGCCTCCATATCGTCTCCAAATTTACCATAACCTTTTCATACCCTTCTGTTCGATTTCCAATCCTGGCATTAAAATCACCCATGAGCAGAACACTGTCCTTGTCCTTTACTCTAAGAACTACATCACTGAGTGCCTCATAAAAACTATCCATCTAATCTTGATCTGTCCCTTCACAATGCAAATATACTGACACAATCCTAATTTTCTTGCTAGACACTGTCAAATCTATCCACATCAGTCGTTCGTTTACATACATTTTTCATATGTAGGAGTTAAAATTCCTACTTCCACGTAGCTGAAAATCTTTAACAGTCAAATCACTCTTTAAGATAATCTTCGACCCTCTGAAAGGCTACGAAGGCTCCATTCTTGAATTAATTCCTCTCAATCTCATTTAGTTTTGACATTTCTTGCCGACCACGGTGGTCTAGTGGTTCTAGGCGCTCAGTCCGGAACTGCGCGACTGCTACGGTCGCAGGTTCGAATCCTGCCTCGGGCATGGATGTGTGTGATGTCCTTAGGTTAATTAGGTTTAAGTAGTTCTAAGTTCTAGGGGACTGATGACCACAGATGTTAAGTCCCAAAGTGCTCCGAGCCATTTGAACAATTTTTTTTGACATTTATTGGTTAGCGTTTGCTCCTAAGATAGAATCGTTTTTACGTGATTCAGTATTTAATTATAAAAGGATTTATGTAGTCAGATTCCAGAAATTTAATAGGTTTCTGAAATAACTTTAATAAATGATGTACAAAATAAATATAGCACTCTAGCATCCCCTTTCTTCATCAGCGATAAAACACCAAATAAGCTTATTGCACTCAATCTCGCCCTCATGATGGAAATACAGTAATCACCCAGAATATTTGATCACCGGTCTACCGTTTATGCAAACCCGCCCAGGCGATAGCAGAGTCACCTGCCGAGGAATAATTTTCTAGTCAGACACACGCACGGTGCGTGTAGTATCAAATGGTTCAAATGGCTCTAAGCACTATGGGACTTAAAATCTGAGGTCGTCAGTCCCCTAGAACTTAGAACTACTTAAACCTAACTAACCTAAGGACATTACACACATCCATGCCCGAGGCAGGATTCGAACCTGCGACCGTAGCAGTTGCGCCGTTCCGGACTGAAGCGCCTAGAACCGCTCGGCCACAGCGGCCGGCCATGTAGTATCAGTGGGCGTGCTGTCCGTGTGTTGAATGGGGAAGGCCCGCGATCTACCTGAGATTGACCGAGGGCAGATTGTGATGGCCCGGAGGCTCGGCACTAGCATTTTGGAAACCGTCCGTCTTGTCGGGTGTTCGAGGAGTGCTGTGGTGAGTGTCTCCAACAAGAGGTGAAACCAACGTGAAACCACGCCCGGACTTATTAAGATTCGGCGGCCAGCCCTTATTACGCCAGCCCGGTTGGCTGTGCGGTCTAACGGACGGCTTCCCGGGCGGAAAGAAGCTCTTGGTCCCCGGCACGAATCCGCCGGCGGATTTATGTCGAGGTCCGGTGAACCGGCCAGTCTGTGGATGGTTTTTAGGCGGTTTTCCATCTGCCTCGACGAATGCGGGCTGGTTTCCCTTATTCCGCCTCAGTTACACTATGTCGGCAATTGCGGCGCAAATAAGTTCTCCACGTACGCGTACACCAAACACAGCGGTTACACTCGTCTGGTGTGAGACGTTCCCTAGGGGGTCCACGGGGGGCCGAACCGCACAATAACCCTGGGTTCGGTGTGGGGCGGCGGAGGGGTGAAGTGGACTGCGGTAGTCGTCGTGGGGTTGTGGACCACTGCGGCTGCGGCGGGGACGGAGCCTCTCCGTCGTTTCTAGGTCTCCGGTTAACATACAATGCAATACAATACAATCCCTTATTATTCATGTCGGACGTCGTACGCTGGGCAGCCTGGTAACATAGGACAGGCGGAGAAATGTGGAGGAGCTAACACCACTCTTTAATGCTGGGCAGAGTACAAGTGTGTCTGTACACACGGTGCACCGAACGCTCCTAACTGTGGTCCTCTGGAGCCGACGGCCCATGCATGTGCCGATGTTAACATCTCGACATCGGCAACTACGACGGAATGGGCACGTGACCATCGGCACTGGACGTTGGGGCAGAGGCAGAGCGTTGCATCGTCTGATGAGTCCCGACACCTTCAGCATGCCGATGGGAGGCCGCGAATCCGTCGTCTTCCAGGGAAACAGCTCCTCGACACTCGTACTGTGGAACAGAGACAAGCTGGCGGCGGCTCCGTTATTCTCTGGGTACCTTTCATTTGCACAAATGGAGCTCGTGTGAGGCACCATGTCAGCCAAAGAGTATTGCACACTGCTTCAAGACCATGCACATTCCTCATGATGATAATGTTTCCGGACGGGAGTGGCATTTTTTAAGGAGATAATGCGCCAAGTCACACGGGCAGGGGTGTGATGGAGTGGTTCTGAGGCGTAGCGCCGTATACCGGTCTTGCCTTTAAGGGGGCTAAGTGGGAAATGTGACTCAGAGTTGGATAGTGACAGATGGTGACGCGAGACTGGACGCGCACGTAGTTTATGTATCAGCCGATAGAGGACAGTATTGGATAGAGGACTGATTTAGTTTAGACTGTGCCTACTAGAGTGCACTAAAGTAATATAATGTTTTTCACATACTGTTCTAGTATTTTCATAAAGTGCTATTATTTCATTTTGTGTGTGTAAAATGTTATAAATGTGTTTAGTAGTATGAATGAGGCGTATGTGTGAGTTAAAGTTAATATGAAGATAATATTTTAACGAGTTATGTAGTGGGATTTAGTGTGGGAACATTTCGAAGAAGTATGGATGTGGACAAAGGCGATTTTTGTAAAATACAGGTAGATTGGTAATGTAAGTTTATGGTAAAGGGAAAGTTAATTCAGGTATAAACAACAATAGTAAATAACTTTATGCATAACCAAAACTTCAGCATATTAGATAATTACGTCGGTAAAAAGTTCAGTCGTTAGGTTTACTATTTTACGACTGGTTACTGATGAAAAGCGCGGACTGACGCGGTAGAATGTTGTTTCGCTATTGGCTGTTGAGTAAACTGACCAATGGTAAAGCAATATTCTTCGCGCGCCTTTCTCTGCTGGTAGAGAAGACTTATAGTATTCTAGAGAAGAGTCGGAGCCTAGCCATGAAACAGTTCGGACATGTGTAGTGGTAGTTCCGATGGAAATGATAAGTTGCCAGATCTAGCAGTGTTTCATACATCATAACTGTTGTAAAGTGACGGCATAATTATTCCGATGGGTGTGTAAAAATTTCGGAATTTTTAAGAGAATTTTGTGACAAGAAAAGACATAAATACTGCTTGGCGTATTGAGCAGGTCGGTGGCTAAAAACTGTGACTGCATTAGGTACCAACAGACTTAATATTAGGCCAGTACTATCAATTAAAAACAATTAGTATTTTTGTAGCTATTACGTTTTCGGGAAATGCAACACCATAAACTTGCTAACGTGAGTGAAAGGGATTGTGAGTGACTGTGTTAAGACTAGCACGGGCTTGGCAGTGATACTTGTTCACCTAAGTTTCAGAATATATTAATTAAGGACAAAATTTCCAACCTTTCAATTCGTGTGAAAACTTTCTCCCGAAACGTAGATTTAGTGACTTTAATTGCAACCTGGTTCACGTCGAAGTACAGTAGCTTTCACTCGGCTTCCCTACTGATGATATGCTGAGACAATGTTCACAGGTAGGTGCAGGTTCGTCGTAAAGGGACGGAAAGGACTGCGCCGCCGCAGTTCAAGGAACAGGTGGTGAGTTCTAATTAATGTGCTGGCCCCACGACCCGCAAGGTCTGAACCCGATCGAATACATCTGGGACGTCGGTGAATGTGGCGCCAGAGCTCAGCGGTGATGCGTCATGGCATGGATGCAGTGAGGCCTTGGTAGGTCGCTAGGAGAAGTTAGTATTGCATCTGCACGCAAAAGTCACTCAGTTCCCGTAAATTCCGGGAAGGGGGGTGAATTAGGTGACGTGTGTGTGCAGATGTGGTAGCAACCCCCACCAGTGACCTACCACGGCCTCATTGCTTTCACGCCGGACCCGTCGCGGCTGTTATCCGTGACAAACGCGGACATACCGGCTGGTAGGTAGGCGATCGTAATATTTTCATTGATCAGTGTACGTTCTGATGGCTTTCCAATCACGAAAAAGCCCCTTCACAGTCGGCAGTAAAGTTGCCCACTTAACTGTTATATGGCGAAGCATGGCACGATAATCTTGATTAATCAAACCAAACCATTTTAAGCACCTCCACTGTTTTAGCCCTGAAAGTAACTTTTACTGTAAGACTTTCAACATCGAAAGATAATAATTACATGCAGAGTTTTGGTGTAGTATGCTTTTGCATACCAATAAATAAATTAGTGGTGTGGATGGAATTCTAAAAACGTCGGACCACTCATACTTCGGAACTGAAAACTGAGGGTGGGGCTGAAATACCGACAGTTAGATAAAATTCCGAACACCTGGCAACCAACGCCAGGTTGTGTGTGGTCGGGTTACGTCGATGAGGCTCAGGATACTGTAAGGATAGGATTCACATAGCCCCACCCATCAATCGATGGCAAGCGCATCTGTAACATTTTACCACTGAGTGTAAGCAATCTCTTTTTTTTTAAGTTTTTATTTCTATTTTGTTTTTTTGAGTCGTCAGTCTTCTGATTGCTTTGATGCGGCCCCCACGAATTTCACTCCTGTGCTAACCTCTTGATCTCAGAGTAGCATTTGCAACCTACGTCCTCAATTACAAGCTGGATGTATTCCCATCTCTGTCTTCCTCTATTGTTTTCACCCTCTACAGCTCTCTCTAGTACCATGGAAGTCAGTCCCTGATGTCTTAACATATGTCCTATCATCTTGTCCCTTATCCTTGTCGTTGTTTTCCACATATTCCTTTCCTCTCCGATTCTGCTCAGAACCTCCTCATTCCTTACATTATCAGTCCACCTAATTTTCAACATTCGTTTGTAGCACCACATCACAAAAGCTTCGATTCTCTTCTGCTCCGGTTTTCTCACGGTCCATGTTTCACTATCATACAGTGCTGTGGGATATAAGATGAACATCAACAAAAGCAAAAGAGGATAATGGAATGTAGTCGAATTAAGTCTGGTGATGCTGAGGGTATTAGATTAGGAAATGAGACAATTAAAGTAGTAAAGGAGTTTTGCTATTTGGGGAGCAAAATAACTGATGATGGTCGAAGTAGAGAGGATATAAAATGCAGACTGGCAATGGGAAGGAACGCGTTTCTGAAGAAGAGAAATTTGTTAACATCGAGTATAGATGTAAGTGTCAGGAAGTCGTTTCTGAAAATATTTGTATGGAGTGTAGCCATGTATGGAAGTGAAACATGGACGATAAATAGTTTAGACAAGAAGAGAATAGAAGCTTTCGAAATGTGGTGCTACAGAAGAATGCTGAAGATTAGATGGGTAGATCACATAACTAATGAGGTCTTGAATAGGATTGCGGAGAAGAGAAGTTTGTGGCACAACTTGACTAGAAGAAGGGATCGGTTGGTAGGACATGTTCTGAGGCATCAAGGGATCACCAATTTAGAACTGGAGGGCAGTGTAGAGGGTAAAAATCGTAGAGGGAGACCAAGAGATGAATACACCCAGCAGATTCAGAAGGATGTAGGTTGCAGTAGGTACTGGGAGATGAAGTTTGCACAGGATAGAGTAGCATGGAGAGCTGCATCAAACCAGTCTCAGGACTGAGGACCACAACAACAACAACAGTGCTGTGCTCCGAACGTATATTCTCAGAAATTTCTTTCTCAAATTAAGGCCTTTGTTTGATGCTAGTAGACTTTTCATGGCCAGGATAGCCCTCTTTTACAGTGCTAGTCTGCTTTTGACGTCCTTCTTGCTCCGTCCGTCGTCGGTTATTTTGCTATGTAGCAGAATTCCTTGCCTTCATCTACTTCGTGACCATCAATACTGATGTTCAGTTTCTTGCTGTTCTCATTTCTGATACTTTTCATTACTTTCGTATCTGTTCGATTTACTTTTAATCCATATTCTATACTCATTAGACGGTTCATTCCATTCAGCAGATCATGTAATTCTTCTTCACTTTCACTCAGGATAGCAATTACATCAGCGAATCGTATCATTGATACACTTTCACCTGGAAATTTATTTCCACTCCTGAACCTTTCTTTTATTTCCATTATTGCTTCTTCGATGTACAGATTGAACAGTAGGGGCGAAAGATTACATTCCTATCTTACACCATTTTTAATCCGAGCATTTTGTTGTCGGTCGTCCACTCTTTACTATTCCCTCTTAGTTCTTGTACATATTGTATATTACCCGTCTCTCCCCATAGCTTCTCCTATTTTTCTCAGAAGTTCGAACATCTACCACCATTTTACATTTTTGAACGCGTTTTCCAGGTCGATATATCTCACGAACGTGTCTTGATTTTTCTTTATTCTTGCTTCCATTACCATCGGCAACGTCTGAATTGCTCTCTGGTGCGTCTGCCTTTCCTAAAGACGAACTGACCGTCATTTAACACAATAAAAATAAAAAGCTGTTTTGTGGAAAGGCGGAAAGGAATGGATTAGTATACATGAATTACAAACATGTGGCAGAAGAGCGTCTCGCCTCATTTTTAAACTAACTGTTCCGGAGTCATTAGGGATCTATCACGAAGATGTACACGTAGCACCAAACAGTGGAAAATCCAGGATGGAATGAAACAATATTATGAAAAGGATAGTTGCTACTCACTAAATAGCAGAGATGCTGAGTCGCAGATAGGCGCAACAAAAGTGGTGCCACAAAATGAGCTTTCGGCCAACAAGGCCTTTGTCGAAAAAATACAATAGGCACACACACACACACACACACACACACACACACACACACACACACACACACACACACACAAACTTGACAACTGTCTCTGGCAGCTGAAGCCAGTCTATCCTTTTCATAATATTGTTACACATAGCACCAGTATGACACGAAAATCTCAAAAATATTGCTTCTCATTCAATGCACACTGAAAATAAAATGACGTGTCTCATCCAGGTTTCTATCAGTATTTCTGTTAATGCCCCCAATGCACAGTCACAGAGCGTCTGTGGAGCCACAGTTCTTAATTACGTTATTTTAAGTGGCGCCAGAGTCAGAGGAATTGGTGTTGTGTTATATTACTGTTATATTGCAAGTGCGAATTATTCTTCTGTCGCGTGGTACTGGAGTAACGGTTTTATCTGAAGGCAGCAGTTAACTCTATTCAATTTGTGCTCAACGAAGTATTTACTTCTCTGCACGACACTGCCCTTACAGGTGTTCATGATTCAGAATTGCCTCTCACATAAAGAACCACATGCCCACGCAAGTGTCACAGTTTCTCAGAAGCGTCTGCATGAGTGATTCGCTTCGTTGCTAAGAAGATGAATGCTGAGTTGGTGTCGTGGATGCTAATCCGATTAACGTCTCATAACTCATTATGTTTATGAGGTAGATTGAGGCTGACCCCAAATCACATACGAATTCAGCTTATGTGTGTTACACATAAATATGAGGGAAGTCCAGTTTAAAAAATCTTTCAATATGTCCTTCAATGAATCGCAGTACGTAAAATTTCTTCCAAGCCATTAGGCCGTCTGGCAGAGCAGCCGTATGTAGAATATTTGAACTAAAAAGAGGCTTTGTCGCAACTTATTCTTTTATTAACAACGCGTTATGCCTTCGCGGGGCGCCTTCAATTTATCTTAAAATTTTCCTTTTACAACTTATTAAAAACCGTAAACCATGTGTCGGATCACATGAATCCGCAGAGTTCATTTGCTTTTCCAACATTTTAAAATCGTAAAACGACTTTGCGCTATGCTGAAGCACCCTTCGAATCGGCCGAACCCGCAGAGAGCTTTTATAAAGTCGTACCAGCAGGCCAGAATGGTGCGATGGTAGGACCACTCTCACAAATAACTGTACACGTTTTAAACATAATAGACAGTTCTGCGTCCGGCGGGTACGCAGGCGAACTATGGAATCTATCTAGCACAGAGTCGTTTCATATATTTTGAAATGATGCAAAAGGAAAAGGTCTCTCCAGGTTCATCTTATTCGACGCGTTCTCAAGACTCGCACAGAGACATTTTATCATTTTTAATATGTTGCCAAAGGAAAAATTTAAGATAATCTGAAGATGTCCCTCGAAGGCGAAACACGTTGTTAATAAAATAATAAGTTGTAACCACGACGGTTTTTAATTCAAATGTGGGATATCACTACACCTCTGCTCCGGGATGCTGAATATCTGTTTTCTTTTCCATACCCAGGCCCAATGTTCAGAAGGAAGCACATACGTTCGTGAAGAAGGGTCATCCCAGAATGCAGAATACATCATACTTAATCCCACCAAACTACACTCCTGGAAATTGAAATAAGAACACCGTGAATTCATTGTCCCAGGAAGGGGAAACTTTATCGACACATTCCTGGGGTCAGATACATCACATGATCACACTGACAGAACCACAGGCACATAGACACAGGCAACAGAGCATGCACAATGTCGGCACTAGTACAGTGTATATCCACCTTTCGCAGTAATGCAGGCTGCTATTCTCCCATGGAGACGATAGTAGAGATGCTGGATGTAGTCCTGTGGAACGGCTTGCCATGCCATTTCCACCTGGCGCCTCAGGTGGACCAGCGTTCGTGCTGGACGTGCAGACCGCGTGAGACAACGCTTAATCCAGTCCCAGACATGCGCAATGGGGGACAGATCCGGAGATCTTGCTGGCCAGGGTAGTTGACTTACACCTTCTAGAGCACGTTGGGTGGCACGGGATACATGCGGACGTGCATTGTCCTGTTGGAACAGCAAGTTCCCTTGCCGGTCTAGGAATGGTAGAACGATGGGTTCGATAACGGTTTGTATGTACCGTGCACTATTCAGTGTCCCCTCGACGATCACCAGAGGTGTACGGCCAGTGTAGGAGATCGCTCCCCACACCATGATGCCGGGTGTTGGCCCTGTGTGCCTCGGCCGTATGCAGTCCTGATTGTGGCGCTCGCCGATACCCCAGGAGCAACAGTGTCCCTAATTTGCTGGGAAGTGGCGGTGCGGTCCCCTACGGCACTGCGTAGGATCCTACGGTCTTGGCGTGCATCCGTGCGTCGCTGCGGTCCGGTCCCAGGTCGACGGGCACGTGCACCTTCCGCCGACCACTGGCGACAACATCGATGTACTGTGGAGACCTCACGCCCCACGTGTTGAGCAATTCGGCGGTACGTCCACCCAGCCTCCCGCATGCCCACTATACGCCCTCGCTCAAAGACCGTGAACTGCACATACGGTTCACGTCCACGCTGTCGCGGCATGCTACCAGTGTTAAAGACGGCGATGGAGCTCCGTATGCCACGCAAACTGGCTGACACTGACGGCGGCGGTGCACAAATGCTGCGCAGCTAGCGCCATTCGACGGCCAACACCGCGGTTCCTGGTGTGTCCGCTGTGCCGTGCGTGTGATCATTGCTTGTACAGCTCTCTCGCAGTGTCCGGAGCAAGTATGGTGGGTCTGACACACCGGTGTCAATGTGTTCTTTTTTTCCATTTCCAGGAGTGTACGTATACCTGTAACAAGCTTCTTGTGCTTTGATAATAGGTTTATCACGACAGTAATGCAAAGCGTCTATTGAAGACCACAACGCAAATTTCAGAAACATAATCTCAGCCCTGTAGTACATTGACTTAACCACAGGACGCCGAACGGTCTCAGGCGCTGCAGTCATGGACTGTGCGGCTGGTCCCGGCAGAGGTTCGAGTCCTCCCTCGGGCATGGGTGCGTGTGTTTGTCCTTAGGATAATTTAGATTAAGTAGCGTGTAAGCTTAGGGACTGAAGACCTTAGCAGTTAAGTCCCATAAGATTTCACACACACATTTAACCACAGGACGAACAAAACAGTCTGCGTCAGTCTCTGTCGAGCGTACCCTTGGAATTTTAAACATAAACCTCTGGCTACTAATGTCTGCCGCTGGAGTTCTATGTGAATTCCCCTTGCGCTTATTAGACGAACCCAGGACAAAACGCGCCGCTCTTCTTTGGATCTTTCTATCTCTACTATTAGTTCTATCTTAAATGAGTTTCAGACCAACGAACAATATCCAAGAACCGATCAGACGAGTGATTTACAAGTTTAATTTTCTTAGAATCCTTCTAATGAAACTTCACTTGACATCTGTTTTTTTCTGCAAATAGTTTTATGTTGGCGTTCCAGTTTGCGTAGCTACGGATGATTACTGCAAGATGTTTAAGGGTTGTTTATGTTTCCAGTGATTTGCTACCAATAGTGTAATCGGTCCTACAAGTAAAATCAACAGCTTCACGTCATATTTTAAGGAGAAAAAAGAACGCTTGTAAGATATCAGCTCTGGCTATCAATTCCACGCGAAGTGTCCTATGACTATAATATCAATGAGCCGCCTTTGGAATCGGCCAACTCATATAAATACAATTGACAGGGCTATGAAATGGAATGGTCGCATAGGCTCAGTTGTGGGTAGAGCAGGAGGTAGACTTCGGTTCATTGGTGGAACACGGGGGAAGTGCAGTCAGTCTGCAAAGGAGATTGCTTACAAATCACTCGTACGACCGGTTCCAGAATATTGCGCAAGTGTCTAGGAGTAACAGGGTACATCGAAAGTATACAGAGAAGGGCAGCGCGAATAGCAACAGGTTTGTTTGATCCGTGGGAGAGGGTCACAGGACTATTGCAGGAACTGAACTGGAAGCCTCTTGAAGGTAGATGTAAACTATCACTCAGACGTCTATTAACAAAGTTTCAAGAACCGGCTTTAAATGATGACTCTAAGAATATACTAAATAACTGATGATGGTCGAAGTAGAGAGGATATAAAATGTAGACTGGCAATGGCAAGGAAAGCGTTTCTGAAGAAGAGAAGTTTGTTAACATCGAGTATAGATTTAAGTGTCAGGAAGTCATTTCTGAAAGTATTTGTTTGGAGTGTAGCCATCTATGGAAGTGAATCATGGACGATAAATAGTTTGGACAAGAAGCGAATAGAAGCCTTTGTAATGTGGTGCTACAGAAGAATGCTGAAGATTAGATGGGTAGATCACACAACTAATGAGGAAGTATTGAATAGGATTGGGGAGAAGAGAAGCTTGTGGCACAACTTGACCAGAAGAAGGGATCGGTTGGTAGGACGTGTTCTGAGGCATCAAGGGATCGCCAATTTAGTATTGGAGGGCAGCGTGGAGGCTAAAAATCGTAGAGGGAGACCAAGAGATGACTACACTAAGCAGATTCAGAAGGATATAGGTTGCAGTAGGTACTGGGAGATGAAGAAGTTTGCACAGGATAGAGAGCATGGAGAGCTGCATCAAACCAGTTTCAGGACTGAAGACCACAACAACAACAACAACAACAACAACAAGAATATACTGCAGTCCCCTAAGTATCGCTCTCATAGGGGTCGTGAGGGTAAGCTTAGAATAATCACTGCACGCACAGTGGCATTCAAACGATAATTGTTCCCGCGCTCCATGCGTGACAGGAAGAAGCCCTAATAACTAGTACAATGGCACATAACCTCTGCCATTTAGCACACGGTGGTTTGCAGAATTTGGATGTATAGACCATTCTCAACCCATTCTGCTATACCGCTTAGGTAGGCGGGCTCCAAACAAAGTGTAGGAGAGACATTTTGTTTGCATTTTAGTTAAGTGGACATTCATCCAAGGACGCTGTATTTGAGTTCTGTTTCTTATATCGATAACAAACAGGTTTTGTGGCACTTGTGCATTGGTAATCCGTAGCACCCCGGGTCATGGACATAAAACCATTTAATTGGAAGATCGGTATCTGCGCGGCCCGAGGCACTTACTACCCCATTGTGTCAGTATTGGCCCTTGAGCATAAAATTTGACGACCATTGTTTGACATTTGTTGCATGATGTCTGCAATGACCAACAGTGAAGATGTTCAATTTAATGGGTAACGTTGGAAGCTGCCCGAGTGCAACATTAGTGGATAATACTGTTGTATAAAGGAAAGTATCTCCACAAAACTGTAGTAAAACGTAAATCGACCTACAGACGATCGACGCTTAGTGCAGCAGCTGTCAGTTGACCTTTACCGCAAGTAAATACAAGATATCGGACATAAATGTGTGAAAGGACTCATTATGTTCTTAGACTAACAAGGTAACATCACTAACTTGACTTCACATTTCAAGGACAAAAAAGCGTGCTTGCAAGCTGTCAGCCCCAGGAATCGATTCCGTACGAAAATTTCAGCCATAATTCTGATAGTACGCAGTTATGACCTTCTAAACGTACAACTTTCGGTTGCATCGATTGCTTGTTACTCGCCCCTTCCCACTGGTACCGCCTAATGCCTGAATGCAAAGTACGAGGTGCATTCAAGTTCTAAGGCCTCCGATTTTTTTTTCTGTTTAACTACTCACCCGAAATAGATGAAACTGGCGTTACTTCTCGACGTAATCGCCCTGCAGACGTACACATTTTTCACAACGCTGACTCCATTCCATGGCAGCAGCGAAGGCTTCCTTAGGAGTCTGTTTTGACCACAGGAAAATCGCTGAGGCAATAGCAGCACGGCTGGTGAATGTGCGGCCACGGAGAGTGTCTTTCATTGTTGGAAAAAGCTAAAAGTCACTAGGAGCCAGGTCCGGTGAGTAGGGAGCACGAGGAATCACTTCAAAGTTGTAATCACGAAAAAACTGTTGCGTAACATTAGCTCGATGTGCGGGTGCGTTGTCTTGGGGAAACAGCACACGCACAGCCCTTCCCGGACGTTTTTGTTGCAGTGTAGGAAGCAATTTGTTCTTCAAAACATTTTCGTAGGATGCACCTGTTACTGTAGTGCCCCTTGGAACGCAATGGGTAAGGATTACGCCCTCGCTGTCCCAGAACATGGACACCATCATTTTTTCAGCACTGGCGGTTACCCGAAATTTTTTTGGTGGCGGTGAATCTGTGTGCTTCCATTGAGCTGAGTGGCGCTTTGTTTCTGGATTGAAAAATGGCATCCACGTCTCATCCATTGTCAGAACCGACGAAAAGAAAGTCCCATGCATGCTGTCGTTGCGCGTTAACATTGCTTGGCAACATCCCACACGGGCAGCCATGTGGTCGTCCGTCAGCATTCGTGGCACCGACCTGGACGACACTTTTCGCATTTTCAGGTCGTCATGCAGGATTGTGTGCACAGAACCCACAGAAATGCCAACTCTGGAGGCGATCTGTTCAACAGTCATTCGGCGATCCCCCGAAACAATTCTCTCCACTTTCTCGATCATGTCGCCAGACGGGCTTGTGCGAGCCCGAGGTTGTTTCGGTTTGTTGTCACAAGATGTTCTGCCTTCATTAAAGTGTCGCACCCTCGACACATCCATAACTCCATCACCACATGTCTCCTTCAACTGTCGATGAATTTCAGTTGGTTTCACACCACGCAAATTCAGAAAACGAATGATTGCACGCTGTTCAAGTAAGGAAAACGTCGTCATTTTAAGTATTTAAAACAGTTCTCATTCTCGCCGCTGGCGGTAAAATTCCATCTGCCGTACGGTGCTGCCATCTCTCGGACGTATTGACAATGAACGCGGCCTCATTTTAAAACAATGCGCATGTTTCTATCTCTTTCCAGTCCGGAGAAAAAAAATCGGAGGCCTTAGAACATGAATGCACCTCGTACTGTTCGGCGACCTGACAACCAGAGCCTTCCTGTTCACTAGTATACAAAGTACTCTCCGCCACACTCCATAAGACGGCTCGCAGAGTATAGATGCAGATGTAGATCCAACCTTGTACCCGTAGTATGTCCTCGAGAACCTTGGACTTCAGCGACTTCAAGGTTCGGGGAGGGGGCGTTGCTCGCCGGCGATAGCTGCCGCTGGGACGCGATATTTCTAGGACATCGGGCGTCGGCGGTTGTCGGAGGCGTAGCCCGACGTCGGCGACCGCCGGTCGGACGACGTCCGGTGAGGCGCGGCACCTGGGACCGGCGGACGGCGTTCCTGGGTAGCGTTGGTGACAGGTGCTCACGCAGAAGGCTGTGACTTCGATCCGTGCGTTGCTTGTGCGGCCGGCGTGAAGCCCGGACTCCTAACTGGACCGGCGGCGGCCTAGTCGGCAAACTTCAAAGCTTTTGCGGCTCCTTATCAGCTACCCCAACTCTTCCCCCAGACCAGCAGCCGCTCTGTGGGTAGTGAGGTCAAAACGACGTGTCGCTCGATGCGACAGACTGTGACGCTACAACGCCGTCCTTGCTATGAATTTTTTCGCTTGCTTAACACATGAAACAGTTTGTGTACGATGTATCGTCTAGTGTAAATATGTATTGTAAATACTATGTTTAAATTATGTAATATAACACTGGCAAGTCAGGGCATATTTAGTTAACGTTGAGGTCATATTGTTTTGTCGCGCCTCTGGGCGCGGGAGCGCGCCAGCGGGCAGGAGTAGCAGTGGCGCCGTGCTCGGAGTAAGACGTACAGTCGAGTGCTGCTGGTCCTAGCTGTGTTACATCTAACGACTAGTGTGTGGGTCTAAGTACGACGGGAAAGTAATGGTCGGCATATCTGGAAGCATGGCCGGGCAAGTTATCATGGATTAACGGGCATAGTGCTGAAGAAACGAGGGCTTAAATGTGAAGCACACTGTGGGCCCAAGTCGCAACAGTAAAAGCCCGCTGCCACATTGTGTCGCCTCCGTGGATTTCCGCAGATCCACCGACAACGAGGGAAGTAAAATCTACGTAATTTTCGTAGGATAACATTGCAGAAGGCTTGCCAGTGACTGTGCTTTTCTCTGAAGTTGTACAATTAATAACAAACACTTTATAATCAAGTGTTGCACTTACATTCCACCCGACAATAACACCAGATAGATTCCTTCCAATCCTTACCTTATTGAACCGAGTGTGTCACGCCATTATCAATAGAAAATATGTTAATTATCAAATTATTTGGATAGACGGTGAAGAGTATATTTCAGACTGTTTTGAACGATTGGTTATCGTAGTTAATCGTTGCACTTAATAAGCTTACGCCAACCGTAGTAACTTAACAATAGACTGAAGTAATAAATGTGATTATTAAGATTTATTTCAATGCATATTCAGCTGAAGTTAGTTCAAGGATATTTTATGAAACGATATAGCTTGTTCCACCTGACAATCGCCCAATTAATGAATTATTATGATTCAAAACATAGTTAATCAGGTATTGGAAATATATTTCGTTATCAGTAGATTAAACAGTGAAAAGTACGTAATTTTAAAGGCAGAATGACAGTCCATTATTCAAAATCTCTGTAGATAATTATCTGTGTTGTCAGTATTGCACTTAGGTGACAAATTATGAACAAAATAATTATTAAAAACCTATTGAAAGTTAACCATTAATGTTTAAATGTAGTTAGATTGTTATGACATTATTTTATATGACTACTGAGCCGGACACAGCACTTACGTAAAAGTTCGCATTCCTCCTGCCGCGCTACAAACAGGCAAACTTTATTTTAGATACAATTATTCACGTGCTTAACAGTACTGTCGCTCAACAGTTGCGCTGGCTACCGATTTTTTAATTGCTTTTACAACTTAATCATTTCTTTCGGGAAAATTTATTTCCAAATTATTTTCATTATTTCATTTACCGATCGTTATTGAATGAAATTACTCATTCAATAACGATCAAGTTACAACGTCTCCTGTTTCCCTCAGAATAATCATTATTTACTTCGGATCCGGATGCCTTATGCCGACACGGGTCAAAATTCATAATTCACGAACTTTGTTAACTTGTAATTTAGCAAATCCCGGAAAGCACGGGTGAGTTATAAGACGGCACATTGGTTTCGTCGCGTTTAGCTGCTTTTGTATCACTACTTTCAGTATGCCGTTTTAAGGGAATTGCACACTGAAGAATTATTACGAACACGTCACCCTTGGTACAGTTTATTATACATTATTTATAATCATATTCGAATATTATGAAGTGCCTCGAAGAAAACGATTTATTGACACTTGCTCAGCACGGTTTCAGAAAATATCGTTCTTGTGAAACACAACTAGCTCTTTATACTCATGAAGTAATAAGTGCTATCGACAGGGGATGTCAAATTGATTCCATGTTTTTAGATTTTCAGAAGGCTTTCGGCACTGTTCCTCACAAGCGTCATCTAACCAAACTGCGTGCCTACGGAGTATCGCCTCAGTTGTGTGACTTGATTCGTCATTTCCTGTCAGAAAGGTCACAGTTCGTAGTAATAGACGGAAAGTCATCGAGTAAAACAGAAGTAATATCCGGTGTTCCCCAAACAAGTGTTATAGGCCCTCTTTTGTTCCTGATCTATATTAATGACATAGGAGTAGCCGTCTTAGATTGTTTGCAGTTGATGCTGTCATTTATCGTCTTGTAAAGTCATCAGATGTTCAAAACGACTAGCAAAATGATTTAGATAAGATATCTGTATGGTGCGAAAAGTGGCAATTGACCCTGAATAAGGAAAAGTGTGAAGTTATTCACATGAATACAAAAAGAAATCAGCTAAATTTCGATTACCCGATAGGTCACACAAATCTGAAGGCTGTGATTCAACTAAATACTTAGGTATTACAATTACAAATAACCTAAATTGGAAGGATCACATAGATAATATTGTGGAAAGAGCAAACCAAAGACTGCGATTCATTGGTAAAACACTTAGAAGGTGCAACAGGTCCACTAAAGAGACTGCTTACACCACGCTTGTCCACCCTATTCTGGAGTACTGCTGTCCGGTGTGGGATCCGAATCAGGTGGGACTGACGGATGACATCGAAAAAGTACAGCTCGTTTTATATTATCGCGAAATAGGGGAGATAGTATCATAGACATGATACGTAAATTGGAGTGGCAATCATTGAAACAAAGAAGTTTTTCGTTGTGACGGGATCTTCTCATGAAATTTCAATCACCAGTTTTCTCCTCCGATTGCGAAAACATTCTGTTGGCACCTACCTACATAGGGAGAAATGATCACCACGATAAAATAAGAGAAATCAGGGCTCGCACAGAAAAAATTGAGTGCTCGTTTTTCCCGCGTGCCGTTCGAGAGGGGATCGGTAGAGAGACAGCTCGAAGGTGGTTCATTGAACCCTCTGCCAGGCACTTTATTGTGAATAGCAGAGTAATCACGTAGATGTAGAGAAATGTCAGTTATATCGCATCGGCGATAAAAGCTCTAATTAGATACCATGATGAAATATACTCAACTGAAACATACCATGACATCGCCGTAGTAGTTCATACCGTGGTCTGGGGAGTTGAATGTGGCCGTTCGTGTACTGCTCTATACTATTTTTTTTCATATCAGCGTTTTTAACACATTTTGGGGAATTCTTATGAACCTAATAAACTACATTTTGCAATATTTGATGTTATTTACATGTAACAGAATTGTCTTGGGAACGAGTGTTGGTAGTGTGTAAAAGCAATTTATTTATGCGTACAACATGGTAGTTAATTGCAATGAATAACCATAGCTGTAAGACTGCTAAAAGTGTCTACTTCTATACTTTGTTTTTAGTTCAGACCCAGAATGAAAAAGTTTACACTAATGTTGTTTTGTGGTTTACACTACGGTCGCAAGTTCGAATCCTGCCTCGGGCATGCGTGTGTGTGATGTCCTTAGGTTAGTTAGGTTTAATTAGTTCTAAGTTCTAGGGGACTGATGACCTCAGATGGTAAGTCCCATAGTGCTCAGAGCCATTTGTGGTTTACACTGTATACATGACACTTTTAGCAGACGAATCACTGTTCACTTCACTGACCACAAGTGTCTTCGATTTTGTCACTTCTGTCTGACTAGAAAACGAAGCATGAAATTGCTGTAAGTGAAACGACCATTCGTATTTTTGCTAGTCAAAAATATTTGGCCGTGTTTTCCGAATATGCTGCTATTTACGAGGTTGTGATCAGGCAGGAACCTCGGAGTGCAGCTTAAATTGCTCCAAGTGAAATGAGCGGCAATGACATTTATATTCCTTGCTTATCGCAATTATTTGGCCGTTTACATTTAGGTAGTAAACAGAGTACAGCTGAAACTGCTGCAGTAGATTCTGCGATTTTCGAGGGCCCACTCACTCACGGAAGAATGTGATGTCAGTGTCATGCTCAGCTAACTCGAAATGTGCTGTAGGAGACGTATGTGTCATTTTGACGTCATTTCCGAGACTAACCCCCGGAGCCGCAGAGGCTTTAAGCTTGTGCTTAGTAGCCACCTGACGTGGCGTGAGGAAGTGTTGCCAGGCCTACAGCGCTCTCTGCCGCGATCGGCGAGTTTTGCTCCGCCGAACGCCGTGGATGCTGTATGACGCTACGAGGTAAACAGCCTGAGCCGTACGACGCTAGGCATCTAAACAGCTCGGTGACTTGTTATCTAAATTGAAGATGGAGGTCTCCTGGCGAGGCGGCAGCCCGCCATACTTGCCTGGTGTGCAGAGCAGTATAGTCCCATGGGCGTTCAATAATTGGTAACCTACGAAGGGTTGTGATGACCTCCCCCATACGAAACTTCAAAAACATCAAAGACAATATCTAATAGAATTTACGAGGTGCGACAATAAAGTAATCAGACTAATTTTCTTTGCAAGATGCGGCAACCCTGCTGGCTTGCGTGGGCACAGTATCTTTGACCTTGGTCTATAAGCTGCTTCTAGTCCAAGCGGCACATCGATGCAACTTCTCAATCGTGAATTGTGCTGTAGTAGCTTAACACGTGTTTGTCTCTATCGTCACGGAAATGGAACCGCATAATATTGCGCAACGGTATGCCATTTCTTTTTGCGTTAAATTGGGTGAAAACATGACGACAACTTACGGTGAGCTTTTGGAGAAGAGGTTATGACAAGAGCTCAAGTTTTTCGTTGGCATATAATGTTTAGTGAAGGAGGAACGAATGTTGAAGATGAAGACCGCAGTGGACGACCATCAACCTCACGGACGGATGTCAACTTGGCGAGAGTGTATGAACTCGTACGATCTGAGCGAAGATTATCCGTGAAAGTGATTGCAGAAGAACTGAACATCAATCGAGAAACGGTTCGTCTAATAATAACTGAAAATCGTGGTGTGAGAAAGATTTGTGCAAAATCAACAGCGAGAAACACGGAAAAATGTGGTAGCCGATCTGTTAGAGCAAACGGAACTCATTCCAGAATTGTTGAGCGGTGTTATCACTGGTGATGAAAGTTGATTTTTTCAGTACGATCTTCGACAAAACGCCGAAGTTCGCAGTGGTGCTCAAAGGGATCACCCAGACCTAAAAAGGCTCGCATGTCAAAGTCAAACGTGAAATGCATGCTTGTGTGCTTCTTTGATTCCTAGGGAATTGTTCATAAAGAGTGGGTGCCTCCTGGACAAACAGTTAACCAATATTACTACAAAGAAATTTTAGAAACACTTCGTAAAAGGGTTTTTCGTGTCCGTGTCAACATTGCTGATAATTGGATTCTGCATTACGATAATGCACCATCCCATACTGCACTGGCAGTACAGCAGGTTCGAATCCTGCCTCGGGTATGGATGTGCGTGATGTCCTTAGGTTAGTTAGGTTTAAGTAGTTCTAAGTTTAGGGGACTGATGACCTCAGAAGTTAAGTCCCATAGCGCTCAGAGCCATTTGAACCATTTGAACCAGTACAGCAATTTTTAACCTCAAAATAAATTTCAGTACTACCACAGCCTCCTTATTCACCAGATATCGCTCCGTGCGACTTTTTCCTATTTACGAGAGTCAAAATGGCGGTCAAGGGACATCATTTTCAAACAACACAAGATATGCAAAAAGCTGTGACGAGGGTCTTGGAGGATATTACAGAAAATGAGTCCCAGAAAAGTTACCATCAATTGCACAATGTGCAATAAGAAGGGAACTACTTTGAAGGAGACAACACAAAACTTGAGTAAAACGATAAGCAAGATTTTTTTCACATCAGTCTCATTGCTTTATTGTTGCACCTAGTAGAAAAGGTGCGAACATTATGTGAATCACATACAACACTGTTAATAATCACATGAAAACTGGGGGATTCACCATACGTCTACCCACTTTCGAGTATAACGAGCATCTCTCAATACTACCGACTCGTAGCAATATGATATCAAAGCTTTCAATACTGTGCGAACATTACCCACGTGTTTTGACAACTGATTCACGGCAGGAAATGCACCAATGGTGACATAGCAGCTTTTATGTCATTCGTCGGATCTCAGGCAATTATGGCGATCGCCGTAATTTACGCGCGCAGTCGTATTTCGTGACGAAATACTCTTATTAGTCACTATCACATTGCTGTACTCATATCAATATATAAAATCACCTAAATTAATGCGGCAGCAATAAGTTTGACATGAAAAGAGAAATAGTTCTAATGAGAGGAAGAAGTTTGTATTTACTGGTGTTTCAACAATGACTACCGTTCAACTATTAGTTCACTAATGGTTCTTTTATTTTCGATAGCAGAAAGCAAACATTAAAAGCAAAGAATTGACCTGAATAGAGTTTATAATTCTACTACTTTTAAAAGAGAAAGAAAGTTTTTAAATCAGGGCATATCGTTCGGAGAAATATCGTAACTTTTCGTTGCGTAAAAAACGTTGCGCTGGGCAGCAGCGAGCGGGTTACGACGTTGTGAGCAGGTTATAGGCAGTTCTGCTTGTTAATCTTATCCGGCGAAACGCGAACAAAGTTTCTGCACAGTTGTACCAGTAACCCAGAGGCGATTAACAAACCACGACACGCTGGTATGCGACCGTTGTTGACATGTTCAGATGGTTCAAATGGCTCTAAGCACTATGGGACTTAAGATCTGAGGTCATCAGTCCCCTGGACTTAGAACGATCGGACCTTACTTTCCGAATAGCCTTCGTACATTAACTTCCATGTTATTAGTCAATAACAGATTAGCTATGGTAAGTGATTCAGCTGCCACCTTCAACGACGCCAGAGTCGTGAACTATAACTGCCTGACGAAGTGTTGTTGTCCGTATGAGCAGATGCTTAGTTAATTAACAATAACGATTATACTTAAATGCATTGTGCAATATGAGACACTGAATGTTCTTAATGTCATTTTTCTTCTATCCATTGCGGTGTATTACCACACCCTTAATTTAATTTCATATTCCTTACTGCAGATAAGTACCACAGTTGAAGAGCATTTAGGAATCCAGTTTACTTCCATACCGAAATTTATCCTGTAGCAGATCAGATCATCTGTAAGAGTCTCGCCTGCTCACGAGTTATTAGTATTGGAAGACAAGCAGTACCAGGTACTATAAGGAGTACGCTACAATCATGATCATCATTTCATCCTCATCGACGAGCAAGTCGCCGAAGTGGCGTCACCTCAAAAGACTTGCACCAGGCGATGAGATCTACCAACACCGACTCAAAGGAAGGCCTCGGTGCTTGTTGGTGACGTCACGTCAGCTAGGCGCGGAGAACGCCAGGTCTGTTGCAGGCAAAAACGCCTGGGCGCGCTTATCACTATAAATCTCTTATTTTTGGACAAAATGTTTGGTATTGTTTTGGATTCTGCAGTTTTATTTAGATGAAAGATTTTCGTACTATCGTAAAGCTACAAATGAAGATCATAGTTCTGTATTATTGAATCCTGTCGAAACAAACGTAGATCAATATGAGAAGATGCTTTGCCCCATTGCAAGCTTCGGAAATTTTACATTTAAGTAACTCTATTTACTGGATCCATTTTGCTATCGAAACTTACCCCAATCCCCTTTACAATGAACTCGTTTCTTTTATTTATTTATTTACTTTCGTTTGACATCGTCACTGGAAATGTGAACTAATTTACATGTGTAAATGTCTAACTGTTGCCAGTCATTAGATTACAGGCGTTTTCAACGAAACGAATTCTAAACAGGAAACAAAATAGCTTCATACATCGAAAACACTGCTGAGCTTAAACATTTTTAAACTTGCGCATAAGAAAAGATAAATATTCCCCTATTGCAATTGAAAGGAGAAACTTTATAAGATTAAAAAGAATTATTTGATAAAACAAATATCTCTCTTTTGCCTCTTCTTCTGTCCCCCACCCCCTCCCACAACGTGTACAATCGCAAGATATTTCATTTAACATTCAGTGTTCCTCACCGTATAGTCAACCAAGATACCTAAAGAAGAGCACCAATATGTTCACAGTTTCTTGTAAAAGCAACCCAGTACAAACGTAACTTCCTCATATTTACAAAAAAAGGTAAAGAAGCACGAATTCTGTTGCTGCTGGACCATGAAGTTGTTTTTGTATGTCAGTCCTTAAAACAGGTGGAAATTTAAGTTCAGCAGTACACTATTTGTTAAGAAGTGCAATGAATTGCACAATTAACTGATCGCAGAAATCTCTCAGAATAATGTGTGTTGGTCAACTACGGCCAACCGGAAGGCCTCGCCACACATTTCATTTCATGTCAGGGCGGGAATTTAAACATCAGGTTACGCTATAGGTCAATCTGTTACCACAATCTGTTTCCCATTCACATTCTTTGGCTTCGCCAACTCACAGTTCAATTATCACCATTCAACCTCACCTAGACCTCAGGCCACGTTACAGGTCAGGGTGTCATCGCAACCAAATCGGCCTTTTTCAGCTGAACGCCAGTTTTGTCGCACTCGTTTCAGCGAGTCGTCAAAAAATAAAACATTCCTCCTCTCACAACCTCTAATCCCGATGGCTCCGCTACTTCCGCTCTGCCTCTGAGGTAAGCGGTCAACTCTGCTTAGTCTACGGGCGAATTCACTAACGTCAAAATTACTGCCGCTGTAAGTATTTTTGTTTGTTACTGAACAGGAAAAGTGCACTCTTAAGAAGCTCTTAACGTAAGTTGACGTTTTTGGATTCGGATGGTAGTTGCCAGTTGCAAATTATTATAAAATGTAACTGAGGACCGCAGGCTGCACGAATTCTTGAGTCTACATCTACGTCTACATCTCACTCTGCAGTCATCCTCGTGGTGTATGGCAGAGGGTACTTCTGGTACAAATAACTGATTCTCCCCTAACCTGTTCCACTAGGGAGTGGCGTGTGGGAAGAATGAGCGTCGGTAAGCCTCTGTATTGCTTATAATTTCCGTCGTGGTTATGACGCGAGATGTATGTGAAAGGAAGTTATAAGTTGACCGACTCTTCCCGGAAAGCGCTCTCTCGAAATTTCAACAGTAAGCCTCTCCGTGCTGCACAACTCTTGTTATGTCCGCCAATGGGGTTTGTTGACCACATCGGTAACGCTCTCGCACCAGCTACAGGATCCCGTGACGAAACGCCCCGATCTTCCTTTGATCTTCTCTGTCATTCTCTCTCTCTCTCTCTCTCTCTCTCTCTTCTGTCTGTCCTACCTGAAAAGGATCCCTCAAGCAGTACTCAAGAATCGGGCAAACAAGCGGTTGATGAGCCACTTCCGTCATGGATGAGTTACCTTTCCTTAAGATTCGTGCTGTGAATCTCAGTCTAGCATCTGCTTTCCCTACTGTTTTTTTTTATGTGATCATTCCACTTTAAGTGGCTCTGGATAGTTACTCCTGGATATTTTACGGTACAGACCGTTTCCAGTACTTTCTCATCAATAGTGTATTTGTACAGTAGTAGATTTCTTTTCTAAGTACGCGCAATACGTTACATTTATTTGCGTTGAGGGCCAAGTGCAGAGCATGCGCCATTCATCAATCCTCTGCAGGTTATTCTTCGAATTTATCCCGTCTTCTGACTTTGCCACTTTGTTACAGACAATCGCATCATCTGCAAACAATTTTAAAGAGCATTCGACGCTTTCTACTAGATCATTTACATACAATGTAAACAATAACGGTCCTATCGTACTATAGGTACAGTCATCCATTCCTTCAGTCATCACATAGAACAAGTCTTAAATAATATTCTCTGTTCGTACTTTTTGTGACCTGTCCGTGGTCTTCGAGTATGTAATCACGATACTCTCTTAGAAAGGTGGTGGCTCTGAGCACTATGGGACTTAACATCTATGGTCATCTGTCCCCTAGAACTTAGAACTACTTAAGCCTAAATAACCTAAGGACATCACACAATACTCTCTTAGAAAAACTCAAGTTTTGTGGAACTGATGGCTTTACACACAGCTGGTTTGAATCATACTTAACAAACAGAACGCAAAAGGTTGTGCTGAATAGTTCAGACAATGCAGAAAGCTATAAAATTTTAATAACTTGGGTAAAATCACAAAAGGGGTCCCACAGAGTTCATTTTATGTCCACTCCTACCCTATAAATGTGAGTGACCTTCTACTTAACATTCTCAAGTTGGTACTTAACGCAGACGATACAAGTGTTATAACAAACCCCATAGAGAAAAAGCAATACAATAGTTAGTAATCGACATTTTCCAAAGATTTATCAAGTGGTTCTCTGAAAATGGCCGCTACCTAGATTTTGAAAAAAAGAAACACACACTGCATACATTTCTATACAACAAATAGAGTCACACCAACAATTGATGCAGCAGATGAGCAAGAATCAGTAAATCGAGCGGAACATCCCAAACTTTTTGGTGAACATTCCTATGAAAACTTGAACTTGAAGAAGCATATTATTAACCTTCGCAAGCAATTACTTTCATCTGATTATGCTCTTCGTATAATTGCTGATCTTGGAAAGAAATGCATCAACCTCGTGATATTTTCATATTTCCACTCAATAATGTCTTAAGGAATAACTTTCTGAGGGCACTCATCACTTAGAAAGGAAGCACTGATTGCACAAAAGCGAGCAGTAAGAATAATATGTGGTGTTCATCCACGGACGTCACTTAACGTATCTCTAAAAGAAGCTAGGCACTTTAACTGCGTCGTTACAATACATGTTTTCGCTAATGGAATTTGTTATAAATAATCCATCACAATTTAAGAAGAACAATGACGTACGTACCCCTACAAAACTAGAGGGATAGCCAATATATATATATATATATATATATAGATACTGAAGAGCCAAAGAAATTGGGACACCTGCCTAATATCGTGTAGGGCCCCTGCGAGCACGTAGAAGTGACGCAACACGATGCGGCATGGACTCGACTAATGTCTGAAGTAGTGCTCCAGGGAATTGACTCCATGAATCCTTCAGGGCTATCCATAGATCCGTAAGAGTATGAGGGGGTGCAGATCTCTTCTCAACAGCACGCTGCAAGGCATCACAGATGTGTTCAATAATGATCATGTCTAGGGAGTTTGTTTGCCAACGGAAGTGTTTAAACTCAGAAGAGTGTTCCTGGAGTCACTCTGTAATAATTCTGGACGTATGGGGTGTCGCTATCCTGCAGGAATTTCCCAAGTCCGGCGGAATGCACGGTGGACATGAATGGATGCGGATGATCAGACAGGATGCTTACATACATGTCATGTGTCGGAGTTGTATCTAGACGTATCAGGGGTCCCATATCACTTCAAGTGCACACGCCTCACACCATACAGACCCTTCATCAGCCTGAACAGTCCCCCGCTGACATGAAGGGTCCATAGATTCATGAGGTTGTCTCCATACCCGTATACGCCCATCCTCTCGATACAATCTGAAACGAGACCGATCAGGCAACATGTTTCCAATCATCAACAGTCCAATGTCGGTGGTAACGGGCCCAGGTGAGGCGTAAAGCTTTGTGTCGTGCAGTCATCAAGGGTACACCAGTGGGCCTTTGGCTGTGAAAGTCCATACCGATGATGTTTCGTTGAATGGTTCGCACGCTGACACTTGTTGATGACACGGGATTGAAATCTGCAGCAATTTGCGGAAGTGTTACACTTCTGTCACGCTGAACGATTCTCTTCAGTCGTCTTCGTTCTCGTTCTTACATGATCTTTTCCCACGCGCTGCGATATCGGAGATTTGATGTTTTACCAGATTCCTGATATTCACGGTACACTTACGGAATGGTCGTACGGGAAAATTACTACTGAAACGGCACCTCGGAGATGCTGTGTCGCATTGCTCGAGCGCCGACTGTAGCACCACGTTCAAACTCACTTAAATCTTGATAACCTCCAATTGTAGCAGCAGTAACCGATTAACAACTGCGCCAGACACTTTTTGTCTTATATAGGCGTTGCCGTCAGCAGCGCCGTATTCTGGCATATGTTAACAAGAATCATGAATACCTATGCTGTAAACTCACACTGTCTCCATCATTTAGATAATGTTCAAATGGTCTATGGAACATGTAACTATCTCATCTCTTTGGGGTTCTCCAGCAATTCCCTTACAATAGGTCGATTTGGTTCCGTTAAGAGTGACGAGCTGAGTTCCATCTGCAAGGAAGTCTTGAAATCAATCGAAAATATGGTCCGTTATTCGAGAAGCTGGTATTTTTCCCCTGTTTTCTCCCCTGCGGCCTGTGGTCTGCTGGCCTCAGTCTGACGACCACTGACGCTTGGATATGTTAATGATCGGCACTTCAGCGCAACATAAAGTAGGTAGAACTAACACCATCAACATTCTGTGTATACGGAAACGTTATGCAACGTTGACACAAAAGTATTCTCCGTATAGTACCTCGTCATAATATCAAAAAGTGTTCTGGAGAAATCAACGTTTCTACCTCGGTTATATTGACCTTCTTCTGGGTTTACTGGTGCGATACTCAGAAGAATTTTATATCAACCGTCTCCGGAGGTGATAGCCTATGCAGTTTTATTACGCAACGTGTTTCTCGTTCAGAAATCATATTTCGTTGATGGTTGTGTGTGTGTTTGTTATACCAGCGCGTGTCGAAATTCGACAGCGCAACGACCTTGGGCTATCGAGACTGCGGTTTATGGTTACACGCTAGTGGTACTCGACTTGGTCGAGAGCCACAAATGACTGTCATGCAACTGTCATCGATGGGACTAACGCCCGAGAGCACAAACATATTATTCGTTCAGCCGTGCAGGGTAGTACAGCCACGTCACGTATGTCCTGTCAGGAAATGGACTTGTCTGCAGCAAGACAACTATCCACACTGACAAAGTGAAAACGTCCGGAGCAGCTCAGACTATCAGCAGTACAACAGTTGTTGCGAGTTTCCTTGACGCGGCAGATAGAGAGACGGCCCGACACTGGTGCGTCCAACGAAACCACCGGAGAATTGAGTGGCATCCTGTTGTCTTGTCAGAAGTGTTGCCGATCTGCGTACAGGATCCGCGTGAGGAGGCTTCGAGGAAAACGGAAAATGTGCCCACGCTTCTCTCCCTCTACAATCACTTTCCTGCACTCAATATTAGCCAATGATTGAGAATTCTCTCTCCACGTCCTCCAGTTACAGTTTCCAATCCCATGATGCGCTTCGCACTTTCTGCCCTACTAGCGTCCTACGGACCTTCCTCCAGCTGTTTGGAGATTTGTTACCAAATTTCTCTTCGATAGCACCACTTATCGTTGGTGGGAACTTATTTTTTTATCATTAGGTTTTTGAATATTGTTCAATAAGCCGCTTATGCGCACTTACAATTCCCATTATGCTTTACGAGAACTATGTTGTATAGTGTATGAAGTATAGAGTATGAAGTAATAAGTGCTATCGACAGGATGTCAATTTGATTCCATATTTTTAAATTTCCAGAAGGCTTTCGACACCGTTCCTCACAAGCGTCTTCTAACGAAACTGCGTGCCTACGGAGTATCGCCTCAGTTGGGCGACTGAATTCGTCATTTCCTGTCAGAAAGGTCACGGTTCGTAGTAATAGACGGAAAGTCATCGAGTAAAACAGAAGTAATATCCGGCGTTCCCCAAGGAAGTGTTATAAGCCCTCTATTGTTCTTCATCTGTATTAACGACATAGGAGACAATCTGAGTAGCCGTCTTAGATTGTTTGCAGATAATGCTGTCATTTAACGCCTTGTAAAGTCATCAGATGATCAAAACGACTAGCAAAATGATTTAGATACGATATCTGTATCGTGCAAAAAGTGACAATTGACCCTGAATAAGGAAAAGTGTGAAGTTATTTATATGAGTACTAAAAGAAATCAGCTGAATTTCGATTACACGATAACTCACACAAATCTGAAGGCTGTAAATTCAACTAAATACTTAGGGATTACAATTACAAATAACCTAAGCTGGAACGATCACATAGATAATATTGTGGAAAGAGCAAACCAAAGACTGCGATTCATTGGTAGAACACTTAGAAGGTGCAACAGGTCTACTAAAGAGACTGCTTACACCACGCTTCTCCACCCTATTCTGGAGTACTGCTGTGCGGTGTGGGATCCGCATCAGGTGGGACAGACGGATGACATCGAAAAAGTACAAAGAAGGGAGCTCGTTTTATATTATCGCGAAATAGGGGAGATAGTGTCACAGACATGATACGTGAATTGGAGTGGCAATCATTAAAACAAAGGCGTTTTTAGTTGTGACGGGATCTCCTCATGAAATTTCAATCACCAGTTTTCTCTTCCGATTGCGAAAACATTCTATTGGCACCCACCTACATAGGGAGAAATGATCATCACGATAAAATAAGAGAAATCAGGGCTCACACAGAAAAATTTAAGTGCTCGTTTTTCCCGCATGCCGTTCGAGAGTGGAACGGTAGAGAGACAGCTTGATCGTTGTTCATTGAACCCTCTGTCAGGCACTTTATTGTGAATAGTAGAGTAATAAAGTAGATGTAGATGTAGATAGTGCTTCAGCCCCCGCCTAGAAGTTATGCGTTATGCATCTTATTAGCTGATTAGCTCCAGTTCTGGCATGACGCCCTGACTTGTTGTTTGGCTTCCGTATACAATTTTTGTACAGGCACTGTGAACCATGTGTACGCGCTTACGAGCTCTTTTTATGTTAGTAAATTCATTATTCCATTACATATTTTTCTTGGAGCCTTAGGGCCACAGCAATATGCTGCATGCATCTTATTTTTTGACACTCGCAAATAATGCGATAATTATGTACTTTTTTATCTTTAAATTTTTAAAAATTTTATATTTTTCATTGCTAAATATTAATAGTCTTACCTAAGTTCTATTTACTGGTGGTATATTTTTCTGTACAGCGTTATGAAGAACGGCACTAAGTGCCTGAAACCGGTTAACGAAATTAAATGCCTTTTGTACAGCTGGTTGTCGATTATTCGAATAAATACAACTACAGTTGCTAAAGATCGATAAAATACTAAAACGAAAGTTGTCAGATTGGAATAGTTATTGTCACTCAGGCGTAGCACCTTGAGTGATGGTACGAGGTGCCACTGGGTACGCAACACGATCATCTCTGACTCGCAAATCCGGTACTATAGACAGCAGGACGGCAGCCGTCACATTTCTGTCAGGTTTAGGCCGGTGACAGTGTTCTGTCTTCAAGGCCTCCTTGAGGTGATCTTCCAACAAGATAAGCATGGGCATGTATTGCCCATGTTGTCCTTATAACACTACCGCTTCTTACTGAATTAGTAATATGCCCATAATATTATTCCTGTTAAAGGATTTGAATGACGGTGATCGTGTGTAATGGAAACGTATCAGACTCTTTTTCCCTTTCCTAGAACTGTTGAAAGGAAACAATTCGAGAACAAACGTGATTCGAACCAAGATTCTATCACTTATAAGTAAACTGCAATTAAGCAAAAGGAAACGGTGGTGAGCCTAATTAGCCAAAGTTGTACAAAGTTCTAGGACTGTTCATAAAGATAGTTAACTGTTGGGACTGACTTTTCTTGATGTTCAAATTCTCTTTTGTAAATAAGGTACAGGCAATAGCCAAATTTAGGAAGCAATGTAGCAGTGGTTTGGCATGAACACAGAAGTAATATTAAATGTTTTGACAACAATTGCTCTCAATAACTCTTACTATCTGTACATTATAGTAGGAAGCTAATGACCATTATAGGTGAATGACTAACAATGGTGGAGCAACACTAACTTGGACAAGCTTAATTGTTGGAAAGTACTGACACTGAAATGATATTCACGTAATTATGTTCTCTTTTCTGATCACTGTTTGTTTTCTCAATGAGCATTCACTTCTTTGTATTGTATAGCTCAAATGAAACATGTGGTCCCTAGGTCTCTTACAGTCTACATAGCGATAGTCAGCTACTTGTTATAGCATATACAAATTGTAAGAATGAAAGTTGCACTTTTTTTAGTACTGTTATTGTAATATATACAGGAAAACTGGCTCAACAACTCATATGGAGACCCAGAAACTATTCTACATCCTGACTCAGATCAAAACTGAAGATTGTAGTTAGTACACAGTAAGAGAAAAATCTTTTAACTAAAAACACATTAAACATAAACACTAAGCCAAACCCGAACAGCAGTCATTCCTAATTCTGACCCTTCAGTTTCACTAACCAGTAACTATTCTGAATAATCCCAGTTTTATTCACCTAACTTTAATAATATGCTGGGATTTCAGTAAGTACACTTAGGTACAACACTTTAGATAAACTCTTTGCAGTTGTAGTTTTGTAAAACTATAACTTTCGTTTTACGAAAGAAACACGTGGAGTACTTCAAAACCTAGGCTCACTGAATAATTATAAAATCAACTACTGTACAAAAAGTATTAAATTTTGTTACACAAAATAACTGCTTTTGATTCAGTAAAATAGGATACTCGGAAATATTTCAGTACTTGGGAAGGCACCCTGCACAGTACTCAGCTGATAATTTGAGAAGGAAGTGGTGGCTATGACAATATTCTGTGCTTACTCAAAAAGGCAGCAAAAGTGCTCATGGTTCTTGGTATGTAACAGGCTCTGAAAATTCTCTTCTTAACGTTGGATGTTGGTAGTACAGAGCTAACCAATGTATGCCATGAATAATAAGCCAAATTGCTTCCACATCAGAGGGCTGTGTTACATAATCTTGCTGCTCCTGTCGGCTTGTTCAGCACACAAGATGCTAACACTCTGCCGGCGAGCCACCGACTTCCACTGTTTGCCACCGACTAACTCGTGCCGCAAAAGGAGCCCTGCAGTTCGAGCGCCAAGTCCACCTTTTCTGTTCCCGCCAGGTGGATTTCGTCGCGTAGCGGCTTCGCTCTAGCTTTTACGTGAGTACAAACCTGAAATCCTATGCATGGACCAGTACTACAGGTAAAAGACCTGGCCAGTTGCAAGTCAGATCTGATAACGCATCTGACTGATAACCATCAGGTTAGCATTAACTTAACTGTCTTACACACTGCAGAGAAAAGTCGGATACCCAGTGTTCTGGGAATCACTGAAATCTTAAGAAGTCTTCTTTCGCATCTTCTCGACATATTTAACGAATGCACAGAGTGTATCACAGAAATATTTTAGTTAATTATCCAGCCTGATTAAGGTGTGCGGATAACGTAACATTTCCTTGTTTTTTTTTTTAAGTGTACATGTCCACTTCCCTCTTAATGTTGTGGCGGTTTGTCTCCTGTCTGCTGTTACTTCCCACTTTTCCAGTTTAAACAGTTCACCATTCTCATGTCTGTTTCTTACCGCTACTGCACTTGGGTCATGTTCGGCTTCAGTACACATGGCTGGTATTTTCTATTACATAGTTTTCCTGTTTGTGTTTCCGATCACGGGGCATGTCGAACGGTCTTAATGGAATGCGTGTAAGTAATTCCAGGCAATATGTGATATTTCCCCCCCCCCCCCCCTCTCCCCGATTTTTATTACGTTTTACATATTTCATTATTTTGAAAACATTTGGTTTTCGGGTGTGACGTCCATTTCTCCGGATTTTTTTTAGGCTCCTTTTGACATGAAATCTTTTGTTCCATGACAACTCTGAGGTGAGGATGACCTCAGATGATCAAGTTATTTTAGTTTTTGTTCTCTCTTTTAGTTTAGATATTTAAGCTGCATAGTTCCTTATGATATTTCAGACTTGAGGATGCGCTCTCATCCGCGTGTAACAGAATATTGTCATTACTATAGTTTGTACCAGACGATGGAACTTAAAGTACTCCGAAACCAGTCGTGTGTACAACAAAAGATTGTGGATGAAGTAACTGATGTGCAGTTTCTTAGTTTTACAAAATGGACTTATACAGATGCGAGTCCCCATAAGAAGAATCCTTTGTAAAGTTTTAACATTTCCATTCTTTGCAGAACATTACTTTTAAAATTTCCTCCATAGATTAATTACAGTGACATAAACGGACATAAATACTGAGTAGAACATTTACATAGATGTTACATCGAATTACATAGTGATACAGGAGTCACAGTCAACATAAGCAGACAAAGAATATAGGTAAGTGTAGATAAGATCGATAATAGTGTTACATCATGACCTGGTCTATCTAAATACAGATAATGTTCGACAATTGCCCTGGCTCCAGAACTTTCTCTAGATCTTTCACCCACCGGAAACATCTGGTCATGGACTGCTGAGAGAATGTCACGCTACCACCCACGAGGCAACACTCTCAGTGAACTTGTAACCTCCCTCTTACTAATCGGCCTATCCTGCTTGTGATATAAAATATGACCGTGGATCGCGTTGTGCCTAATGGATGTTTTTAATTGGATAAGGCTATCTTTCCCGAACAAGTGATACCGATAAGTAGGAGGAAAGTGTACAACCGACCCTTCTAATGGAAAGTCTTCTAAAAATAAAAAGTAATTAAACCGAACAGGGCTATAATTTGTAAAATGAAAGTTGTTTTGTAAATCCACTCACGGACAACACTGGACAGGAAATGGATACCACTGACCATGAATCCAAAAGTTACACTAATGAACGAAAAGGAAATAATTATCGGTCGCCAGCCCTCTAGGGCGATTTACATTCAAAATCCTGTACAAGATGATGGCAAAGAAAAACATGCATTATTAAACACTGACGTGGCAACTGAAGGTTGTCACGTTTTTCGACACTAATTTTAAGTGAGTAAGTAATAATAAAGAAAACTGAGAATTCATTCTTACGTTATGTTTGGCATTAAATTTTGAAAAATTCAGTCGAGTAATGATTTGAAAATATGTAATTAAACTGTATGTTAGTGGTGGTGGTGGTTAGTGTTTAACGTCCCGTTGACATCGTGGTCATTAGAGACGGAGCTAAAGCTCGGGTTAGGGAAGGATTGGGAAGGAAATTGGCCGTGCCCTTTCAAAGGAACCATCCCGGCATTTGCCTGAAACGATTTAGGGAAATCACGGAAAACCTACATCAGGATGGCCGGAGACGGGATTGAACCGTCGTCCTCCCGAATGCGAGTCCAGTGTGCTAACCACTGCGCCACCTCGCTCGGTGTATGTTAGTACTGAACTTCATACGTGAACAGTAACTTTCAGTGACCTCAGCATAACGTCATCAAAGAAATTTAGAAAAAAAGCAAGCACTTTTTACTTTGCTGTACTTATTTTGCAAATTGGATTTAATATTATTGTCTGAACTACTGAGCCTTTTTTATTTACTTGAACAGAATTAAAAACTAGAATACGTACCAAACCAAACAGCCATGTGCTCCAAGCTATATATGAAATAAATATAAACTTCTGCAATCTGTAATTTGTGCATTTTCTTTAGATTTGGATTTTTTCTCAGTGATTGATTCTCAAACTTGAAAAATGAAATTGCTTTACTTTAGTCATATACTGAAGCCTCTGTTGTACAACAGTTAATTGAAAGTAGACTGAGGCTAAAATTCTTAAAAGAGAAATTATTCATTAATGAACTGGCTGTAACTATTCAGTTTGTTTGTTATGACACTCGGTTAGCATACGGGGAAAAAAGGAACAAGGACCCTACTGGGTAACAATGTCTGGGAGCAATGAGGACACAATCGCCCTGGTTCAAAATGGTTCAAATGGCTCTGAGCACTATGAGACTTAACATCTGAGGTCATTAATCCCCTAAAACTTAGAACTACTTATACCTAACTAACCTAAGGACATCACACACATCCATGCCCAAGGCAGGATTCGAACCTGCGACCGTAGTGTTTGCGCGGCTCCATACTGAAGCGCCTAGAACCGCTCGGCCACACTGGCTGGCACAATCGCCCCGAGTTTAACTGATTATTATTTAAATAAATCTAATCAATCAAATCACATTGAGTTGTGCTGCTGGGATAGCCGTTAATACTTTCTACCAATGAACAGTCTCACTTCAGTGCTGTACGACGAAACTCTGAGCCGACAACGAATCTGTGTTGCTGGAACTGCTGCTGTCGTTGAAGACAGTAGCATTATGAGGAGCCACGGCTAATTACAGGAACGGGCGATCGTAATTAATACAGCCTCTTCCGCCCGTCCACTGTCCGTACTCCTGCTGTAGACATCTGGCCGGCGCGCGGAAATGTCGCCGCCGTGAATGGTACTCTCTACTGCGAGAGCGTAAACACCACACTTCCGCACACTACAAGCGCTGGAACCAGTCTCCCTCTCCCCCCCCCCCCCCCCCCCCCCCCGCGCTCTACGCAACAACTCCTTACACAAAGATCTTACAACGCACAAGCACTGCTATTATCGTTGCTAGTCGGTACAGATAACAGTTCCTTTGGCTTGTTCCCAAAGCTTCACAGTAAAACACAGATAAATACAATGAAACGTCAACAGACTTCTACCTACATACCCATACGGTGAAGCAATGTCTTTACTTATTAAAAGAAAGCATTTCAATTACAAATATTTACATGCTACTACTACTACTACTACTACGTGATCAGGCCCAGTAGACCCCACACATCTACAAGTTTCCTCCTCCACTGCTACTGCTGTCCGCCATCTTCATGGAGTCCATCCCTCCAACGCTTCTTGGGTCTCCCTGGCGGTCTCTTTCCTGTAGGTGTGAAATCCAGGAGCTTCCGAGGCCATCTGTGATCCTCCATCCGGGCCCCGTGGCTTTCACAGTTCCTGCTATGTTGGGCTGCTGGTATAGTTCCTCAAGCTCTTGGTTGAATCTGATTCTCCATTCCCCTGTATCTGCATGCAGAACCGGACCGAAGATCTTCCGAAGCACTTTTCTCTCAAAAACAAAGAGCTTATGGAAGTCCTGTTTCGGGATACTCCATGTCTCACATCCATATACAACAACAGGCTGGATCAGGGATTTGTAAAGTCGAATCTTGAACTGTGTGGAGAGATATCTGGACCGAAGCAGTTGTGCTAGGCTGTGGTAAGATCGGTTTCCTGCTTGTGTTCTGGCATTAATCTCTGCTTTACATGACGAGTTCTCAGTGAAAAGTGCCCCTAGGTATTTGAGTTCTTGCACTCTTTGCAGGACTGGTCCCCAACCTGCAGTGATTGTAGATGATCAGCAGTCTGACCGTGACCACGCGCCATAACGAGGTACTCTGTCTTGGCTTCGTTTATGTTTAGCTCAAATTTGCTGGCAGCTTCCTTTATTGCTTTGGTCATTTGTCCTACTCCTCTTCCGACCTAGAGAGTAAACACATGTCGTCTGCATAGGCTAAGTATGCCAGTCTCCTTCGATTTCAATCCCTTCGTTCTTCAAAAAAGTTATATATCGGTAGCAGGTGCCATGCTTTCTGCATTTTCGGTGTTACAAACTCCGCCATAGAGTTGAAGCAGCATGGAATGACGTATCTGTAACAATCATCAAAGCTCAATTAACATCTATGCCCGCCCAGATTAGAGACATTGTTGTTGCCAGATGTGGCAGCTCTTCATATTAAACTTCGTACCCTGAATGCCCACAAATTACCCACGTGTTTAATCGTGTTTTCTTCGTCTTATACGGGTCCGGTCCCAGACTCCTACATTCATCAGGAGAAAGCCGAGCGGGATGCCGTGGAGAGGACTTAGCTACGCTCCAAAGCACCAAAAACAACATCAATGACATATTTATCTGGCAGAAATAAAGGATTGACTACCAAAGTGCAACGCCACAGCCGGACCAGCGGAACAGTGTCTCGTCAGCGGAGGAAGGCCGGCGTGCGCTCAACTCGTAGCAGTCGGCCGGTTGCGCACACGGCGGATTTTTCAGCAGCGGTCAATTGGCCGTCGCCACCGCTCCCACACTGGTGCACAGTAGTAAGTCAGCGGAAGAAAAAACGAGCGGTAAATCTGACGTCGGCGAAGCTGTGTGACCGCCGGCTGCCACTGGCAATTCTACCGGCACGGCCAAAGTAGTGGCGCACTTGACCAAATGCACGCTTACACACATAGCTCTTTTTCTACCGTCGACAGCTGTTTTGTTCAGTGTGAATAGAGTCGAGTCGTGGTATTGACAGTTGTTAACTGGTTTCTTCTTTCAGCCATGAGTAATCTAGACATACACTCCTGGAAATTGAAATAAGAACACCGTGAATTCATTGCCCCAGGAAGGGGAAACTTTATTGACACATTCCTGGGGTCAGATACATCACATGATCACACTGACAGAACCACAGGCACATAGACACGGGCAACAGAGCATGCACAATGTCGGCACTAGTACAGTGTATATCCACCTTTCGCAGCAATGCAGGCTGCTATTCTCCCATGGAGACGATCGTAGAGATGCTGGATGTAGTCCTGTGGAACGGCTTGCCATGCCATTTCCACCTGGCGCCTCAGTTGGACCAGCGTTCGTGCTGGACGTGCAGACCGCGTGAGATGATGCTTCATCCAGGCCCAAACATGCTCAATGGGGGACAGATCCGGAGATCTTGCTGGCCAGGGTAGTTGACTTACACCTTCTAGAGCACGTTGGGTGGCACGGGATACATGCGGACGTGCATTGTCCTGTTGGAACAGCAAGTTCCCTTGCCGGTCTAGGAATGGTAGAACGATGGGTTCGATGACGGTTTGGATGTACCGTGCACTATTCAGTGTCCCCTCGACGATCACCAGAGGTGTACGGCCAGTGTAGGAGATCGCTCCCCACACCATGATGCCGGGTGTTGGCCCTGTGTGCCTCGGTCGTATGCAGTCCTGATTGTGGCGCTTACCTGCAAGGCGCCAAACACGCATACGACCATCATTGGCACCAAGGCAGAAGCGACTCTCATCGCTGAAGACGACACGTCTCCATTCGTCCCTTCATTCACGCCTGTCGCGACACCACTGGAGGCGGGCTGCACGATGTTGGAGCGTGAACGGAAGACGGCCTAACGGTGTGCGGGACCGTAGCCCAGCTTCATGGAGACGGTTGCGAATGGTCCTCGCCGATACCCCAGGAGCAACAGTGTCCCTAATTTGCTGGGAAGTGGCGGTGCGGTCCCCTACGGCACTGCGTAGGATTCTACGGTCTTGGCGTGCATCCGTGCGTCGCTGCGGTCCGGTCCCAGGTCGTGCACCTTCCGCCGACCACTGGCGACAACATCGATGTACTGTGGGGACCTCACGCCCCACGTGTTGAGCAATTCGGCGGTACGTCCACCCGGCCTCCCGCATGCCCACTATACGCCCTCGCTCAAAGTCCGTCAACTGCACATACGGTTCACGTCCACGCTGTCGCGGCATGCTACCAGTGTTAAAGACTGCGATGGAGCTCCGTATGCCACGGCAAACTGGCTGACACTGAGGGCGGCGGTGCACAAATGCTGCGCAGCTAGCGCAATTCGACGGCCAACACCGCGGTTCCTGGTGTGTCCGCTGTGCCGTGCGTGTGATCATTGCTTGTGCAGCCCTCTCGCAGTGTCCGGAGCAAGTATGGTGGGTCTGACACACCGGTGTCAATGTGTTCTTTTTTCCATTTCCAGGAGTGTAGATAATAAATTCGTCCACTACAATGGACATCAATTTCTAAACTATATTGTGTACTAACGTGTGTTTGTTTATTCAAAGTTTTAGTAATGTAGATATTTTGTATCTTTCTTCGGAATTTTATCATTAAATACCGTTACTTTAAAACTAGTTTGAAAGTGATTATCCCAAACTTACCTTAATGTTATTGCCAGCACTTCTACAGGCTGAATACAATTCCTCATTTTGGTATTTTTCCGCTGAATAGTATCTTTCAACCGCCCATGGAGCCTGTCAAAGGTAGACACCGACATTCTGAAATAATTGAAGAATTTCGTGTCATCCTGCCTCAACTCTTCAAACAACGTGTAGAAAGCTCCAGCCTCCCTTCTTCTTTCATTAATTGGATGCATCCAAATTAATCGATTATTTCTTCTCCTTTTCATTCGTCGACGTAATAACAATAAACTTATAATTCGCACTATGTTCATTTCAGACGACACCGTATGCTTAAAAGCAACAAATATTTCAAGTAAAGTACTAAACTTGTGTGAACTGGTTTGATCATGAACGAGCACTGCCAGTAAAGAACTACCTGACTCGTTTAGATGTCCAAGTGCACCGCAAGCGAATAGCAACACGTAAGCTGCTGACGACGGAGATTTTACCGCCGTGTGTGTAAACGCTAGAGTTCTGCGAGCGGCGACGGTCAACTGACCGCGGCGGAATATATCCGCAGTGTGTGCAACCGGCCACACAGGCAGCGCAGCTAAAGGCCAGGTAGTGGCTGTTTCGTCACGATGCGGCCGTCGACACGCGGACTCCAGCAGTCTCTAAGAACCGATAGCCGAAGTGCACTTGTTGATGTCCAAGATTTGCACTCAGGACTTACGACCCAGATCCACCTGAAGCATTCGGGGTCGTCTCTCAGTCGCCGATTAGGAAAGAGGAGCCAGCAGCATCGGTGTTTGCCACAGGAACGGGATGAGCAGCGGCGGCGCCCACCCACTAGAAGGCGGATGTCGGGCAATGTCCAGGTCACGCAGGTCTAGACCCCAGCAGGCCTGCAGAGAAATGGCGGCCTCCGCGCCTCATCAGTGTGGCCTCAGAAGTTGGCAGTGCAGCTGACAGCAGTGGCGTCCTTCCAGCTGTACCGGTGGGCCCATAGACGATCAGAGACAGCTAAGGGCGCCGAGGGTCCGCCTCCATAGCCTCCCCTCACTCTGGATAGCTGCAACTGACGCTAATAGCAACTGGCGCTAATAGCATAGGCTCACAGGCAACACACACGACACAGATCTGTAAGTCCACGGTATTGGTGATAAGTTGAGAAAACCATCCCGAAACACATGTGCTACAAAACGCCACTATTTCCTGCGCATGTACCCCGACATCAATATGGGATATGATCACTATGCATACTTACACAGTCCGCACAACGGGTTGGCACACTCTGGATCAGGTGGTCGAGCAGCTGCTGGGGTATAGCCTCCCATCTTGCACCAGTGCCTGTCGGAGCTCCTGAAGCGTCCTAGGGGTTTGAAGACGTGCAGCGACACGTCGGCTGAGAGCATTCCAGATGCGCTTGATGGGGTTTAGGTATGGAGCACAGGTAGGCCACTCCATTCATCTGATATCTGCTGTTTCAGGGTACTCCTCCACGATGACAGTTAGTTCGGTGGGGTCGTGCGTTATCATCCATCAGGAGGAAGGTGGGACCCACTGCACCCCTGAAAACCACGACCTCCACACAGGCCCCTTTCAAAGACATTAAGGAGTTGGTATCTGGTTCCCTGTTCACGCCAGATATAAACCCGGCGAGAATCACTATTCAGATTATACCTGAACTCGTCTGTGAACTTAACCTGAGACCTCTGTTCCAATGACCATGTACTGTGTTCTTGACACCAGGCTTTGCAAGTTCTCCTGTGACCAGGGGTCAGTGGAACGCACCTTGCAGGTCTCCGGGCGAATAAACCACGTCTGTTCAGTCGTCTGTAGACTGTGTGTATGGAGGCAACTGTTTCAGTGGCTGCGGTAAGTTCCCGAGCAAGGTTACCTGCAGTACTCCGTGGCCGTCTGCGGGTACCGATGGTGAGATATTGGTCTTCTTGTGGTGTTATACACTGTGGATGTCCCGTACTGTAGCGCCTGGACACGTTTCCTGCCTGCTGGACACGTTTCCAGCATTTAGCTAACATACTGAATTTTTCTTTAGACTTGGGTGGGAGTCCGTGTCTGTCAGTAATCTTGAGATAACTGATCAGATGTAGTACGCTCATTTGCGATCGCGCGCACCCGCCATAAATCCACGATGAAATATCCACAAGAATCCTCATATTTCTTAAACGGTTTGAGATATCGGAATGAGATTTTTAGAAATGTTAGCATGCAAAGGCGAGAGTATTTTTCCGCATGGTTATCGTGCAAAATTTCATTATCTACGATGTTATTCCACTAACTAGAGAGTTTTTCGATGAAAGACTGTAATTTGCATGGGCCATCGATAGCTGGTGGAATGAGAAATGCCGTGAGTTTTGGAGCGACATATGTGAAGACATTACACGTTTATGTTTGTACCGAGGATGTGCTTTTTCAGAAGCTATTGGCATTGCTTTTCCTGAGTTCCTCACATAACAAACTTACTAAACCAGTGTTTCAGAATTCTCTCACAATTACATCTCCACAAAATGTTTCTCAGTTCATATTTTGTAAACTCCGCTGTCTTTTGGCAAAATCAGATTTTAACAGGGCAACAAGAGAAATGTAGGTTCTACTCAGAGTTTGCCACTCATGACGCTTCTCTGAAAGCTACAAGTCGTTAACAACCCAGGCAAAAATAAGTCGCTGCTTTTGGTGAGTTTTCAGCGCAATTCTTTTGAGTTACTAACCAAAGCAGAGGTGACAGAATATCTTCTTGAATGGTCATCAAGCAAGTGTAAGTGTGAAGGAGCTCGATTTAACATTTATAAAAATAGTGGGTGTAGGCTTCAATTTAGAACGGCGCTTCTCCTTCAGCGCTCGGCATTTCCCCTCCAGCGCCGGTCCACAACCCGCACCAAACCACTCTCCCTACGCTTGCACTGCCAACTACGCATTTACAGGCCACGGTATTTTGCACGCACCCTACGATGATATAGAGTTAAACACAAGCATCGGTGTGGATTACAGTGGCAGAGAGTCGACATGGTTGTTGTCAAGATGAGCAAGGCTTCGCTCATGAGGCTGGCTGCATAGGGTAGCCATGTGGTGTGAGGCACCTTACCACGGTTCGTGCGGCTCTCCCCCGTCGTAAGTTCGAGTCCTCTCTTGGCATGGGTGTGTGTGTTGTCCTTAGGGCCATTGCTTTTTCTTGCATACATTAATGATCTCTCATCAGTTACACTGCCAGAAGCACAGTACGTTTTGTTTGCCGATGACACAAGTATTGCAATAAATAGTATGTCGAGTGTAGTTCTAGGAAGATCAGCAAATGATATTTTCATGGATATTAATAAATGGTTTAAAGCCAACTCACTGACATTAAACTTCTAAACGAGTCACTATATGCAATTCAGAACCTTTCCACCCAGCATATGCATAAAGTATGAAGAAGAACAGATTAAAGAGGTTGACAGTCTTAAATTCCTGGGATTGCAACTTGATAATAAATTCAGTTGGGAGGAGCACACCACAGAACTGCAGAAACGTCTTAACAAATCTGTATTTGCAATTCGAGTGTTAGCAGACTTAGGCGACATAAAAATGAAAAAGCTTGCATACTTTGCCTACTTTCATTCCATAATGTCATATGGTATAATGTTTTGTGGTAACTCTTCAAGTCAAACAATACTTTTCAAAGTCCAAAAGCGTGTAATACGTATTATTTGTGGAGTAAATTCACGGACGTCCTGTGGAAACCTCTTCAAAGAACTGGGTATACTAACTACAGCCTCTCAGTATATTTACTCCTCAATGAAATTTGTCCTAAATAATATGTCCCTTTTTCCAACAAACAGCTCAGTTCATACATACAATACCAAGAACAAAAATGATCTGCACAAGGACGTAAAAGCACTTACTTTAGTTCAAGAAGGGGTTCACTACTCAGGAACACTCGTCTTCAATAATTTGCCAGCGAGCATAAAAAAATTTAGTTACAGATAAAGATCAGTTTAAAAGGAGCCTGAAAAACTTACTAGCGGCCAACTCCTCCTACTCTATTGACGAATTTTTTAATAGAAACACATGATGTATTGTATATACTTGTACTGTAAGTATTGTTATTTCAGCTTAAAATGATGTATTGTATATACTCATACTATTAGTATTGTTATTTCAGATTTAAAAAAAATTTACAGAAACAAATGATTTATTGCATATACTCATACTATTAGTATTGTTATTTCAGCTAAAAAACAAAAAAAAAAAACAAAAAAATTGACATTTTCCATATCCACGAGGATCTCCTCAGCACGGATCTATGGAACGAAAAACTAATCTAATCTAGCGTAAGTTAGTTTAAGTTAGATTAAGTAGAGTGTGAGCCTAGGGACTGATGACCTCAGCAGTTTGGTCCCATAGGAATTTACCAAAAATTTCCAATTTTCCATGAGGCTATTTTATCAAATCAACAGCTCTGCATGAATAGCGACGCATCAAAGGAATACAGAAAGGTCCTCTTTCCACTCTGAGGTTGAAAAACATAATTTGGAAGTTCGAATTAACTGGCGATTTGGGAACTGCTTATGGTAGAGGCTGATGGCCAGTTGCAGCACACATTATTGATGTAGTTACTGCTGACGTGGGAGAGGATTCCGGGCGCAATGTGCGATCTTCAGGCAGTGCACGAGCCGTGTCGCGACAGCTGAACATTGCATGTTTTGGGCGGCAGTAGAGCAATCTCTAGTGAGGTTCCAGGCTATTATGGATGCAGATGGTCATCACACGGCGCAACGTTTGTAACAATCAACGTAACATGGTAGCAGTTAAGAAATGTTATATTCTCATGTGGAAATTAATATGCTTTTCTTTCCATGGTTTCTTCGTTATAGGCATTCCGCATCTGCTTACAAATCTTTCCATAGGTATCACTGTTCGACAATCACATGGGAGCCCTCTCAAGTAGCGAAAGTTTAATTACAGCCACCCTGTACTTCTCTTCGTCTGTCAGCCAACGTGTGGGTAATATCCATTCCCCTACACCCTCGCTTACTAGTGCCCAAGAAAAAAAAAAGAGTCCAGGCTGTGAACAGTGCAGAGGGCGCTAGCGGCTGTGGTGTGCTGTGTTGACAGTGGTGGACGTGTACTCGGAGTGGTGCGGGCCCTGCCTCGGCATGGTGGGCACCCTCAAGAAGCTCAAGCTGGAGGTGGGCGGCGATCTACTCAACCTGGCTATCGTGAGTACCCGCCGCTATATCAGCAGACACATGTCACCACGCTTGAGTTACGCCTGATGCACTGTATATCTGATGTTCTGCTCTAAGTGGGCCTCTGTGTCAATGAGCCCAAATCTCTGGAGAAGCCTTACCACACCTTACATCATATATATATAATAAAATCTGAATAACACAAGGTGCGTTTTTAAAGTAAGTACGATTTTAAAATAAAAAACAAATGCACTATTACAACGACTTTATTTTTATGTCTAAGCCTCACCCTTAATCCACTTCTCAGCATAATTTTCAGTCCGCAGCTCGTGGTCTAGTGGCTAACGCAGCTACCTCTGGATCACGGGGTCACTGGTTCGGTTCGCGCCCGGTTGGGGATTTTCCCTGCCCCGGTATTGAGTGTTTGTGTTATCCTCACTATTTTGTCATCCGAGGCAGTGGCTAGATTGGCCTGTGAAACAAAATTGGACCGTGAAAAAATTGGGACTTTATACGTGAACTGATGACCGCGCAGTTGAGCGCCCCACAAACCAAACATCATCATCATCAACATAATTTCCACATACATCAAGGCACTCATGATACCGTATGACCTGCTTCTGAAATCTATCTTCATATAAATCTGCAGCCTGATTTTTTAACCAATATTGTACTGACGTTTAGACGACGTCATCTTCCTGATGGCACTGACCAGTGAGGTGGTTCGTGAAGTGCAGAAACAAGTGATAGTCTCTAGGGACACTAGCTAGGACTGTATGGAGGGTGATGACGTGCCAAACAACGCGATGAAAACTCAAGTGCGATGAATCATATGTAGGCGTGCATTGTCGCACAGAGAAACAATGCGTATCTCGCTTTTTGTTTCTGATTGCACGGCATAGTTTCTTTAAGATTTCATAATACCTGTTTGCACTAATTGCAATCTTGCTGCCGCACGGGATTAGCCGAGCGGTCTTAGGCGCTGCAGTCATGGACTGTGCGGCTGGTCCCGGCGGAGGTTCGAGTCCTACATCGGGCATGGGTGTATGTGTTTGTCCTTAGGATAATTTAGGTTAAGTAGTGTGTAAGCTTAGGGACTGATGACCTTAGCAGTTAAGTCCCATAGCATTTAACACACATCTGAACGTCATCTGCTATCTGCTGCAGAAAAACGCGCTCTGTTTCTGGGTTGAACTTTTTCCTTGGAACTTCAGTTTCCTGGCTGATGTTGATTGCCTCCAATCCAAAAATGTAGTTTTGATTTCGGTAAAACGTGAGCAAGCCATGTTTTACCACTGGTGACAATTCTGTTTAAATCTTATTCCCTTCGATATACACTGAGATCAAAAGTCTTGGGATAGCGATAAGCACGTATAAAAATGGCGGGAGTGTCGCGTAAACAAAACATAAAAGAGCAGTGCATTGGCTGAGCTGTAAATTGTACTTACGTGATTCACGTGAAAAGGTTTCCGACGCGATTATGGACTCACGACAGGTATTAACAGACTTTGAAGGCGGAATGTTAGTTGGAGCTAGCACATGGGACATTCCATTCGTTAGGGAAGTCAATATCCGAGATCCACAGTGTCAAGAGTGTGTCCAGAATGCCAAATTTCAGGCAACACTTCTCATTACGGACAACGTAGACAAGCGAGAATAGTGTCGTTTGCGTAGAGTTGTCAGTGCTAACAGACAAGCAACGCTGCGTGACATAACCGCAGAAATCAGTGTGGGATTACGACGAACGCGTCCTTTAGGACATTGCGGAGAAATTTGGCATTAATGGGCAATGGCGACACACGACCGACGCGAGTGCCTTTGCTAACGGCGCGACATCGTCCGCAGAAGCTCTCCAGGGCTCGTGACCATATCGATTGCACCCTAGGCGACTGGAAAACCGTGGCCTGGTGAGATGAGTCCCGATTTCAGTTGGTAAGAGCTGATGGTACGCTCCGAGTGTGGCGTAGACCACTCGAAGCCACGGACCAAGCTGTCAACAAAGCACTGTGCAAGTTGTTGGTGGCTCCATAATGGTGTGGGCTGTGTGTACATGTAATGATCTGGATCCTCTGGTCCAACTAAACTGATAACTGACTGGCAGCAGTAATGGTTAGGTTCGGCTACTTGGAAACCAATTGTTCCGAAACAACGATGGAATTTTTGACGATCAATGTGTCATGTCACTGGGCCACAATTATTCGAAATTGGTTTGAAGAACTTTCTGGACAATTCGAGCGAATGATTTGGCCACCCAGATCGCCCATGGACATAGTCGAGAGGTCAGTTCCCGCACAAAATCCTGCACCGAACCGCCACAGAGGCAGCATAGCTCAATATTTCTACAGGGGACTTCCAAAGGCCTGTTGAGTGCATGCCACGCCGAGTTGCTACACTACGCACCGCGAAAGGAGGTCCGATGCGATGTTGAGAGACATCACATTACTTTTGTCACCTCAGTGTAATATCTCTGGTGAAAAGTCGTCGCACTGCCTTATGCATTTCAGCCAGCATTTTTTGAAACAAGCGTGCGCACAGCTTCCGACACTTTAAGGCTCCTGTTACCGTTTCATACGGAACACTTCTTGAAACGTGAGGAGACAGACATAGCGACGAAATCGTGTAGAGTCAGTCTTCCCGAATTTTTTGTCAAATTTCTGCACCAGTCATCAGTTATGATGGACGGTCGTCAACTTCGTTTCTCATCGTCCACATTTGTGCATCCATCCTGAAATGCTATCAAATATTTTCTATTCATTCTAGAGTTCATAGCGCTTTCTGCTTATTTGCTTATCGCTTATTTCAGATAGGAGAAGTGTTCAACAGGCACATTGGAACTTCTTATTATTATTCAACAATGCTTTTGTGTCTTAGGACGAGGAATCGTCGTAAAGTAAACGAGAGTGAGAGTGTGTCTGTGTGGCGAATTTCAGCTGCTTTCACGTCAATTGCATTTAAGAAACGGATGATAGCGCGGATTGCACAACTGGCGGCGTTTTCAGTCGGCTGTGCCATTTAAACACATACGAATAAAAGTTTGTGCAAGTGGAAGCTACCGTAATGGCATTTGTTTATTGGCAACAATGGAAGATACTTTTGGAGAATCAACAGTACGGCGATCACGAATTTCCAATGTCATGTTTCAAAACGGTACTTACTTTAAAAATGAGCCTCGTATAATGTTTTACTATGCAAATTTACATTGAAAATAATGGTAAAAACAAAAACAAATAATAGCAAATAGATTCCAGCCGTTTTTATGTTCATTTTCTTATAATGCACATTACACTGTTTTGTTTAGCTTTTGTATGGAATATCTTGTTTCTTTAAATACTTTGGAGGGATTATAATCCCGTCAGGAGTCGTGAACTTCAAAAGACATTGAGAATTCCATGAAACCTCTGTAGCAAAAAAGTAATATCGCGAAACTGGGACATTACAAAACATTTCTTTTACTGGAATTTGGATCAGAAACGGTACCCGTTGGAGAGCACACTGGAATATGCCAAATTCGAATAAAACAAAAGCGGAAAAAATATATGATTCCATCCAAGAAAACTGAATTTGGACAACGAGGGGAAATGTTGATCTCTACACACAAAGAGATACGAGTTATTTCATTAACACAGTGCACAAGAGACACTTGAAATTCTATGGTTTTATTTACAAAACGGGCAATAACAGGCTCACCAAAGAACTACTCAACATTATGAATTCTAAGAAGGCCAAAATCAGAAACTACGAAAGGCCTACAATGTATGAACATTACAGCAGAAAGTATAGTTAATTGTTTGACCTTTGAGCACTAATAACGCAGCACAGATTCGCGAAAAAGCTTGGAAAGAAGATCAGCAAGAACTAGTCAGAGGACTGGAAGAAAACTCATAGTAAACTCATGAAGATGCTGTGCGAAATCAGAAAGTAGACACCATCAAACCAACTACTAAGTTTAAGCGCACTTCTTACCTGGACAAAATGAAGAAAAAAGAAATAGATGATAGGAGTAGGTAATGCAGGGATCAGAAGGACATCAAATCACACAACACTCCTGGACGCAAACCCCAGGCGCTTACGTATTATTTATAAGTGACGACGAGGTCACTGAACAATCTACGAAGAGTGGAGACCTCAGAATCAGATAAATAAAGACTATCCTTGCCATACCGCAAATACGATCCTCTCGTTGTTGGAGACAGTGAAAAATTCAAAATGCACTGAACCCCAGCCTAGTAATCGATAAAAATTTGATGCAGTCGACCTGACATAACAATGCTCCATAAAACTGAGCAAATCACGTCCTCACAAACATCGCTGTTGCCAGCATTCACGATTTGACACCCTATGCAGTGAGACGCTTGCAAAACAATGGAGGTCTTGCAGGTAAGGCAATAGCCCTACGGATACATTGTACATTGCCCGTGTGGTAGTATCGGACACCGTCCTTATCCCAGAGATGACTATGAAGAGCCTGAGACTTCATTCTTAGACATTTACCTTAAAAAAACTGTAATCACTATGTCTGCGCCAGGTAAAAAGACTGTATGGCCTTTACAATGATATTATGACCATTGCTTAAGATTTATGTCAAGTACTGAGCACATTAAAGGAATCAGTTTATGATTCATAGTTTATGGGATCAATCTCGTCTGCAATAAAACACAATGTGCTCAATATCTTACAGGTTGTTCTGTGGTGAGATTTTACTCCCCCACAGTGAGGAAATGGTGAAGTGGAAGACATCATACACCGTGCAGGGATTTTTCATTTAGCTTTACAAGCCAACCAAGGAACTCTATTTCAGTCGGCCAAGGAAACTAGCTCGCAACCTGGATCGTTGTGGACGAGCGGTTCTAGGCGCTTCAGTCTGGAACCGCGCTGCTGCTACGGTCGCAGGTTCGAATCGTGCGTCGGCATGGATGTGTGTGATATCCTTAGGCTGGTTAGGTTTAAGTAGTTCTAAGTCTAGGGGACTGATGATCTCAAATGTTAAGTCCCATAGTGCTGAGAGCTATTTGAACCATTTTGCCAACGCGAATTCAGAATCGTACCATTCAAGGGCAGTCCCCTTACCGACTGAGCTGTCCAAGCACGACCCAACATCGCAGCTTCGCTTCCACTTATGCCTCTCTTCTACTTTTCCGACGTCACGGAATCTATCCTGCAAGACTTACAGGACTAGCACTTCTTGAAATTACAAAGAACTGGCTTAGCCACGATCTAGGGGGTTGTTTCCACAGTAAATTTCACGCTCGAAACCAGAGAACCATAACCTGGTTACTGGTGTGATCAAGCGAACCAACCGTCCCGCATTGCCATATGTGTGATTGGATTCAAAACCTCTTTGCAGATAGAACTCAAGATTCGCTATCAATGAAACAAAATAGACAGTGGTAAAAGTACTATATGGAGTACCCCAAGCAAGTGAGATAGCACCGTTGCTCTGTTTACGATATATTTAAGGGAAAATGCCGGAAGCTTCATAAGGCCTTCGCAGATGATACCGTTGTCTTTAAGAAGATAGCAACACCAGAAGAGTGCAGCGATTTACGAAAGGGCCTGCACAGGATTGATCAATAGTGCATGGAGTGGTAGTTCACTCTGAACGTAAATGTGAGGTATTGCGCATACATAGGAGAAAAAATTTTCGCTACTGTACAAATTGCTGGAAACAGCATCTGCCATAAAATATCTAAGAGTAAACATGCACAACGACCTTAGGTGAGTGGCCACATAAAATGAAGGAAGAGAAGATGCCAGGCTTAGAACCATAGAAAGAGTCTTATAGTAATGCAATTGGAGTACGAAAGAAGTGACTTACGAAACACTTGTTCGACCGATTCTTGAGTATTATTCACCACTCTGGCACCCTTATCAGATACGGCTAATAGAAGAGATAGAGGAGATCCAACGAAAAGCGGTACTATTCGTCACGGGAGCGTTTAGTCGACACGAGAGCGTTGCAGAGATGCTCCATAAGCTCAAGTGACAGACGTTACAAGGGTGGCGTTGTGCATCACGGAGTGGTTTACTATTGAAATTCCGGGAAGAGTCGAGACAACATATTACTTTCTCCAACACATGTCTTTCGAAGTGACTACAACGATGAAATTCGAGAAATTAGAGTTTGTATATCGGTTTACCGACAATCATTCTTCCCACGCGTCATTCGGGAACGGAACAGGGAAGGCTGGATCAGTTAGTGGTAACAGAAGTACCATCCGCCACACACTGTCAGATGGCTTGCTGAGTATTCATGTACATGTAAAATTTTCTTACACTGAGTAACACCTGGAAGACATCGTACCCTCAGGCTAGACAACACTACATGCTCCATGATTGAAGAGATCGAACAGATCAGTTTCTGCGGACGACAACCACCTTCAGCAAAGGGAGAGAAATGTGACCACTTCTCGCATAGGTAGACATATACACTCCTGGAAATGGAAAAAAGAACACATTGACACCGGTGTGTCAGACCCACCATACTTGCTCCGGACACTGCGAGAGGGCTTTACAAGCAATTATCACACGCACGGCACAGCGGACACACCAGGAACCGCGGTGTTGGCCGTCGAATGGCGCTAGCTGCGCAGCATTTGTGCACCGCCGCCGTCAGTGTCAGCCAGTTTGCCGTGGCATACGGAGCTCCATCGCAGTCTTTAACACTGGTAGCATGCCGCGACAGCGTGGACGTGAACCGTATGTGCAATTTCATGTGAACGTGGCTGTGACTGAACGCCGGGTCATGTGCTCTGGAAGTGAAATAGACGTTCAGATGAGACCGGTGATGAAAGGAATTTCTCTCCGAGTAAAACAGTTTTATAATATTTAGAGAAGAACGTTTATGGTTCAAATGTAACGAAATAGCAAATAAGATTCCCTTGAAGGAATTGGAAATTTACCAGGAGGAAAGGACATTTCGAGCAGTCACCGAGAGAAAAGAAGGTTTGGGGAAACCACAGCAGAACCCAGGCAGCCGCCTCGTAAGAGCTGGTCACAGCAGTTCGAACACGATAGGAAGATGAAGCAGAAGATGAAACACCAAAGGTAGCAGCGTAACGGTAGAGGAACCCACCAACACCAAGAGGACATGATGCTTCTGACTGGATGCAACGAGGGTCTCTCATGGAACGTCATGGAGCTGCAGTTCCGTAGACCCTGAACGGCCTCGGCAGGCAAGATACCGGGGCTTGTCCTAGAGTGTTGCGAGCAGAACCTGTAGAAAGAGAACACCACACCAGCCACTTGAGCGTGATAGAGAACACCATTAGCCCATCTGTGCATGAATCTTTGCCTCCTGGACTCCACTTTCCGTATGGTGCAGACGAACACAAACCTGCAGAGCAGAGTGCTTATGTGGAAAAGTAATACTGGAAAAAGCCTTATTTTCTCTTTTATAATGGACCATCTGTTGGAACTGACTTTGGCACTGATGTTTTCAAACATATTTCGTTGATAATAAAAAAATACGATAGCATCTTGAGGACGTCTGAAACTCAAACTAGGGAAGTTTTACTACATTTGAGTGCTAGCGTATCTAGGGTTTATTATTGAATAACGTATTCAGGGAATACCGTTCGCAGGTTGCATTTTCAGTTGACACAGGAGATAAGTCATTTTTATCCATGTTTGTTTTCTTACAGGCCAAGGCGGACGGTATCGAGTGTCTGAAACGCTTCCGGAATAAGAGCGAACCCACGTGGATGTTTATCGGAGTAAGTATGCGTTTTCTTCCGTTCCTTACTAATTTTTCGCATTAGTCGCTACGTGAATTTATGCTTTGCCTTTATCTCACACTGATTGGAACTCATAATGACGACTAGCAAAACAGCAAGTTGCAATTTAATTTAACTGCCGATCGTTCCTCTACTACTACACTTTAAGGGTCAGCATTTTCTGGCGTTTGTTTTCATCCAAGAGCATCTGACATTATTTTCTTATTTCTTTTCAGAAAATTTACGTCAGGGAATGTCTGTCCTTGATCCTTCTTGAAATTAAATAATTAAATTACGCAAATTCTCATAATCACATTGTTGTCGCCATGACTGAGGGCTCCAACACCATCGAGTCCATAGTTTGACACATATTTATGGAGGGACTACAACTTGGCAACTCGTCTTGATGGCCATCTCGAAACAGTTGAAGTGATATTCCGAAATTAGCCATCCGTCGTGAGTCTTGCAAGATTCCTTCTTAGTGGAAAACAGCAGGGCAGAAAAGGCTCTGTGTCGGGTCTGCTGACCAGCCAAGAAATCTCAGGAGACAGCGCCTCGTGGTGCGTCAGTGACAAACGGTCTTATCCGAAGTTACCAGCATTAAGTGCCGCTGGCCACCCACTTTGACTTTCATAGCTAATCTGCGCATCACGTAACAGGGACTGACTGTGCGGATCAAATTTCACTTCTTGTCCAGGGGTGACATCGACTACGACCGTGAATCCTCAAAAGGTCCTGAGCTATTTACGACATAGTGGACCGCAAGAGGAGGCGTACACAGCACCGTCAGTGTATCTGAACTCCACTGATGTATCTGGCTACACTTTCTGCTGCATGTAAAGGATCTTTCATCAATAACATAATGTGCGGAATTTCTTTTCTTTGCAATTGATATGAACATTGTGATAAAGTCCAAATCATATTTAGTTTAGAAAGAAATTGTCGTTTATGTTACAGAATGATTTCTAACCATTCCGGTGCTATTCAGTTAAAAAAATTAATGTGCAGTTTAGTAGCTGCGAGAGGTACCCACCCAACATTTGTATGAGTACATGCAGGCAGCAAAGGTCGATGATACTAAATTCTTGGGATAAAACTTAATAATACCAAAATTCAGGCACTGCTGAAACGTTTAGGCAAATCTTAGTTTCCAACGCGACTGTTATGAGACACGCTGGATATAAAAATAATGAACCTCGCTTAGTCTGCTTACTTTCGTTTTATAATGTCATAGTACGATATCACATTTTGGAGTGACTCCTCAAGCCAAGCTCTGTTTTCTGGGTGAAAAATATGTTATAAGAATTATCTGTAAAGTAAATACAAGAAAATCTTGCAGAAGCATGTTCAAGGAAACGGACGTCTTAACCACTGCTTCTCAGCACATTTATTCGTTAATGAAATATATCGTATGTAATATTGCTCCATTTCTGTGGCTATATTGTCCGTTCTCGCTGCACAATTATTTCAGGTATTCCAGACCCATCTTTGTAAGTACCAAAAATGCTGTTATTTCATCATACACGTTTCATTTCATTAGTTTAAAACTTCAAAGTGCAATTTTTGTCTGGTTTTCGCTGGCGTTTCGATATGACTTAATGCATGCACAAGTAGGTCGAAAACACCACTGCCAGATGCAGGAAAATGTCCATGAAGACAGTTCCGGACGTAAGCGGAACTCGGACAAAACTTTTGCTACTGACTATGTTTCAAATAAATAAAACGAAGCAGGGATGGTAAGATAAATACCCATTATAGTAGTTGCAAAGACGGATACGAATTACCTTAAATAAATAAGAAATACGAGGGTTGGAACTTAAATAATTGCAACTATTTATTCACAACCGATACAAAAGAGTTACATGTTTGCACCTGTTACTCTCCTTCAAAGTAGTCGCCAGCGTTGTGCAGAGCTCGTTACCAGCGATGTGAAAGGCGTGGTATACCGTTAGCAGAGCCTGTTCTGTTGATTGCCCCAATGAAGCGGTCTACTGCTTGTCGAATCTCTAGAACAGTTCTGAAGCGAATGCCACGAGGTGGTTCCTTCATCTTCGGAATCAAATCAAAGCCACAAGGACTTAAGTCCTGGGAGTATGGTGGATGGTACAGTAGTTCCCAGTACCATCGACCGAGCAGAGCAGCCACAGCTTGCGCTGTATGCGCCCTTGCATTGTCGTGCAAAATGGTGGGTCGGTTGCGCAGAAAGTGACGCCGCTTCTTTCGCAAAGCTGGTCGCAGGTGATGCTCCAAAGCTCCAGTATGGTGAAAGTTATGGTGATTCACGTGTACGACTGTGATTGTGTTATCCTAACGCATCACGTTCCTGTACGGCAGACAGTCAATGCACAGTACTACTGTTCGTTTTTGGAGCATCACCTGCGACCAGCTTTGAGAAAGAAGCGGCGACGCTTTCTGCGCAACCCACCCATCATTTTGCACGACAATGCGCGGGCGCATACAGCGCAAGCTGTGGCTGCTCTTTTCGGCCGATGGGAGTGGGAAGTACTGTACCATCCACCATACTCCCCGAGACTTAAGTCCTTCTGACTTTGATTTGATTCCGAAGATGAAGGAACCACTTCGAGGCATTCGCTTCAGAACTGTTCCACAGATTCGACAGGCAGTAAACCTCTCCATTCGCACGTCTCCACAGGCTCTGCTAACGGTATACTACGCTTTCCACATCGGACAACGGGTTATACACAACGTTGGTGACTACTTTGAAGGACAGTAAGAGGTGAAAACATGTAACTCTTTTGTATCGGGTGTTTAGTTACACATAAAGATCGGTTTAAAAGGCGCCTGAAAGACTTACTGGTGGCCAACTCCTTCTGCTCCATTGACGAATTTTTTAATAGAAACAAATGATGTGTTGTATATATTCATACTATTAGTATTTCATCTTAAAAAAAGTGACATGTTTCACATCCACGAGGATCTCCTCAACACGGATCTATGGAACGAAAAACTAATCTAATCTAATCTAATCAAAATAAATAGTTGCCATTATTTAAGTTCCAACCCTCGTATATCTCTCTTGCAACCATCAGCTTATTGTACGCACTCAGTACTAGGAATAAAGATCACTCTCCATAAAGACTTAAAATCACCCAGTTTGGTGCAGAAAGGTGTCCAGCTCATTATTCAGGAACACAAATTTTGAGTAGTTTGACAGTAATCATAAAAAGCTTAGGTACTAATAAAGTACACTTTAAGACGAGCTTCAAAGATTTATCGATGACCAGTTCCTTCCACTGCATTGAAGAATCTCTCACCAGAACCAGTTGTTGTACTTATTGTCAATTATTTCTCGTAACGTGAAAACTACGTAACACCTGACTTCAGGTCAGCATCAGTGCTGTTACGTGAAATTGCACACTGTGTTTGTTTTTAACAATGCTTGCCTATAAAAGCCTTCGAATCGCATGATGCGCTTTAGTGTATATACATTTAAATGTCTTTAAGATTTAGTTTTATTGAGGCATTATCCGAACGTGTGGCGCATCTGTAAAGGAAATAATAGACAAGTTAGCACTTGCGTCTAAAATCGTAACAGGTCAATATCCATTCGAAAGCTTAACAGAAATGTTCAGGGAACTTAATATGGACGACATTGTTAATGCGAATCTATATATTTAGAGCGCTAGTATCAAGCAAAACTGTTGTATTTACGGAGATGTAGGTTACCTGTCAAATAATAAGGAAGAATGATTAATTCTTGTTGCAGAAAGAAGAAGAGAATCTGTGTTGCTCAAACTTGTAACAATTTGATAGCAGTGTATCTTTCGTTACATTACTTCTACGTGACTGGAAGAGGCGCATATGGCTCCAGTCTATAAAGGGGGTCGCAATACCGACGCACAGAGCTGTACATATATCTCTTAATGATAAATTTTTTGGGGGCAGAACAACTTCTAACTAAGAATCAAAATGTTTTCCGCTGGCACCAGCTTGCCCTGTTCATTCATGAGATCCCAGAGGCAGTGGGTGGCGCAATTCTTGCTATTGCCGTGTCTCTCGACTTCCAGAAAGTCTACGATACAGTTTCGCATTATCAACGACTAAACAAAATACATGCGTATTGAATGTTGTTGTTGTGTTCTTCAGTCCCAAGACTGGTTTGATGCAGCTCTCCATGCTACTCTATCCTATGCAAGCTTCTTCATCTCCCAGTACCTACTGCAACCTACAACCTTCTGAATCTGCTTAGTGTACTCCTTTTATTGGTCTCCCTCTATTATTTTTACCCTCCACGCTGCCCTCCAATACTAAATTGGTGATCCCTTGATGCCTCAGAACATGTCCTACCAAACGATCCCTTCTTCTTGTTAACATGTGCCACAAACTTCTCTTCTCCACACTCCTATTCAATACTTCCTCCTTAGTTATGTGATCTACCCATCTAATCTTCAACATTCTTCTGTAGCACCACATTTCGAAAGCTTCTATTCTCTTCTTGTCCAAACTATTTATCGTCCATGTTTCACTTCCATACATGGCTACACTCCATACAAATACTTGCAGAAATTACTTCCTGACACTTAAATCTATACTCGATGTTAACAAATTTCTCTTCTTCAGGAACGCTTTCCTTGTCATTGCCAGTCTACATTTTATATCCTCTCTACTTCGACCATCATCAGTTATTTTGCTCCCTAAATAGCAAAACTCCTTTACTACTTGAAGTGTCTCATTTCCTAATCTAATTCCCTCAGCATCACCCGACTTAATTCGAATACATTCCATTATCCTTGTTTTGCTTTTGTTGATGTTCATCTTATATCCTCCTTTCAAGACAATGTCCATTCCATTCATCTGCTCTTCCAAGTCCTTTGCTGTCTCTGACAGAATTACAATGTCATCGGCAAACCTCAAAGTTTTTATTTATTCTCCCTGGATTTTAATACCTATTCCAAATTTTTCTTTTGTTTCCTTTACTGCTTGCTCAATAGACAGACTGAATAACATCGGGGAGAAGCTACAACCCTGTCTCACTCCCTTCCCAACAACTGCTTCCCTTTCATGCCCCTCGACTCTTATAACTGCCATCTGGTTTCTGTACAAATTGTAAATAGCCTTTCGCTCACTGTATTTTACCCTGCCACCTTTAGCATTTGAAAGAGAGTATTCCAATCAACATTGTCAAAAGCTTTCTCTAAGTCTACAAGTGATAGAAACGTAGGTTTGCCTTTCCTTAATCTTTCTTCTAAGATAAGTCGTAAGGTCAGTGTTGCCTCACGTGTTCCAGTATTTCTACGGAATCCAAACTGATCTTCCCCGAGGTCGCCTTCTACCAGTTTTTCCATTCGTCTGTAAAGAATGCGCGTTAGTATTTTGCAGCTGTGGCTTATTAAACTGATAGTTCGGTAATTTTCACATCTGTCAACACCTGCTTTCTTTGGGATTGAAATTATTATATTATTCTTGAAGTCTGAGGGTATTTCGTCTGTTTCATATATCTTGCTCATCAGATGGTAGAGTTTTGTCAGGACTGGCTCTCCCAAGGCAGTCAGTAGTTCCAATGGAATGTTGTCTACTCCGGGGGCCTTGTTTCGACTCAGGTCTTTCAGTGCTCTGTCAAACTCTTCACGCAGTATCGTACCTCCCATTTCATCTTCATCTACATCCTCTTCCTTTTCTATAATGTTGTCCTCAAGTGCATCGCCCTTGTATAGACCCTCTATATACTCCCTCCACCTTCCTGCTTTCCCTTCTTTGCTTAGAACTGGGTTTCCATCTGAGCTCTTGGTGTTCATACAAGTGGTTCTCTTATCTCCAAAGGTCTCTTTAATTTCCCTGTAGGCAGTATCTATCTTACCCCTAGTGAGATAAGCCTCTACATCCTTACATTTGTCCTCTAGCCATCCCTGCTTAGCCATTTTGCACTTCCTGTCGATCTCATTTTTGAGAAGTTTGTATTCCTTTTTGCCTGCTTCATTTACTGCATTTTTATATTTTCTCCTTTCATCAATTAAATTCAATATTTCTTCTGTTACCCAAGGATTTCTACTAGCTCTCGTCTTTTTACCTACTTGATCCTCTGCTGCCTTCACTACTTCATCCCTCAGAGCTACCCATTCTTCTTCTACTGTATTTCTTTCCTCCATCCCTGTCAATTGTTCCCATATGCTCTCCCTGAAACTCTGTACAACCTCTGGTTCTTTCAGTTGATCCAGGTCCCATCTCCTTAATTTCCCACCTTTTTGCAGTTTCTTCAGTTTTAATCTACAGGTCATAACCAATAGATTGTGGTCAGAGTCCACATCTGCCCCTGGAAATGTCGTACAATTTAAAACCTGGTTCCTAAATCTCTGTCTTACCATTATATAATCTATCTGAAATCTGTCAGTATCTCGAGGGTTCTTCCATGTATACAACCTTCTTTCATGATTCTTAAACCAAGTGTTAGCTATGATTAAGTTGTGCTCTGTGCAAATTTCTACCAGGCGGCTTCCTCTTTCATTTCTTAGCCCCTACCCATATTCACCTACGACGTTTCCTTCTTTCCCTCTTCCTACTACAGAATTCCAGTCACCCATGACTATTAAATTTTCGTCACGCTTCACTATCTGAATAATTTCTTTTATTTCATCATACATTTCTTTAATTTCTTGGTCATCTGCAGAGCTAGTTGGCATATAAACTTGTACTACTGTGTGGATTTCGTATCTGTCTTGGCCACAATAATACGTTCACTATGCTCTGTGTAGTAGCTTACCCGCATTCCTATTTTTCTATTCATTATTAAACCTACTCCTGCATTACCCCTATTTGATTTTGTGTTTATAACCCTGTATTCACCTGACCATAAGTCTTGTTCCTCCTGCCACCGAACTTCACTAATTCCCACTATATCTAACTTTAACCTATCCATTTCCCTTTTTAAATTTTGTAACCTACCTGCCCGATTAAGTGATCTGACATTCCACGCTCCGATCCGTAGAATGCCAGTTTTCTTTCTCCTGATAACGACATCCTCTCGAGTAGTCCCCGCCCGGAGATCCGAATGAGGGACTATTTTACCTTTGGAATATTTTACCCAAGAGGACGCCATCATCATTTAATCATACAGTAAAGCTGCATGCGTATAGAATATCTTAAGAGATACGTGATTCACTTGAAGATATCCTTGTGAACAGAACTCTATATATTGCCCGTAATGTAGAATCATCTTAGGAGTAAAGATAATTCTGGCTTAAGTCAAAGGTTGGTTGGTGTTGTTTAACGTCCCGTCGACAACGAGGTCATTAGAGACGGGGTGGAAGCTCGGGTTAGGGAAGGATGGGGAAGGTAATCGGCCGTGCCCTTTCAAAGGAACCATCCCGACATTTGCCTGAAACGATTTAGGGAAATCACGGAAAACCTAAATCAGGATGGCTGGAGACGGGATTGAACCGTCGTCCTACCGAATGCTTAAGCCAAAGAAGCGTGATAGAGTAGCTTCTGTGCGTGATATGTGTGAATGTAGTGGCTACAAAAGAGTAACTAGTCTCGGGCGAGTGGTACCGTAGAGGTTGAGGGATCCATAACACTCAAAAGAAAGATTCGAAAAAAAAAGAACAACTGGTAAAATCGACCTGCCAAACAAAGTCTTACCATATATTAAAATAATTGAAATTGTTTTTGGATGTCACTTATCTAAAGTAATGCGAATCATTTAGTCAAAATTAACTAGCAGACGTCGACTTGTCCAGTGCGCAACGTAACACGCGGAGTTAAAGATCGCACAAATGTTATGTTAATTGAATTTGAAATAATTTTCATTTATTGATAATTTCAATGTAAATACTCTTTGCACACAAAAATTGAAACCTAAGTTTCGTAGCGACAACAAAAAGAAACTGTATGTCAGTCAGAAGTCACACACAGTTTTTCGACTTCTGTAGGAGCAGCTGCTTCAGTCAGTCACTGCTCCGATAGTCTTCTTGCAGTGAACGATTAATATACATGTGTCAGTTTAGTGGTACACAGTGGCGTAAGAAGCCAAGCACAAATGATACGCACTGCAGCAACGAAGTGAAACAAAGCAATAAGCAACGACGACAACAGTGTCAGGCCTATTGCGCAGACTGACATTTTGTCGCCGAAGTTAGCTGTGAGAAGAATCAACACATTAGCACCTCGGATTCCAGCGATTCAGAGCCAGACAGACAAGATGCCGAGACAATGCGGGTGCGCTGTATCACAGCCGAGAGAACGAGCTGCATTGCCACACAATGGAAAGCTGACAAATAAACAGCTAATTTTTGAAGTACGTCTGTAATAGTTAAAACTCCTGTTGAAATGCATTATTTCTGGTAATTTCCAAGAGTGATTTCCTATCGAAGTCACTGTGTCCAAACGGTACATATCGAACGTGATATCGTAAATCGACCATGCAACTCGGGTGGCTGGCGTTATGAGCATGTTTACGGCTGACACTACAGTAATGACAAAAGAAGAACGTAACAAAAATACTTGCAATTAGAAAGGAAACGACTTACCTTACTCGTCGTCGGTGTTGTCGTCGTGTTAAAGTCCATTACGGTGGTCTGGATGGATAATTTGGGGCGGTCGAATCATGTATCCTTCCTGATACCTCTTACTTTTCCGCGCTGTCCCCAATGAAATTGTAACGGTGTTGCAGCATCGAAACTGTTCTTACAGAGTTTTCAAACTTCGCACCACCACAGTCTATACAGTCCCTCGTTTCCTCGTCCGGTAGTACTCCATATTTGCTACAAAAAGTCAAACAATTTTCTACGCTGGATAAACACAATTAGATTTTTCCATATGAGAGAATCCGCCGAAGAAACATCAAGAACACCACACATCCCACTCACTAAAGACATAAATCGCCTTGGATTCACTAGCAACTCACAAATAATTCCCGGAGGTATGTAATTTAGAGCAACTACGGGAACAACGGGAAATAGATAAATATGACGATCACAAATAATTGTTCGCAACGCCCTCCACCGGAGTCGCATGATGGATTTACGATCACACGTTCGATATGTATCGTTTGGACCCAGTGGCTTCGATAGGCAATCATTCTTGGAAATTACCTTATTTCTTATGATCTGTGCATGGGAAATGTGTGTTTCGGGGCATAATGGTTACACGATCGACTTGTGCAACAATTTCTATACAAGCGAATGCAGAGAGGGGCATATATAATTTCTACTATTCAGATTTTCCTGCAATTACAAGATTTATGTAATTCATATTTGTACAACAGAAAGAGCCTCAGGCGCATCGCAAAAAAACAGTTTGGATCAATCGTTTGCAAAATCAGATTACTCTGAGTATAATTGCCGTGTCAAATATCTCCATGTAGCGTCAGCCCAAAGATGCAGTCGAGCGATTTGAATGCCACGGATTCGCGGAACTCACAGATATTTGTTGATGGTTTAACTTCTGACTGCCAGCATCGCGCCTTGTTCTTACTGCGTTTCACGCCTTTCCTAAGATTTTACCGACTGTGAACGGAAACATACGTGTGCTAGCCATTCGTCTCACCTCAAACTGATGCCAAGCCGCGGCGTGGACTGCTGCAGGGACCCTTGTGTTGTTGAGAACTGTGCCATGTCGCGTTTTGTTGTTGATTGCAAGAGACTATGTGGAAAATAATAACCACATAATTAATGGAACTATCCAGCACTAATAGCAGGAGCGTAACCAGAAGGGGCAATGGCGATTACTCCAGAATAAGGTTCCCCCATCACTCGAAGGAAAGAAAGCAAAAATTAAAATGGAAAGAAAAAGTGGAAAACAGTTGTAAAATAGTTCAATTAAGAGAAGCCTTTCGCGGCGTTAAAATTACAAAATATTGACTTGGTAATCAGATATGCGAATTAACTTCCTCGTTTACCCAGGCCAAAGATCAGTTTACATTAGGCTCCAAGATCAGTTAAATGAATTTATAGAGTGAAAGGGACTAGCTAGCTGCGAGCAAGTGTTCCCGCCAAGGCTGTGATGGAGCATTCAGCATGGCGCGTAAAAGATAAATCGAGTAACAATTTGAATTTAGCCCTTAAAAGTGCTGCAGAGATAGGGGTTTAATCAAGAAACAGTCCTGCGTTTCGAAACAGTTGAGTAAATCTACAAGTTATTGGCCACCTGCAATGATAGGATTCAATAACCTGTCCTGTGAACATTTCCAAAGTAACGCCAGAGACAAATCGGTTGGCACAGAGATATTCGTTAATATTCTTAATTCTCTGTTAAACATAATTCGTAAGAGCAAGAAATCCAACGAACGAAGTGTAGCAAAAGGTCTTAAAGGTTCAAAGAATCAGTACAGTGCTTAAGGCCTTGCAGTCTGAGAGTACGGACGTTGTAGCTGCGTATGAGCTCTTAGTAACGACGCTGTCAGAAGTAGAGGAACGAAGATTAGTGTTTAACGTTCCGTTGGCGACGAGGTCATTAGAGACGTAGAGCAACCTGAACCACGTGGAGGGATCAGGAAATTATCGTTATCCTTTTCAAAGGAACCATTGCAGCATTTGCCTCAAGCGGTATGGGAGTGGGGGTGGGGGGTGGGTGGGGGGTGGGGGGGGTGGGGGGAGACGTTAAACCTCATTGTGGATGGGGGAAGGGGGATTTGAATCACCGTCCTCCCGAATGTTCCGTTTCTTGTCACTGTGAAATATTGCTTGGGTGCTGTCAGAAAGCGCACCATCGAAGGATTATGAGACAAATTACTTGCCGAAATTTTCAAAATCATTGGAAGGTTGATCGATGGGTGTGAATTGATTAACAAGCGCACTGAAGCACTTGAACGACCTTCTGGAGGACTAGAGGCTGACAGAGCCCGTAACTGGATTTAAGAAAGACGTTTATCCAGTGACTGCTAACATTTATTGACAACTAAATACCTGGTTTTAAGGAATGATATATGTTATAAATGATTACATAACAATAGAATCGCCGGCCGGTGTGGCCGAGCGGTTCTAGGCGCTTCAGTCTGGAATCGCACGACCGCTAGGGTCGCAGGTTCGACTCCTGCCCTGGGCATAGGTTAGTTACGTTTAAGGGGACTGATGATCTCAGATGTTAAGGCCCATAGTGCTCAGAGCCATTTGAAGCATTTTGAACAATAGAATCCCTCTTCATATCTATCGGGTGTCACGAAGATCAAAAACGAATTTCTTAATTTTTTAAGTTACCTTTTCCCATGATATCTGTGATCTGTTTGCAAAACAGGTAAGGCCGATAATAACTCTGTTTAAAGCCATCCTGATTTACCTGCCAGAATTTGCGTGATTTTATCACACAAATACCACCCCTGTGTGCAAAGTGCTATACCATTGTCCGTTTATTCCCAGTTAAATTTGACCTAATGAATGTCACAAGGTACTGTACCAAAATAGTTAACAGAGGTAACCCTTATATGTTAAGTCGATAACTGGTAGACTAAAAAGTTGATGTGAGTTTGTCTTTGATAGGTTGACACCTTTGGAGTTAGTTGTGTACTGGAAAATGGGCTTACAACCTGAAACCTAGATCTTACAAAAATAATAAAGGTTTCTGAAACAAGACAGAAAGTATTTTGTTCAGTTAATTCAGTATACAAAGTTTCACCAAGAGTCCATAATGGATCAATTGAAATGGTTATGGTAATAATCGTTACCATTATCATCATCACCACAAATGGTAGAAATATCGGATACCTCCGATGACTCTTGTGTACCTTACCACTAAATTTCTTTTTCCTCTTTTCTGGATGCTCATTAAAGCACCCACATTCAGCTCTCTCATTCTTGCTCTTGAACGCAGTCTGTTGTTCATTTTCATTCCTTACTTTCTGTTTCATTTCAGCTTTTTCCACCTTCTTCTTAATTGGGGGGGGGGGGCGTACTTATTGTTCTTTCTTTTATTCTATTTCAGCACACGATTACCCTAGTTTGCCATCACTGTTATATTTAGAAAGCAAAGTAATGCAATGATATAATAAGTTACAGATTTAATAACATATTCATAAGAACAAGAATCTGTCCTGTTTTATTTGTCTCACACACGCGAATTCCTCGGCTTAATTGGCAGCTGTCTTCTTGTTCCTGTTTGTTACAGGAATCGGGAGAGGGCAGCAGTAGTCAGAAGCCGTCATGTTTATCGCAAGTTTCAAATACTGAATGCCTACGAATAGCGTTTGTGCATGTTATCCAACTCTCCCTCAACTGATGTCTGTGATGAGGATAAGTTACCTAGTGACTTTCACTTTGTCTTGTCTGATGCATTGTGAGCAGTGTTGTAGAACTAATGGTGCAAATGGCTCTGAGCACTATGGGACTTAACAGCTATGGTCATCAGTCCCCCTAGAACTTAGAACTACTTAAACCTAACTAACCACACAACACCCAGCAATCACGAGGCAAAGAAAATCCCTGACCCCGCCGGGAATCGAACCCGGGAACCCGGGCGTGGGAAGCGAGAACGCTACCGCACGACCACGAGATGCGGGCGTTGTAGAACTATCACAGACTGATGTAGACTACCGTAAATAAACACAGTCTACGGTATTTTTCCTAGTAGCTCTAGGCAGTTATGGTTGTATCCACCTTACCTCTAGGTTAGGTGTTTTGCATACCTATAGGGCGTTATCTAATAAAGATCGCTTTCTTTAGATATGCGATCAGCGTCTTACTAGATTCCCCTAAAAACTATTAGCAGTGAACTGTATAGAAAGTGAGTGGGAATATACTTCATAAAGGACTGGGTATCCTTTGGAACATTTTTGTTCTACATAGTTGCCTGCCAGGGTAGCCGAGAATGCAAACACGCTGCTTCCTTGACTCGGGTAGGCGCACTGGCCCCGAATTGAATCCGTTCGGCGGACTAACGACGTAGGCCGGTGTGCTGGCCATCCTGGATGTGGTTTTTAGGTGGTTTTCCACATGCCACTATGTGTATACCGGGCTAGTCCCCACTTTCCGCATCAGTTACACGACTTGCAGACATTTGAAACATGGATTACATTAGATGCAGCACGTTCCGTCCTGGGGTGGTATGCAGTGGAGACAGGAAGGCCATCTGGCCACCCTTTAAAATTAAGAGGCCAAAGCTGGTTAACCATATCAGCAGACCCCGCAAGTCGGGATTAATCCTTGGAAAGAGAGTGATACTTGCCCTCCTGTCTGTTACTAAAGAAAAAACAATATTTATAGTAAAATAGAAATTGTCAGTGTTTAATTCAGATTTTATTCGAAAATAGTTGCTTTGTAACGTGAAACAGAGGGATGTTGCAATGTAAATAGAGAAAAATACAGATTTATCAGATAGTGCTAGAAAATGCAATTTTCTCAACAAAAAGGTAATATATATGTACATCGCCTCAGTACTTTGACGAATGTATATAAAACATGCCTCAGTTATTTATAAACAACTTTGGCATTTATCAATAGTAACAGGAAACTCTTAGATTTCATCACGATGAAAAACTTTGAGTACAAAATAATAACGATAATTATAAATATAATTCCTTACGTTTGTGCATGTCAACTGTACTTGCATCAGATTAATTGATTTGGTTACATAAAAGTGCAGAAGTTACGCGATAAACTAATTTTATTACTTATGAAGTACAGTTTATATTCTGTAAGGCTATAAAATACACAGTGGACTAACTCTGAATGATGTGCGGTTCTAATTATGAGCAAAGCAAACAACCAAGTAAACAAAGATGAAGACTAGTCGTTAGCTCCCAGTTACTCTTTTACACATTCATTGGTGTTTGTTTCCCTACCAATGCTTCAGATCATCATCCCATTTACTACGTCGTTTATGAAGTGTACTATAGCTAGCGTACCCTAATTTTGATGGGCCACAACACTTGTGATTTATTTATTTGTTATTTTCTTTCAGTATCTATCTATATGCAATAACAGAGCGAACGTCACACGTGAATTGGCGTGAATACTGCACATAATATTTTAACATAATTTCAAATGTGATAGTAATAATTAAGCATTATGCTGTCTAAGGGAAAAATACACGTAGAAATCTACACAAAAAGAAAAAATAATAATAATAACCAAAAAGTTTACATACTACCATTGGCCATCCAGCAGGCACACGCTACTGTTCTGTTACACTATGCTGCATTGGTGATCACAAATTTTGTAGTTTATAATTCTGGACTACACTACTACATAACGCTACAATACATAGCACTACCTGCACAATACTACACTACACGACTCTACTGTACTTGATATCAGAACCACGCTGAATTTCTCATTTGTGCGGATAGTTATCCCCCTGCGTGCTGAGATGCTATTCTGGATACACAGGGTCTACGCTGCTGTGCTATCCGAGGTGTTGAGACTGAGACACAAGAGCAGTATCGAATAAGGAAATAAAGGCATACATTGACAGCGAATAGTAATACATCTGGAATAGGGTGGAAACAGGGATGAAAACCTACTGTCAGGGTCTCAGGAAGGTCCTCCCTGAGGCTCATTTCCTCACTGCTTTCAGAAGGTTGTTGTAGGTGAATGTTCTGCCGTGGCGCATTTCGTTACCTTGATGTATGGTCTCTTCTTGTTTGTCTCTCAGCTATATAGGCTTGCAATTCTTAGACTGATACCTTAGCTCTCAGTGAGTTCAGTGTATGCCACAGTTCCACATTTCTTAACATACTATAGGCTATTGCATTTCCAAATGCATTCCTGTCCAGGTCTGTAACATCTTGTCTAATGCCACATGCCCAGACGATGTGATCTGGGGTGCCGATTGCTCCGCATTCACAAGTGTTTGTGGTGCGCTGTCGTATTTTTAGTAAGTAGTTGGGTTACGGACCATGGCCCGACAGGTACTGTATGTCACTGGGTACCGAGTCACAATTAGATTTCGCTCCATAAAAACTAGAATTCTTTAGCTTTGACATACTACATGAACGACGTAGTAAATCGGAGGATTATCGGTAGTATTGGTAGCATTGGTAGGGAAAATTTGGAAATTTGTGGTAAGTTCGTATGCGACCAAACTGCTCAGGTCATCAGTCCCTAGGCTTACACACTACTTAATCTAACTTAAACTACCTTATTCTAACGACAACACACACACCCATACACGAGGAAGGGCTCGAGCCTCCGACGGGAGGAGCCGCGTGAACCGTGGCAAGGAGACCCAGGCAGCGCAGCTTCCCCGCGCGACTCGTAGGGAAAGAAACATAAATGAATGTGTAAGGGAGAAATTGGGAGCCGTCGATTTTTTTTGTAGCTAGTTAGAACCGCCCATCATTCAGAGTACTGTACTTGTTCTTTCTTTTATGTTAGGAAGAAATTGGTAGGTTGTCATCCCTGTTTCCGTCTTGTTCCAGATTTATTGCAATCAGAAAAATCATTAGATGAACGTCGGCCGAAGAACCCGAGACAGAAGCCAATAGGCAGTTTGTCAATGTATGCCTTTATTTCCTTATTCGATACTGCTCTTGTGTCCAACATCTCGTTTTCCGTGATTTTCCTAAATCGCTTCAGACAAATGCCGGGATGGTTCCTTTGAAAGGGCACGGCGACTTCCTTACCCATCCTTCCCTGATCTGATGAGACCGATGACCTCGCAGTTGGGTCTCTTCCCCTCAAATCAACCCAACCCAACCTCCAACATCTCGTTTACCTTATTAAATTTGCGTTTTTAAGCCAGTATTATGCACCTCTCTTTCTTACCGCTGGGTCTGGAGGTAGCAAGCCTGACATCAGCAACAGTGCCTCAGTCGGTGTTGTTCTATACACGCCTGTCAGGCGCAGGAGTACAGCTCTTCATGCTCGTCACAGAGCCTGTGCTATCCTTTCATTTTTTGACTCCAAGATTACAAAAGTTCGATCCGTAGCCCACAATAGCGAGGAAAAATGAGTTGTACTTTCTTATTGCACTTAGTGGCAGCAGAAAACTTCTTTGGCCAATTCTTGTATTTTTATCTAGGATTTTAATGTCTCTTTGGCAGACAATTTCTATATATGCGTGCATGTTTTGCTTTTTGTCGATGTCGATTGCAAGGTACCTGTTTACTTCTTTTCTTGTGAGTGTTGTGTGTTTTATGTGCAGAGCGGGCACCTGGTGAACCTCATGTTCGGGGCGAACGCGCCTCGCCTTAGCCGGCTGATCGTGGAGGAGCTGGAGAACGAGAGCAAGGTGCTGCGCGGGGAGCGCGAGAGGGCAGCGGTCAGTACTCGCCGGCTCTCTGGCTGATTAGCAGACTAAGTGACTGTAGGACTTGCTGGCAGGGGTGAGCTCACCGGTCACAATATTAGTGATCCACTTAAAAACGCCCACAGGTCGGTTTGGACCGCCACAGACGCAGCAGAACTGGTACCCTAATGCGACCCTACGCTGGTGACGTAATCATGCCAGTGAACTTCTCCTCATGTGCCGGTCGGTTGTACGGTATCAGTGCAGTAAGAAAGGTTCGACGTGGGGGCTTGTCAAAATGTGTGTGAAATCTTGTGGGACTTAACTGCTAAGGTCATCAGTCCCTAAGATTACACACTACTTAACCTAAATTATCCTAAGGACAAACACACAAACCCATGCCCGAGGGAGGACTCGAACCTCCGCCGGGACCGTCCGCACAGTCCATGAGGGGCATGTCAGAAAATGAGGAAGGAGTTATCGTGTGCTGCCTTTCCCATGGCCAAATCATGAATGCAGATTCCTGATTAATTAATATATCAACTAGGCCTGTGCAACGTATCTATAAGGAATGGCGTACCACTCACAGCCATCCAATACACAGCACATTAACCAAGGTTGGAAAGATAGACGGAAGGGACCCAGGACGAGTGTCAAATCTTCTCTGTTTGCAGTCAAGATTTGCTGCTGTCAATCCGTTTCAACCAATTTTCGAGAAAACACTGTGAAGAAAACTGTATGAAGAGGATTTTTGGAGTCGCATACCTCCCAAAACAACATTGCTCAGAGCGGAACATACAGCTGAACGCTTTCAATAGGCTAAGAACACAGAAACTGGGCAGTAACTGATTGAAGGTGCATAGCATGCGAGTCGCGATGTGGCCCATTTCCAAATGATGCACTGTCGGGTACAGCGACGGCCCAAAACGCGTTTAAACCGTAGCGTGTGGAGGACATAGTCCGTACTACCGCCGTTTCTGTGATGTTTCACCTTTTTGACATGGGTCCACTCATGCAGGTTACCGTAAACATGTACCAGGTTTTGAAACTGCTTGGCAGAGTAGAACTGTGTGCTGGATCGAGACTCGAACCTGGGACCTTTGCCTTTTGCTGGGATGTGGTCTACCTACTGAGCGATCAAAGACGCCGAACGACCCGCCGTCACAGCTCTTTTTCTGCTAGCACCTCTTCTTCTACAGCTAAAAATCAGCGCACACTCTGCTGCAGAGTGAAAATTCATTCTACTGCACCAGGATGTTTATTTCAGCATACTCGGTTACCAAGAGTTACTGGGATTTCTTCTACACCTTCATGATAGGTATGCTGTGACCACTCCCGCCTCCCAGTATGATCAGAGAGTTCCACATACATACGTTCTGGTTTGAGGAACACTCGCGCTCCCTAATGGCACGTCGACTGGCGCACTAAACCCCGCGTTGGTAACACACTGTCTGATCGCTTTGAGCAAGAGAACGGTGTCCCCCAGGGCAGCGTTTTAAGCGTTACCCTCTTTGCCGTAGCCGTCAACGGTATACAGTGAGGAGTCCAGTACAGTGCTCCTTATTTGTGGACGACTTTGCTGTTTTCTGTTCCTTCTCCAGTGTTGCAACCGTGAGCCGTCAGTTGCAGCTAACAGTGCGGCGGTTAGAGGAGTGGGCTGCAAAGACGGGTTTTCGGTTCTCTGCCGATAAGTGTGTTTTCATTTTAATCGTTCTCGTCGTCTTCTTACTTTGCCTGCCTTGCATATGGTGGATACTGTCCTACATTTTAGAGACACAGTGCGGTTTCTGGGCCTAATTTTTGACTCCAGGTTGTCATGGCTGCCACACCTACGTGACTTGGAAGCCAGAACCCTGAAGGCACTCAACATCCTCAAATGCCTCAGCCACAGGTCTCGGGGAGCGGACAGGGCGCGTCTCCTTCAGTTTTACCGAGCTTTCGTGCGTTCACGGTTGGACTATGGGTGCACAGTATATGGGTCAGCGAGGCCTTCTTATTTGCAGATCCTTGACGCTGTTCACCATGCTGGGATTCGACTGGCCAGGGGTGCTTATCGGACCGACCAGTCCCAGACCCAGCCTCTGTGCTGAGGCTGGCGAACCGCCACTTACCATCCGGCGGCAGCTCCTGCTGGTGCGCCAGGCTTGTAAGTGTCTTGCAGCTCCCAGCTCGCCTGCTCACCATCTTGTTGCCCATCCACCTCTGGACCGCCTTTTTTCCCGCCGTCCCCGGGCTACGTTGCCATTTGGGATCCGTGTGCAACGTGTACTAGAGTCCCTCGGTGTGGAGTCTGTACAACCCCAAATCCAGGGTTTTAACCGCCTGCCACCCTGGTTACTGAAGAGGCCCGGAGTGATTTTAGATTTATTGCAGTACAAGAGAGATTGCACTCCTGCCACCGTTTTTAATGCAGCATTTTCTGCCATTTTATCTGAGCACCACGACTGTGTAGCTGTTTTTACGGATGGTTCGAAACAAGGGGATTCTGTTGGTTGCTCAGTTGTTTTTCCAGATCGTGTCTTCAAGGTCCGCCTGCCTCAGACTTTCGCTGTCATTGATGCAGAATTGTCTGCGATCTTGCGGGCACTGGAGCACATGAGACATTCTTCCTCTCCTAAATTTCTTGTCTGTTCCGATTAACTCAGTGCCCTTCACTTATTGCAACGTTTGTATACGGCAGACAAAACTGTCCAGACCATCCAGGATGTCCTCCTCCGACTACAGCGATTGGGGAAGGTTGTAGCTTTCTGCTTGGTTCCGGGGCATGTCGGCATTGCTGGGAATGAAACGGCACATCTCGCAGCCAAGGAGGCGTGTCTCGCCCCACAAGTATCTCAGTGTGCTATCCCCTTGCACGCACTCACCTCGCTGTTGAGCTCACGGGTTATGCGTCGGTGGGAGGATGAGTGGCTGGAAGTGACTGACAATAAGCTCCGTATAGTCAAGCCCACAACGAGTGTGTGGTGTACTTCCTTTCAGCCCCATCGATGGGACGAGGTTCTCCTCACTCGGCTTCGAATAGGTCACAGCCCTATGACGCATGGCTACCTGCTCCGGCGAGAGGACCCTCCAATGTGTGGTGCTTGCGGCGCCCAGGTCACTGTGCGCCACGTTTTATTGGATTGCGTTTTATTTTCTGACCAGCGGGCCGCAGCTGACTTGCCAGCGGACCTGCCATCTCTTTTAGGCAACACTCGGACGAATGTGGCTAAAGTTTTAAAGTTCTGTGCCATGTCAAATGTTTTTACAAAGATTTTAGGGAGAGGATTTTCATTTGCTCACTGTGTGACAAGCTAGCCCATATTTTATGTAAGGGGCCAGGCAATAACAATTTCCTGTGACATTCTTGCTGCTCTGTTTCCCCTTTCCTTAGGTTTTACTTTCTTATGTAGCATTTTCCTTCTTTTCCTGCTTTCTTTGAGTTTGTGCTTTAGTTTTCTTAGGTCTGTCCACGTTCGTTCCTTTTATTGTGTGTCAGGGCGCTGATGACCTCGATGTTGAGCGCCCATAAGCCCCAACACGCCACCACCACCACTAAACCACCCGATCGCAATGTCGTAATAAATATCTAGGGCTATTTGAAATAGCAGCTGGAACATAGCAGTCAACATTCCCGAAATTTGGCAGCTCTACGGGATCTAATCAGCAGTGAGTGTCTTCAGCTGATTGTGGCATACCTGAACAAACTCGTGGACTCTTTCTCGGCGAGCAAATCCCGTTGTCAATGCTAGAAGCGGTGTTACGTGATATTGTGCTGCTGTCTCCTTGGATGATTAAGCTTCTGTCCGGTGCTTACCCCATACTGTCTGTACCTAAAGCGAAATGTGTTGCCTTATTCTACATGTTCTCACTGCCTATTGTGTAATAAAGTTACCTGCTGGGATAGTGTAAGGTAAGTAAAGTGTATAGTGTAAGTGTAAGTGTATAGTTGTTAGTTGTACTATACAAAAAAATTATTTTCAAGTCCGGTAAGTGTCCTCCATCGTGAGTGACTCATTAGCAGATGAGAGTTTAACACGACCTCTGCATCAAACTGACGGTTATTGTTCCAGTCTCATTATGTAAAACAGGATGACTTGAAAGAATGGGAAATTTTGGAACGTGTTGTGGCAACGCTGCGAGGTAGGTGACGCCGAATGAATTATAGAAAGCTGCTCGCACTGTCTTGCCATTTAGTGAACAGTTAACATGGAGCATTTGAACGGTGTGCAGCGTGCTTTTGTGGTAAAAGCCTATTACAAGAATGAAAGCGTGAAGGCCCCACGTCGAGAACTTCGGCGCAAGGTCGTGTTCTCTCGGCGCGTGCAGCCAACACCTGGGTCCGCAATTTTGAAGCAACAGAATCTGCACTGAAGAAGCCGTTTTCAGGGAGATCCTGAAGCGCTCGTACGACAGACAATATCGAGGCTGTGCGAACTGCTTTCTTTAGAAGCCCGCAGAGCTCTATTCGACGTCATGCCGAGTCTCTACAGTTACATCGTTCGAGTGTTCAACGAATACTGAAAGTGGGTTTGATGTCCCACCCGTACAGGCTGCAGATCGTTGAGCAACTTCAACGTAACGATCTGCTAATGCGTAGACAATACGCTGAACGCATGTTAGCAAAAGTGCGCGACAACAACCACAGTTTCAGTAACAACTTGTGGACGTCGGACGAATCTCACTTATACGTCAGTGGCTTTGTCAATAGATAGAATTTCCGCTGTTGGTCTGACCAAAATCCACGTCAGCTACACCAGTATCCACTGCACAGCAGCAAGTTTACTGTATTCGCTACATGTTCTCGAGTGGCATTATAGGCCTCTACGTTTTTGAAAATGATGCATGCTCAACCACTGCAAAATCTGTTCGGTTTATTGCCATGATAAAAGGTTTTGTTGCGCATGAACTGCACCATTTCCTGACGACATTTGGTTTCAACATGACGGAGGAACGGCTCATACGGCAGGTATATCGACGGGTGCTGTGCGACGAATGTTTGGTAACTTTGTCATTACAACGCACGATGAAACTGCACGGTCCCCAAGATCACTTGACCTGACAGCGTGTTGATTTTTTCTTGTAGAACCACCTGAAGAGCGTGGTTTACTTTTCTCGATCTGTTACCACCGAAGAACTTAAAACAAGAATACGACAGGAAATCTCCAGGATTCCTATTGAAATGTTTGGCCGAACCGATCGTAATGTTCATATGAAGCTGCAGGAATGTGCGTGCCGAGGTGGAGCTCATGTACCGGATGTGATGTTCAAGAAATAAAAATACTTGTCACATTCAATAATGGCGATCTCTGTACTACATATTGATATAAATAAATACTTGTAAAGCAATTATACCCATCCATTAACCTGCATTCCAAAAGTTACCTTTCTTTTGAGTCGTTCTGTATATACTGCACTTGAATTACTGTGGGCGCATCAGCCTTTTAGGAATCTCCATAAAAAAAGCCACAGGAAGTTAAACAGTGTGAGTGAGCCCGTTGCAAGAATTGACTTGTGCCCTGTTGCGAAGTGTGTGACCATTCATTGGGAAAAGGGCAAATTGTGATGCACGAAAGTTATGAATTATTTCAATGTGTCGCTCAGACTTAATAATTAATCCATTACCGATCTTTCTCTCGAAAGGAAAGGGGCCGCCTTTCGACGAAATTGCCACACCAACAATGACTTTCTGAGCACGAAGAGACTTTTCGTGAAGTAAACGAGAGTGTTTCCCCGCCCAAAAACCTGAAATATTATGCAAGTCTGCTTGATTACGTGGGTGCTGTCATGGAAGGTAAAATCTTCTAAGCGGTTAGGCTGCGGTACATTCCGCTTTAAATTTCCTCTTCACCTTAGGTGTTTCGCCCGCTGTGCTAGATGTCCACTGTTATATGAACAGTGTTCTATGGTTCTGTGTGTTGAAATGTACTCGCTGTGTTGCATACGAAGTCGATGGACAACTTCCCATTCTGACAACATGTCGTGATGTAACAACGGATGCGCAGTCTAAACTTGAATCTGTCCTTTGGGTCATGTTAGCAAATTGCGCAGTGTACAAAAGCCACGTCCCGTTCACAATTGGAGACAACCTGTTCCACTGAACAGTACGGGCACAGCTTTCTTTTCCCTCCGTTTACGTATGTGGCTGCGCATCCTGATTTCCTCTGGTCGCAAAAGTGTTGAGAAAAAAGCCTCTCATTTAATATATATACACTACTGGCCATTAAAATTCCTTCGCCAGGAAGATGACGTGCTACAGACGCGAAATTTTACCGAAAGGAGGAAGACGCTGTGATATGCAAATGATTGCCTTTTCAGAGCATTCACACAAGTCTGGCGCCGGTGGCGACACGTACAACGTGCTGACATCAGGAAAGTTTCCAACCGATTTCTCACACACAAACAGGAGTTGACCGGCATTAACTGGTGAAACGTTGTTGTGATGCCTCGTGTAAGGAGGAAAAATACGTACCATCACGTTTCCGACTTTGATAAAGGTCGGATTGTAGCCTATCGCGATTGCGGTTTATCGTATCGCGACATTGCTGCTCGCGTTGGTCGAGATCCAATGACTGTTAGCAGAATAGGGAATCGGTGGGTTCAAGAGGGTAATAGGGAACGCCTTGCTGGATCCCAATGGCCTCGTATCACTAGCAGTCGAGATAACAGGCGTCTTATCCGCATGGCTGTAACGGGTCGTGCAGACACGTCTCGAATCCAGAGTCAACAGATGGGGACGTTTGCAAGACAACAACCATCTGCACGAACAGTTCGACGACGTTTGCAGCAGCATGGACTATCAGTTCGGAGACCATGGCTCCGGTTACCTTTGACGCTGCATCACAGACAGGAGCGCCTGAGATGGTGTACTCAACGACGAACCTGGATGCACGAATGGCAAAACGGCATATTTTCGGATGAATCCAGGTTCTGTTTACAACATCATGACGGTCACATCCACGTTTGGCGACATCGCGGTGAACACACATTGGAAGCGTGTATTCGTCATCGCCATACTGGCGTATCACCCGGCGTGATGGTATGACGGTACGTTGAACAGTGGACGTTACATTTCAGATTTGTTACGACCCGTGGCTCTACCCTTCATTCGATCCCTGCGAAACCCTACATTTCAGCAGGATAATGCACGACCTCTTGTTGCAGGTCCAGTACGGGCCATTCTGGATACAGAAAATATTCGACTGCTGCCCTGGCCAGCACATTCTCCAGATCTCTCACCAATTGAAAACGTCTGGTCAATGGTGGTCGAGTAACTGGCTCGTCACAATACGCCAGTCACTGCTCTTGATGAACTGTGGCATTCATTGGACAAATACATTATATTAAAACTGACATGTGATTACATTTTCACGCAGTTTATTGCACAGATCCTGAGAAATCAGTATCCAGAACAACCACCTCTGTACCTGTACACGCCATCCAAGCTCTGTTTGTCTCAATGCCGATGCGTATCAAGGCCGTTATTATGGTCAGAGGTGGTTGTTCTGGATACTGATTTCTCAGGATCTGTGCAATAAACTGCGTGAAAATGTAATCATATGTCAGTTTTAATATAATGTATTTGTCCAATGAATGCCCGTTTATCGTCTGCGTTTCTTCACGGTGTACAATTTTAATGGCCAGTAGTATATATACTTTACACTAACGAAAAAAATCGCAACTGAAAAAAGAATTAGTGCAGAATAATAAAAATTCTGGAATGCATTGGCCTAGGTTACATATTTAAGTTATTAACATAGCAAGATTACAGGTAAATGTAAGCGCTAGATATGCCATTGCACGTGTGAAATGCTGTTACTGTTCATCAGTAACCGATGTAGCCGCCAGAATGTTGAATGCAAGCATGCAAACGCACACACATTGCGTTGTACAGGTGCCTGATGTCAGTTTATGGGATTGAATTCCGTTCTTTGGACTTGGTAGGCCAACACAGGGACGGTTGCTGCTATTTGTGGATGACGCTGGAGTTACCGTCGATGATGCCCGTGTACGCACGAGTGGAGACAGGTCTGGTATTGGGCAGGCTAAGTCAACAAATCGACAGTCTGTAGAGCGTGTTGGGATTACAATAGCAGTTTTTGGACTGGCGTTATCCTGCTGGAAAACACTTCTTGGAATGCTGTTTTTAAATGGCGGCATAAGAGGTGGAAGCACCAGAGTGACGTACAGATCTGCAGTCAGGAACGCAGGAGAACCACGAGAGAGCTCCTGCTATCATACGAAATCGCCCCACAGACTATACAACTCCAGGTGTAGGTTCGGTGTGTCTAGCACGCAGACAGGTTGGTTGCTGGCTCTCAAGTGCCTTCCTTCTAATCAACACACGGCCATCACTGGCACCGAGGCAGAACCAGCTTTCATCAGAAATCACAACAGACCTCCACCCTGCCCTGCCTGTTGCTCAAATTGCTGCTGCAGATGCAGGATGTCGCGCCAGAGGCATACGCAGAACACAATGGTCTTCCCTATCGGTGGTCCCTTGGCTGGAGCCGGTCTTCATGCGAGCGTAGATTCTCGTGTACACTGCTGCCAGGAATCACGTACTGTGCCTACATTCCTGGTAAACCTTTCTGCAGTATCGCAGAAGGAACATCCAGCTTGTCGTAGCCTTGTTGCACCATCTCCTTCAAACTCAGTGAGGTGTTGGTAATGGCATCTTTGTTGCCTTAAAGGCATTCTTGACTAACATCAACCCACCACGTCCAGTTCTAAAGGTAGATAACTCTCACGACCATTACAATGTGTATTTAAAGCATCTTTAACGTGCGTCTTCATAGTAGGGATACGAGCGCCCCTCTTTTGGGAATGGCGCGAGATCTGAGTAGACATCATCTTTCAGATATAGAAACACACCTACCAAGTTTCGTTTATGTCACACAACTTCTTCTTGGTGCAGCGATTTTTTATGTTCAGTTTGTTAAGTCATGAGGGCGTCGCAAAACTTTTTTTACCAGTTAATACATTAATGATAGTAACAAAATAAAATTAATGCCATTAGCGATAAACACAACAAAAAATTGGTGTCAAAGTTGTAGACGAAATGAAGGAAATCTGCTCCCTTCGTAGCAAAATAAAGCAGGACGAAAGAAGCAAGTATGACGCAAAAAACAGGCGAGTAGAGGCAAACAGGCAGTTCCCGCCTGAGAGAAGCTTACTGGTTTCAAACATAGGCCTTAATTTGGGGAAGAAATTTCCGAAAATATTCGCCTGGAGCACAGTTGAAACATCTCATCGAAAAAATTATGAATGGCTGTGCTGGTAAACTTCTACGTTATTTGATTTTCAAACAGCTGAGCAAAACTCAACGTACTGAAACAGTTTTCTCTTTACTTATTCTGATCATCACTAAACTGACTTACAACATTTTTAGTGCAACGCAGTCTGACTTTCAATAATCGCTACAAAGGAATGGCCCTGACTAACAATAACCTATACCTTTCATGAATCACTTACCTCACAAAAATCTTCGTTACTCTAACTACTGCAACGCAGCGAGCGCCAATAGTGCCTCTTAAATAAAAAATTCAAACTACTGAAGGTACTAACTATTGATAGGCATAGTCAGCAAATGAAAGATTTTGGTAGAGAACAAACAATGTATTTACCTTAATAGTGTTCAAAAGTCATCATATATATATCTATCAATTCATGACATCCATCTTTACAAGTTTCCTTTTTCTGGCGGACACAGGTCCAGATCGTCCGCTTTTAGTAACCTCTCAAAACTCTGGCATCTCTCTCTCCACATCCACCACTTCTGGCGGCTCACCTCCAACTGTGCAACGCCACGCGCTGTTCACATCCAACTGCCCAACACTACAATAGCGAATATTCCAACAATGAGCCCAATCAGCCACAGGCTGAACACAGCACAGCCAGTGATTTTCATACAGAGAGCTACGAGGAGCTACAAACATAAAAACCAAAATAGCCTACTTACTCAGTATTGTATGATAGTGAATCGTAGACCTTGGGAAAACTGAAAAGGAAGGAAATGAAAGCGTTTGAAGTGGGGTGCTGTTGAAAGGTTTTGAAAAATATGTAGTTACGGAAAGAAGAGGTTCTCCAAAGTATCTGTGAGGAAAGGAGTCTTTGGTAAACACATAGTAGACGAAGGGATGGGATGAGAGGAAATGTTTTAACACATAAGAGTATAACTGCCACGGTAGGAGAGGGCAAAAACTACCGGGTGATCAAAAAATTTGAAAACTTAATAAAGCATGGAATAATGTAGATAGAGAGGTAAAAATTGACACACATGCTTGGAATGACAAGAGGTTTTATTAGAACAAAAAAAAAAACGAAGCTCACAAAATGTCCGACAGATGGCGCTGGACAGCAAAACGTCAGTGACTGCGCGTGACAATCGTGTATAAAAGGAGGTGTAATGATGTCCGATCTCCCACTACTGTATAACGAACTTGATTGTTCCAGGAATGCAGCGGCTGCAGCAACTGGGATAAACCGCCATCGCTTGCCACGGTAATGACGCATGATTCCCATACTAACAAATCCAACCTTGCATGAACTTTCGCAGCTAGTAAGCCACTACTGCTCTTACTACCCATCCCACTGTCGCAGAGGTTTTTTCCCACGGCACGAGCCTTGGCATTTTTTTCCCTCTGCTCTTCAGATCGCTACCCTCACTCGCTTTTCGTCCACTATCTATCACCTGATGGACCGTGTTAATGCGTTGTCTTACCCAGACGCACGGATAACATCACAGCCCAGCATCCTGTGATCCACTTACTAGATAACTAACATGTTGACGGAGGTGACAGAAGGCTTTTGGTTTGGTCACCACGTTGGCGCGGGCGTGAAGGGGCCCCATCTCTAGAAGAGAGAATCAGATGCGCCAGCAGTCGCAGCATATTGACGTTACCTGAAAAGGCGCTTTTAGTGAAGCTGTATTATCAGAATGGGGCATGTGCTAGTTCAATGTTACGATCCTATCGTCATAGGGAGAAGATTCGAACGGGTAAAGGGCCGTTGACAAATGCAGCTGTGGCGAGAATGATTTCGAAGTTCGAAGGCACGGGTTGTTTAGACGATAGACCCCGTAGTGGCCGATGGATCACGAGGCATAATGGTCATTAGACAGTTCAGGAAGAAATGGAGACTGTAGCGGGTTCGTCTATGCACGGGGAAGTCACCGCTCGTGCAGTCACACGTCGCACCGGCATTCCATACACTACCTACACTACCGTTTGGTTGGCTCTGAGGCGTACCCTCCTATGCTATCCGTACAAAATCCATTAGCATCATGAACTGTTACATGGCGGTTTAGTGAAGCGGAGAGCATTTGCGGTGTGGGCGTTTCAAAAGATGCCGGAAGATGACGATTGGTTGAGAAACGTGTCGTGGACCGACGAAACTCATTTCACGCTCCGAGGGTCTGTCTGTCAACGCCTATAACTGCAGAATTTGGGCTACCGAAAATCCTAGAACTGTCGTGGAAACTCCATTGCCCGAAGAGAAAGACACGGTTTGGGTTGTATTTACCACATCTACCGTTATCGGGCCTTTTTTCTTCGAGCAAATGCGTGATTCTGGTTTTGTAACTGCTACTGTGACGGGTGAGAGGTACACCGATATGCTACATAATCGCATCATCCCCAGCCTGGCTGATAAACACCTGCTGGAACGTACGAAGTTTTTGCAGGATGGCGCTCCACCCCATATTGCTAGACGCGTGAAAGATCTTTTGCGCGCGTGGTTTGGTGATGATCGTGTGCTCAGCCGCCACTTTCGTCATGCTTGGCCTCCCAGGTCCCCAGCCCTCAGTCCGTGCGATTATTGGCTTTGGGGTTACCCAGAAGTCGCAAGTGTACCGTGATCGACCGACATCTCTAGGGATGCTGAAAGACAACATCCGACGCCAATGCCTCACCATAACTCCAGGCACGCTTTACAGTGCTGTTCACAACATTATTCCTCGACTACAGCTGTTGTTGAGGAATGATGGTGGACATATTGAGCATTTCCTGTAACGAACATCATCTTTGCTTTGTCTTACTTTGTTATGCTAATTATTGCTATTCCGATCAGATGAAGCGCCATCTGTCGGACATTTTTTGAACTTTTGTAGTTCTTTGGTTCTAAGCCCCATGTCATTCCAAGCATGTGTATCAATTTGTACCTCTCTATCTACATTATTCCGTCATTTATTCAGTTTTCAAATGTATACTGACTTTTTGATCACCCAGTATATAGGAAGACACAGACAGGAACGTGTCTAACAAATGATCGAAGGCGCTGGGTGTAAGTGCTACTCGCAGATGAACAGATTGGCACAGGAGAGGCAGTCACGGCGGGGCTTATCAAATCAGTCAGAAGACAGAGGTAATAATGATAAGGAGACATCATGCGTTTGCTTAATGTCGTCCTATGAGTAAACTATACTAAACGTAAGCACTTTGTAGGCTAGCCTGTTGATGGCATGTGGTGTGGACGACGCTAATGGTGCGCTTGTGTCGGTTTGCAGCTGCCGTTTGACGAGCTGACGGAGGAGGAGCGCATCCGGCACGAGGCCCAGGAGAAGAAGCGGCTGGCTGCGCTCGCCAAGGAGCAGGCGGCTCAAGGTGGGTTCCGTCTGCCACGGATGGACCCTCCAGTAGTGTGGGGTCCCCAACGCTGCCAGGCCCTAGTCAGCCTGGTATACACATTCGAATCAACATCTGCATCTGGATCTACACTCCGCAAGTCGATGCGCGGAGTGTGGCAGGGGAACGCAGGGTGTACAGTCCTACGGTATCGTTTCTCCCTTTCCTGTCCCATCTGCTGCTGGTAGGTGAAACGAAACTGTCGGTACCCTCTGTATGGACCCTAATTTCTCTAAATATTTGTCGTGGTCTGACCGCGAGATGTAAGTTCGAGGAACTAATGTCTTCCTTGACTCATGTAGCAACGTGGGCACTTTGATTGACATCTTTTTTGTAACGTTTCATACCGGATTTGTTCAGCATTTAAGTAACACTCTAACATTGGCTAAACAAACCCGCGAAGAATCTCTCACGTATCGTTACAATCTACGAGTTTATCAGTAAAGAAACAATAAAGGAAAGGCATCCAGCCCCCCTTCGACCAGCCGTGTACCGCAAGTCTCTAGAGGAACGGAAGGTTCCAAATGATTGGAAAAGAGCACAGGTAGTTCCAGTTTTCGAGAAGGGTCGTCGAGCAGATGCGCAAAACTATAGGCCTATATCTCTGACATCGGATCTGTTATAGAATTTTAGAACATGTTTTTTGCTCGCGTACCATGTCATTTCTGGAAACCCAGAATCTGTTCGGTAGTAATCAACATGGATTCCGGAAACAGCGATCGTGTGAGACCCAACTCGCTTTATTTGTTCATGAGACCCAGAAAATATTAAATATAGGCTCCCGGGTAGATGCCATTTTCCTTGACTTCCGGAAGGCGTTAGATACAATTCCGCACTGTCGCCTGATAAACGAAGTAACAGCCTACGGAATATCAGATCAGTTGTGTAGCTGGATTGAAGAGTTTTTAGCAAACAAAACACAGCATGTTGTTCTCAATGGAGAGACGTCTACAGACGTTAAAGTAACCTCTGGCGTGTCACAGGGGAGTGTTATGGGACCACTGCTTTTCACAATATATATAAATGACCTAGTAGATAGTGTCGGAAGTTCCATGCAGCTTTTCGCGGATGATGCTGTAGTATACAGAGAAGTTGCAGCATTCCAAAATTGCAGCGAAATGCAGGAAGATCTGCAGCGGATAGGCACTTGGTGCAGGGAGTGCAGACAAATGTAACGTATTGCGAATACATAGAAAGAAGTATCCCTTATTGTATGATTGTATGATAGCGGAACAAAAACTGGTAGCAGTTACCTCTGTAAAATATCTGGGAGTATGCGTACGGAACGATGTGAAGTGGAATGATCATATAAAATTAATTGCTGATAGTGCGGGTGGCAAGTTGAGATTCATTGGAAGAGTCCTTAGTAAATATAGTCCATCAACAAAGGAAGTGGCTTACAAAACAATCGTTCGACCTATACTTGAGTGTTGCTCATCAGTGTGGGATCTGTACCAGGTCGGGTTGACAGATGAGATAGAGAAGATTCAAAGAAGAGCGGCACGTTTCGTCACAGGGTTATTTGGTAACCGTGATAGCGTTACGGAGATGTTTAGCAAACTCAAGTGGCAGACTCTGCAAAAGAGGCGCTCTGCATCGCGGTGTAGCTTGCTGTCCAGGTTTCGATAGGGTACGTTTCTGGATGAGGTATCGAATATATTGCTTCCTCCTACTTATACCTCCCAAGGAGATCACGAATGTAAAATTAGAGAGATTCGAGCGAACCATACGCGACTGGGACAGGAAAGGGAGGTGATGACAGTGGCACGTAATGTGCCCTCCGCCACGCACCGTTGAGTGGCTTTCGGAGTATAAATGTAGATGCAGATGTAGATGTAGAACTCTAGCTGACTGATCCGTGGCGCATACAAACACAAAAAATGAATTAGTACTTACACTAGCTTTAGAGATCTTGTATTTTCTCTAGCAAAAGTACTCACAGACACACAAACATACACAACCGCGGCCGCGGCGCGAGCGATGTTGGTCATCGGTTATTGAGAACTGTGAGGCGGAAGTGGGGAGACATTAGCGAAGGACGCACGAGGAAGGGAGGGAGTAAGCATTTACTACCCTATGAAAGGCAGAACCACTTGTTAAAGCAGCCTTGTTGTATATCAGCTATGCTGCAATTACTGTGCACCATTCTGTCTGGGAATGACAAGTAACCAACTGTGTAATCGCATGTATGGCCACAACCAAAATGAGACCAACCGCACGCAGATCCATTCACTTGCCGAACATGCTATGCACCACAACACAAATGACTTAACAGTTGCATCACTACACGGGCGATTTTCGTACTCCTTTCGAGCACTAGTTTCTCTGAATTTGGCCTGCGGGAGTTGTCTCTCCAGGACATTCCACCCTCTCACAATCCGCATGGCTTACACTTCTGCTAGCCTGTTTCCCAGTGCCTCGTCTTACCGTTTCTCTTTTCTCTTCAGTCCAAATCACTCCTTCCCTTTTCACATTGTGTACTACCTTCTCCCACCACACTTCATTCCCCCCCCCCTCTCCCCTCCATGTGGGCTCTTTCGCTCTCTCTCTCTCTCTCTCTCCCATATATTTCCTTTTTCCAGCAACCTCCATTTCTCTCTTCCTTACCTTTCTCCCTCTTCTTCTCCACTTTCCTCTCCTTTCCATCCCATCTTTCTTCTCCCCCCTCTTCGTCTCTTTACCTTTTTTTCTTTGTTGTTCTACCCTCTGCACTTCTTCTGTCTTGTTGTGCAGCCGCGAAGTTACCTACCGAAAGACTTTGCTTCACACTAACCCTCTAAATGTCTCCTCGTTACTTCCGTCTTACCTCCTCCCCACCTTCATCTCATAGGCAATTGCTGTCAATAACCGACAATTAAAAGTCAGTCTCACCGTGAGTTTGTACTTTTGCGTGACTGATTTTCTGTGTGTGTGTGTGTGTGTGTGTGTGTGTGTGTGTGTGTGTGTGTGTGTGTGCGTGTGTGTGTGTGTGAATGTGCGAATGTGCGTATTTTTGCTAGAGAATGTGCAAGAACTCGAAAGCCAGTGTAAATGCTGTTTTCTTTTGAATGTATCTATGCACCACACACCAGTCAGCTGTAGGTGAGTGTTTCCATTTCCTTTATCTTAAGTATTACCTTTACAATCTGTTCTCTCTCAAGTTAAGTGATACCTACGAACTGTATTCAAGAATTGGTCGAGCAAGAGTTATGTAAATATATTCTTTCATGTGTGAATTAAATTTCCTCAGGACTCTTTCGATAAATGTGAGTTCTACACCTGCCTTACCTGTGGCTACTTTTATGTGGAGGTTCTACTTTAAATCACCCCAGACAGAAACTGCCAGATGCTGGAAGTGTGTGACTGATTCCAGCGATCGATCGCCAATCATATAGTCAGACGATGTCGGATCTTTTCGCCTAGCTGCCGGCCGCGGTGGTCTCGCGGTTCTAGGCGCGCAGTCCGGAACCGTTCGACTGCTACGATCACAGGTTCGAATCCTGCCTCGGGCATGGATGTGTGTGATGTCCTTAGGTTAGTTAGGTTTAAGTAGTTCTAACTTCTAGGGGACTAATGACCACAGCAGTTGAGTCCCATAGTGCTCAGAGCCATTTGAACCATTTTTTTTTTCGCCTAGCTACAGACATTGCGCTGCATTTATTTATGTTCTACGTCAGCTGGGAATGTTTTCGCCATTCACTATTGATATAGTCTGAATATGCTATGTTTAAACCCTCGATTGCAGGTAGGCACTACACAGCCTCTTTCAGAAGCTTGTCTGGTCTTCCGCCGCTCAAACCGAGACCTGCCCTGCGGCTGGGGGCAAAACCAATGGCACAACGTTAATCATTTCCAGTCATCGTTGGGTCATTCTGCATGGCGTCGGCAGAACTTTCGATGTCCTAACACTTTCTTGACTGTCATGAGGGCTTGGGAATCATCACCCAGCCGGAATTCTTTGATTTATGCAGCTCGCATGGACCACGCTATGGTGATATAAACTGCAGGACTTATTCAGGACAGTATGACTCAAGCGTGTGATTTTTATACGAGCTTGAGGGTTATGTATCTCCGAGTAGTTGAGTATAAGAGGCTTTGATCACATTTAAGAAAATTTGGGTTCGTCTCAGAATCTATTAACACAGCAAATTCTTAGGACATGTTTCTCACACATTACAGAAGAAAATGCGTCATTGCCCATTAAAATTTCATTACCATGATGGTTATCAAATACGAAACTGTACGTATTGTGCATAAACGGTATAGAAAAAACAACAAATGATTAAAGATTGCTACTCACCATATAGCAGGGACGTTGAGTCGCAGACAGATACAACAGAAAGACTACTAAACAAGTGAGCTTCCGGCTAGAAAGCCTTCTTCTGAAATAGACAGCATACACACACACACACACACACACACACACACACACACACACACACACACACACATCCATGCAAACGCATATCTCACATACAAATGACCACTATCTCTGGCTCACGTGTTTAATAGTCTTTTTGTTGTGCCTCTTCGCGACCCGCGACCCAACGTCCCCGCTATATGGTGAGTAGCGTTCTGTCCTTTTCATAATATTGTTATTATTCCATCTAGGAAATTCCATTGTTTAATAAGTGATTAAATTTATAGTTGATTTGGATGTGTATAGGATGCGAAATTTAGAACACAAAGAATAACTCTAACGCGGCTGGGCATCGAACTGATCTTGAATGAGAGATAGTGGTGCGTCATTTCATGCCGATTCAACTCCCTGCTACAGCTCATTAGTGATAGTGACTGGCAAATAGTGGCGTGTCAGTCTCTCAGCAACCTCTTTTCATTGCATAGTAGATCTACTGTCCGTGGCGTAAGCCTCTATGTCGAGGTAGGTCAGGGCAGCACAGAGGATTCGGTCTTTCGTTATCTTGTTGAAAGATAACGTCACTGAGACCTCAAAGATAGGGCACAACCACCCGCCTTAACACGTTAGAAATGTAACGCCTGTTGTCCAGATTACAGGCTATGCGAACCAGAGGTGATAGCATTGTATATCCAAGGGCACCTCATATTGTCACGCCAGATGTTGGATCCTTAGGGCGATCATGCGTGCAGTCTACCATAGTTCGTTTTCTTCGGAGCCTCAATACACAGATACGTCCACTGTGCTGCTGCACACGAATCAGAACAGTCTGAAAAAGAGTAAGTGGAGCCACTCCGGTGTCCAGGGTTGTCGTTGGGCGCACCGCAGTCGGCACACCTTTCCCTGCTGCCGTGTCAAGAAAAGCTGGCACAGTGGTCGCCACGCTGGCAGTTCGTGGAGCAGCAGGCTGCATCGCACTGTCTGTGTGGGTAGTTGCTGCTGCGAATAAGGCCACTTCCTGACTCGTACTACATGACGTATCTGTAATGTCCTCCATGGACGAGCAAGCATTATGTCTGTCCTCTCTGGCGCTACTCGCGTGGTGCCACTGAGATCCTATGTGGTACTGAATATGCCCCACTGATCCCACCGGTCACACTTTCTCGTGACATCTGCCGAGTCCAACCAACATAAGCGGACATACTGCAGAATGGTAAATGCACTTTGCATAGGCCATGATCCTGCTGCGGAGGTTCGAGTCCTCCCTCGGGCATGGGTGTGTGTGTTTGTCCTTAGGATAATTTAGATTAAGTAGTGTGTAAGCTTAGGGATTGATGACCTTAGCAGTTAAGTCCCATAAGATTTCACACACATTTGAAATTTTTTTTGATCCTGCTGCTGTCGAATTCCGACGTGCACTGGTAGACGTTCGTTCTTCTTACACGGGGCATAACAGCATCTTTTCACGAACAAGCAATATTTAAATACGTTATCTAAATACGATAACTAAATGAGAAACGAACTAGACAATCTTTCCATTATACAGAGTGTTACAAAAAGGTACGGCCAGACTTTCAGGAAACATTCCTCACACACAAATAAAGAAAAGATGTTATGTGGACATGTGTCCGGAAACGCTTAATTTAGTTTCGTCAGTATGTTCTTCCACCTACGCTCAATGGAGCACGTTATCATGATTTCATACGGGATACTCAACCTGTGCTGCTAGAACATGTGCCTTTACAAGTACGACACAACATGTGGTTCATGCACGGTGGAGCTCCTGCACATTTCAGTCTAAGTGTACGTACACTTCTCAACAACAGATTCGGTGACCGATGGATTGGTAGAGGCAGACCACGCTCTCCTGACCTCAACCCTCTTGACTTTCATTTATGGGGGCATTTGATAGCTCTTGTCTACGCAACCCCGGTACCAAATGTAGAGACTTTTCGTGCTCGTATTGTGGACGGCTGTGATACAATACGCCATTCTCCAGAGCTGCATCAGCGCATCAGGCATTCCATGCGACGGAGGGTGGATGCATGTATCCTTGCTAACGGAGGACAATTTGAACATTTCCTGTAACAAAGTGTTTGAAGTCACGCTGGTACGTTGTGTTGCTGTGTGTTTCCATTCCATGATTAATGTGATTTGAAGAGAAGTAATAAAATGAGCTCTAACATGGAAAGTAAGCGTTTCCGGACACATGTCCACATAACATATTTTCTTTCTTTGTGTGTGAGGAATGTTTCCTGAAAGTTTGGCTGTACCTTTTTGTACCACCCTGTATATGGAATGTGTATGGCGTTACTTCTGTGTACTTTTGTTGATAATCAATAGCGTATTCAAGCATGTTGTACACCTTTTTTGACACCAATTTGACTTTCGTTGTGTGCTGGCTTCATGTTTTAAAGTTCTTCATAGTACATAAATCATTTGAACCACACTGGAGCAGAGCCAAACATCCTACCACATGAAAACATTTTGTAGATGAAATGTTTAAAATGACGCCTGATTACGTTTGGTTATGTTCAAGGCTGTTTAGAGCATCGTGTTTTCCAACCAACCTCAACAGCCGAATGTATAATGATGTCTTAGAGAATACTGTATCTGATCTGCTAGAAGATGTGCCTTCGCCAGTGGGACAAAACATGTTCTTAATACTCGATTGATGTCCCCCTCATCTCATTGTTAATCTCGTTGGCTTCTCAAGAACACTTTGCGTGACAGAGGTATATGAAGAGGGGGACCAGTTACTTGATTTCTACGTTTTTCAGACCTTGAACCATTACGCTTCTATTCATGGGGCAAATTGAAAACTCTTGTGTATCGAACCATGGAACGAAACGCAAGTATTCTTTGTGCCGGTACCGTACAAGGTTGCGAAACCAAGTGCAACGGCCGACCAGGGTGACCTACCGGTTCTAGGCGCTTCAGTCCGGAACCGCGCGACTGCTACGGTCGCAGGTTCGAATCCAGTCTCGCGCAGTGTGATGTCCTTAGGTTAGTTAGGTCTAAGTAGTTCTAAGTTCTAGGGGACTGATGACCTCAGATGTTGAGTCCCATAGTGCTCAGAGGCATTTGAACCATTTTGAGCCAAGGGCAAGACCTCAAGGATACATCAGCACAGCTGGGATTCAGTGCAACGGCAGATTGATGCATGTATCAAGGCCAACAAGGGTCATCAGGAACGGTTCCTGTGCTATGGTGATACGTTAGTTTCCTATGTGTTTCTCATGATGTATTACGAAGGGCAATAGAAAACTATTTCTACCATATAAACAAAACGTTTCCATACTTGTGTCTATCAACATATTTTCTTCTTGTGTATGTTAGGAATGTGTTCTGTTTAGCTGCATCTTTTTGTTACACTTTGTATGATCCGCTTCTGTCTGCAAGCTTCATAACAGATATTTACGAAAAAATCGCCAAACAGCGGCATGTTTTGAGAAGTTACTTTATTTAGACGATCTGTTTGGGGATCTCATTAATGTCACCTTCAGACCCCTAGTCATTCCATGTACGGACAGTCAGATATGTCGATACTTGCGTAACTGGAGCCATCAGTATCTGGATTTCGTGAATTCGTTTCTGGAGTGTTTACTTCAGAGACTTGACAACATAACATACCTCTAAGCTGCGATGATGGCATGGTGTTCTTTAAGACGTTTGCTGCTGGCGAAAATAATTCATTGTGTTATTGTCAGCATAATTGCTGCTGGCGAAAATAATTCATTGTGTTATTGTCAGCATAATTTTGGTCGGGCAGAGACCTGGAGTTAGCGGCGTACATCGTTGACTGTCTGACTTCAGACCAACATCATGGGTTGCACCATTCCGCAGAGATAGAGAAAGGAGAACAGGAAGAGTGAGAGAAAGAGAGAGAGAGAGAGAGAGAGAGAGAGAGAGAGAGAGAGAGAGAGAGAGAGAAGGAGGGAGGGAGGGAGGGACAATGGGGGGCGGGGGTAAGGAGATGCAGTGTCGTCTGTAAGACCCTAAAGTCTTGTTCACCTACCTAACAGGGACCGAATTCCTCCGCCAGTCTTCCTGCTGCGTGATTGTTGTGTCAAGCATGTCTGTAGATGACGCAGTTGAGTACTTGTAAAGCATAGTTTTTAGGGAAAAGAAGCGGTGATGGCCTATAGCCTTCTGCTCTTCTATAGCACCAGCAAGGCCACCAAATTTAATAACGAACTGATAATCTTAAACAGGGTCACGTGGCCTGATTCCATACGATGCAGTCGACAGCTTTGGGATTTAACTCTAAACATAGTGTGCAAAATTTGATGCCAGGATCTCTACGGAGACCCCTGTTCTTGCTTTTTCAGCCGAAGTTTGGTGACAGAAACCTTTCCTAGCACCGACATTCGAACTAACTACTGCCACAACGAAGAGCCGGACGACAGTGACTTCTGCCATTGTCGCAGTATCTTCTATATTCGCTTACGGAATGGAGTCACAGAACATTGTTGATGCCGAGTCTCACGACAGACGAGGCGTTGGAACGAGGCTAGCATTGAGGTTCAGTTCCTCATTGGGATATACAGAATTAGGTTGTCCGTGGTTTCCCTGTGCCTCTAAATGAAAATGCCAACACGGTTTCTTTGAAAAGGATGCCGCCTTTGCTCGAGCACTCTGCCCGGTCCATGCTTTTGCTCCATTTCTAATGACGTCATCGTCAGCGAGGCGTAAAATCCCTCATCTTCCCCTTCACCCACGGAGGTAGTCGTCATGTAGACAACGGGAAAGTTCCTTTAACAATACTAAGATTCATACATCCCTCATCCTAATCCAATCAAGCTACGAGATTTCCTTATAAGTACTTGGTCCAAATGGCTCTAAGCACTATGGGACTTAACATCTGAGGTCATCAGTCCCCTAGACTTGGAACTACTTAAACCTAACTAACCCAAGGACATCAAACACATCCAATCCCGAGGCAGGATTCGAACCTGCGACCGTAGCAGCAGCGCGGTTCCGGACTGAGCGCCTAGAACCGGTCGGTCACAGTGCCCGACCTTATAAGTACTAAACAATCTTACTTTTCATCGTACATCACCATACAGTAGCCGGCAGCCTTGACACGTTAGATACACAAGTTCTCGTCTGACCACTGAAGTTAACCAATGTTGGGTCCAGCTAATATTTGAATCAGTGACCACCTGGCAGCCCTGGGTGCAATTGGCTCAGGGACACAGAAATCGCTGCCGTGTCAGTCAGCTGAAAGACTTGCACCAGACTGTGGAGCTGTACAACATCAGTATTACCACAGGTTAGATTCATTGTAGCTCGTGCAAAGCACTTAATCAGTCACTCGTCCACGCTGAAACGAAATTTACAATGATAAGTGGAGTAAAGATAATGACTTAGAGGTAGATATGTTATACGATAAGTAGGAACTTCCTTAAACCGTGTAATGTCGTTGCATTAATTTGTTCCGATAGCGGTGCTGATATTCAAGACAATAAAAGTGGGTTACAAGCTGTCAGCTATCTGGGGAACTTAACCTTCCATTACTGAGCAACTGTTTCACCAGGTACCCAGTCAAGTTTACCAAATTGCCAACCAGACTAACATTAATTATAATCTCTTAATAATCATCTTACGACAACCGGTGATATACATATAAAAATAGAATTTAAATAAAAAGAAATAAATCAGTTTATATTTAGACATTTATTTTAACATTGATCATTATTCCGTTAAATTTTCTGCATATCAAACTTGATTCATAACTAAACTGGTGCCTTATTTAGGACTGTGAAAATGTGAGTTTGTAGTCTTACGGAACACATCAAATATGGAGCCAAGATTGGGAGACTGCATACAACACTGCATTCATAAAATAACACACGAAGAACGTTAAAACATATGCAAGAAGAAATTAACCACAACCAACCGATTCAATTTTCACCCAAAGAAGTTACGTTCGTAGCGCAATCCTGTCCGTCATGAAATTACCACACATTAGTATACAAAATCCTTGCTAACTCTCTGTGAAATCTTCCCGAAAAGAATAGCTGAGGGCTGCTTTGATGATTACACCACATGCTGCACGTGGTCAACTTGGTTTACACAAAGAGTGTAACTTCACAATAATTTTGATAACTAAAATAAATTACATCGAAAGGAAATTTACAAACGAAAAACCTCGAACTGGTTACTATCGTGTTACTATTAACCTGATGGGTGAAACAATTGTATAAGCACGTGGTACTGGTCTCACAAAGTACACACCACGTGGGTTGAACATAAAGAAAAGTTGCTATATTGGAAAATGTTGTCAAGTCGAGACGTTATAATCTCACACACATCCGCATTTAAGATAGATGATCTTAGAGTTACGGATCCTCAACACGTGGTTCCACTTTACTCACAATGTAGTGACGAAGCAACTCCTGGAAGATATTCTAAACTTTACACTCGAATTACACTGCGTTGCAATTTAAGATAACATAAGGTATTTTAAATCTAAACTTGAAATAAAGGTGAATAATTTTCAGTTAGGCTGAACTTAAGAAATCCATTGTCCTACGGACTTCGCAGAGACGCGCTTAGCCGGAGATCTTACCACACTTCAGACGCTCGCCACAGACAGACTGCCATGGGCCACTACCGAGGGTGCTTCACATATACAAACGGAAGTGACCAGAGAGGCAGCTTCCTATACCTACATGACAAGGGACGGACGAGTCAATACCGAGAATAGAAACCTCTCTGGTTTTAGAAAGTGTAGCTACCTGTTCCGACGTTGGTCCCACTGTTCTCTAGAAGACAGGCTTGTCTGCAGCCACCAAGGATGCAACTAGAAATACATTTGCTCATTCATCCTCTCACACAGAAGCGAAGGGGGATGACAGCATCTTATCATATACAGTATATAAAAGAAAGCGGATGTAGGTTCCGTATGAGACTGTGTGACATGAATTACATATAAACTGTGTTTTAAAGTGTAGTAGTGTGACAGATCGTTCATGTTTATGTGTAAAAGTAACACGTTCCACTGCTTAGTCTCCTCCCAGATAGTCAGAAGCACAACAGTAAATTTAGAAGAGGAATTTATGCCCTAAATGACAACAGATTTAAGAAAGGAACATGAGAGGAATCCAACAGAGACCCTTCAGCCGCAGCTAAATATTTTGGCACTCCGGTAAAGAGTACCATAGAGTGGATCTGGAAGGAAGGACGCAGTTTGTTTGTTTGTGTGTGTGTGCGCGCAGAACAGGCCAGAAGGCGGGAGGAGCGGCGGAGGATGCGCTCGCTGAAGGAGCTGCTGCGCGCCGTGGGTCTCGTGGTGTACCTGCAGGCGGCCGATCCGGAGGCATGCGAGCCCCGGGCGGATGTGCTGCGCAGCCTGGAGGAGGCGGGCCTCCAGCCCAAGCAGCAGCTCTCCCTGGAGGTGCCCGCCGAGATCGCCGAGAAGGTAACCGATGTCCAATCCAGATAACTGCAGGGACAGGCCTTCAGTCCAGAGGTCACCGACGAGGTTACTATCAACTACTCAGTTTTCTTACCCGAAGTTGATACTAACTGGAGGTAGCACAACTACTGCCAAGGGAGCATTTCTTGATGTACGCGCGTCTACCGGTCTGCAAGAAATTAACCACTAACCAGTCATGGTCTGTACCCAAAGCCGGCCGCTGTGACCGAGCGGTTCTAAGCGCTTCAGTCCGGAACCACGCTGCTGCTACGGTCGAAGGTTCGAATCCTGCCTCGGGCACGGATGTGTGTGATGTCCTTAGGTTAGTTAGGTTAAAGTAGTTCTAAGTTCTAGGGGACTGATGACCTCAGACGTTAAGTCTCATAGTGCTTAGAGCCATTTGAACCATTTCTACCCAAAGAAGATATCGTCAAGAAAAGGTGGAGCTTCTAACAACCCTACCACAACAAAGGTCAAAATTTAATAATGATTGTGGTGTTGCTCACGCTGCTAAATTCTGCATTTTCGGGCAACAACAAAGTTATTATGTGGCAGGTGTCATTAGAGCACAGTTATTAAAGTCATTTCATGTAATAATGAAAAAATTAGGCAGTCATCTTTTCGTGTTTCCCACGCTGGTCTCGTCGTAAAATCATGGCTCAATCCTAAATTCTGCATTTTCGGGCAACAACAAAGTTATTATGTGGCAGGTGTCATTAGAGCACAGTTATTAAAGTCATTTCAAGTAATAATGAAAAAATTAGGCAGTCATCTTTTCGTGTTTCCCACGCTGGTCTCGTTGTAAAATCATGGCTCAATCGTCGAAAATCTCGGATGCAAAGAGGCCTAGGTTTTATTGTGCTATATTCTAAAGTTTTGTAGATGCGCTTCACAAACCATTCTTGAAAATTAAACCTTTCAAAGTTAGCACAGTGACGTAAAAAAAAAAACTGCACTCCAAATTTAAGTTACACTTCCTTTTAATTGCTTTTATTGCAATACCACGTAACAGACAAAACATCACTTCACAATACAAAACATACTTAAAAACATCTTCCTCACTGTTAAAGTACAGATTTTATAAGCTGACTACAATATGCGTCTTTCCAACATGACGTCCAAGACTTGACTTTTTTAAGGTTCACTCACGCGCCCAAAAATCAGAGTTACAAGTACGTCAAAGATCATAATGACAAAGGAAAGAATACACGTAATATCATTGCAACATAAACATATCGATCTATCAAAGTATCTCTACATTAATGAAATCAAATCTGAATGTTGTCTCAGAAACATGTTAACTACTTTACAGAAACATAGTAGAATATTACTGGTTTCGAGAGGTTCAGATGAGGTGCCGTGATGGTTACGTAATTCAAGTACCATTACAAGCTCCACCCCAGGAAGCAGCGCATGTTCATTTCCGTTACATATCGAATATTATCGCATTTGATCTTGTCAATAATGACCGTAATAAGCAAAGATTGATATGTCTCCCACTACACGAAAGCAGATGGAAAACTGGCTTCGCCAATATGGATACATTCTGAGAGCATAACATGCCGTGGCCAAAACTGTATACAACATGGAAAACAGTGTCTGTTGAGGAGAGGATCTAAGCAGAGATTGTAGGAGACTTCTAAGCAAGATATTAAGGTCGCTGGATTTCGCCCAGTAAACACTTGCTTGCACAGTTGGTGTTCCAAAATCTGAAGAAGCAAGTCCCTTCGTTTAAACGAGACTGATATAGAATTTTGTGATGTACTGACGGTAGCAGATCCAGGATAGGGAAGGTGTAGGCACATTTATTTTGTCCAAGCCTTGTTGACACAAATTTATTATTTAACAATAATTGGTTACACATCTACGTTAATACAATTAATAGTTTAAAGGAAATTTTATCAATAAATTATTTCAAAACATTCTCTAGAAGAACATGCAGCCCCACTCTGAAACATTACATAAAGGTACTGTTAGTAAAAGGTATATTATATCGTATAATAGTGCACCTTGTACAAATATTAACAATTACACCAGAAAAATATTGAACTTGTGATTTGTACTACATGTAAATCAAACCTTAAAAAAATCCAGTTTGGCAAGAGTGCAACAAATTCCCTACTGCCTGCTGAAAAAAGTAGCAAATGTAGCAATGATAATCAGCTTCTTTTTTACATCCTGATTTCACTTAAGCTTACGTACACCCTACACATATGTCAATGTCATGTGACATCAGTTCACCTTTAGTGACGAATACACAAGATTTCTAAATTATTTTATATCAGTTAAGTAAGCTACGAGACAGAAATAAAATTAACGACTGGTGACATGAGTAACCACTGGCAAGTTTTCAATTTCACGACAGTTGTGTTATCTAGCAAATTTTCATTTAAATACTCTCCCCACGTGTTCCAAAATCAGTTCAGTTAGTCTCGAGAAGAAACACAACTTAAGACACATATATGGCACTATCAAGAAATAGATGGGTTTATCCCAGGCAATATTAGTAGAATTAGGAAATTTGCAATTTAAACGCACCAATTTTAACAAAGTCTAATGTAATAATAATTTGGACAGATCGATGATAATGGATACCGTGCCACACACTATGAAACAAATTAAGAATTATTCACAGTAGACACCTGGCACATGATGATATTCTCTGAAGTATTTCAAATCACAAAATGTTGGCTACAAGTACCAACCCCATAATAAAGTAATGATCATGAAATATAGTAAAGTATATGAAAATTTCGGCCTTAAAACCACACCAGTGCAGTTTCCTGTTACACTCGAGTGCTAGGCCCAACAAACAACAGCTGGTCATGGAGAACCACGCTAAGCAAGCGAGCGTTCCGTACTCCCCACATGCTCGCAAACAGCCACACTCATCGCAGTCCTTAATCGGCAGGCACCAGTTGACTCCTCGCCGCTTCCGTCCCGTCTCCATATACCGACAGAGCCGTCCTCCCAAAAAACTGTTGCTTCGCGCACCAGCGCCAAAAGAGCTCAGCGATCACGCCCCCTATCGCTGCGGCGGAAACAAGTGAAATAATCTTGCGGGCAAATCAAATATGCCGAGCCATGACACCGCTCAGATTTGTACAGTGAGACTCAGCAAACATGATACAGCCTGCAATTGGTGGCCGAGTCTACAAATTGTCGATCCGAACCAGAAACGAGTGCTCTCACCAGACCATGAACGAATCCAGGACTTCACAGTTTTTTAGCATTTTGGGGGCCAAGCGTACAACCCGAGCCTCTAAAACTCCCTTGAAATATTTTGGTCTTTCAGCTGGGGGATGAAGTTCCCACCACCATCCTCCTGGCAGTTGTCGCATGTGCCCAGAATACGCTGACCACACCCGGGACTGCTGCAGCACAGCTTTCTGCTCCTCATCCGTCCACCACAGAGGGACACCAGGGAAGCTTGGAACTAGCGGTGGGGTCAATTGCAGACGTTTCTGCTTCTTACACGAGGCATACCACAATCTTCTCACAACCAACCCACACTTAGACGCCATTTCTGTATGAGGAACTTGCTTCATAATACCTCCTGATATACAGAATCTAGGTGGTGTTACTTCTATTTACATTTTACAATCGTCCGCCCCCCACCCTCCCCCCGTAGCTAAGTGGTCAGCCCGACAGGATGTCAATCTTAAGGTCCCGGCTGGATCGGAGATTTTCTCCGCTCAAGGACTGGGTGTTGCGTTGTCCTAATCATCATCATTTCATCCCCATCGACGCGCAAGTAGCCGAAGTGGCATCAGATCGAAACACTTGCACCCGGCGAACGGTCTACCCGATGGGAGGCCCTAGTCACACGACATTTACATTTTTATTTTGCAATCGCACTGAAATGCTAATCCTTTGTATAATTGAAAGTCAAATGAAAGCGTGATGGAAAAATTAAGTAAACTGTCAGACAACACGGTCAATGCCATCAGAGGAAAATGTTTGCGGTTACCTACCGAACTACGATTGTACCCAGCCGGTTCTTCTTCGTTCGAAGCAAATAGAAGTCGTGAATGGCTTTCTTCAGGACTCTAAAAATATGGAAATCTCGTGCGGAGAGATCGGGACTGTATGAAGGGTGTGTAAGCGTTTCCCAGCGAAACTTCTACAGAGTAGTCGAAAAAATAGTCAAGCCAGCTCCGGGAAAGTCACGACGACCTTTCTCTTTGACTGCAAGGACACACTGCTTTTTGACTTTCTGGAACACGGCGTCACAATATTAACGCGCAGCGGTACGTGGACGCTTCGCAAAAACTGAACCGCAGCGTATGTCCAAACGTCCAGGAACGTTGATGGAGGGCATCATTCTGTTGCAGGATAGTGCCCTCCGAAATGTTGCCAAGATTGTTTACACATCGCTGCAGTAGTTTCGCTGGGGAGTCTTTATACGTCCTTCTTTAAGTACTCATCTCTCCCCATGCGGTTTCCATATTTTTGGAGTCCTGAAGGGAGACATTCGTGGCCGCCGATTTACGTCGGACGAAGAAGGACACGCCTGGGTACAACCTTGATCGTTAAGCAACTGCAAACATTTTTCCGTGAAGGCACTGACAGACTTATCTCACAGTGGGCCAACGTATCAACAGTTTTGGCGATTGCTTTTGAAATAACAATCAGTTTATAGTTACTTTTTTTCACTCTGTCTCGATTTCATGTGACTGCCTCTCATATATCGAAATATGTAATATATTTCAGACAAACTGACTTTTGGTGTGCACTGTCTTCACAGTGTTTCAATTTTAATGGGTAGCATTACTCGGACGTAAGAGGGAAAAAAAGTGTAAAAGAAATAGTTCTGCATTGACGACGATGTTTTTGAATGAAGCTAGACCTTGTGCTAGAAACATTAATGAAAGAAGTCGTCGGCTGGTTGATTTATGCTTCAGCTTTTATTTGACCGACTTGCTCTTTACGTTACGCCTCTAGTATCACATATAATGTTTCTTTCATTCTATTCTGGTCTAGCTGCCAGCTTAACACAGAAGCTGGGCAGCTGCATGAGCTGTAGCCATTGTCAGGTATGTTGCTGCTTCGAAGATGTAAGACGGGCGTTAGCTTGTTCGTCGTTTTATTCAGATGATTGAGTGTCTAGAAATAGGCGTCTGGATCAGAAGTAGACCAGTGAAACCACTAGATGCAGTCCACAGAGCTATCACTGTTTCGGACAAGATGCACGACACAAAACAACCACGGCTTTTTGGTGCTTTTTATTCAAGTAAATACATTTCATAAATACGCTTCACAACCACGCTTCCACACACGGGAGCAACACTTTTCTTTGTCTCTGCAAACGGAGCATGACATGGCTCCCTTTTTCATTCATCATTGTATTATGTGGGCAAGTTTCGTTGCCTGTATTGAACACTTACAATAATCATGAAAATCGTTGTGCTTCAGCTACTCCTCATCGATGACATTCGACCCAGCAATACCTAAATGGTTCGAACCGCTCCTTATCCATATTTATTTTATGGTTACCAATGTACTGGCGTGGCTCAAATTTTTTCGCGATTTCATCGACTTTCCCGAGGCTTTGTTGGGGAGACTAAGGTATATCCTTGACACCAAAACTTCGAGACAGTATTCAATCAGCTTTACAGCTCATGTACTAATAGTGCAACATGTAGCCGCGCGGTTTAAGGCGTCTTGTCACGATCCGCGCGGCTTCCCCCGTCGGAGGTTCGAATCCTCCCTCGGGCATGTGTGTGTGTGTGTGTGTGTGTGTGTGTCGTCCTTAGCGTAAGTTAGATTAAGTAGTGTGTAAGTTCAGGGACCGATGACCTCAGTAGTTTGGTCCCATAAGACCACACCACAAATTTTCAAATTTACGCAACATATTCAAAAACATAATAAATGGTTTGTGGTACCGTGAATCATATTCATCCTTTTCTTTAACCAAATTTCAAAAGATATCGATTTACTTCTGCGTTTTTGCTCAGATTCGAGGTACGTTAGCTATTATTGGGTACACTGTGATTAGATAACATGTGATTAAAAAAAAATTTTCATTATTATGCAATCGCAAGGATGTCTACTGCAGAATACAAACAGATTCTCTGTCCAGCCCTTGAAGTTGCATTTTTTGTTCACGTAATTTATCTCTTGTGCATATCTATAAAAGTACTTGTTTATTGCTCTTATTTTTTCTTAAATAAATGGCGCTGAGCACTGTGGGACTTAACATCTGAGGTCATCAGTCCCCTAGAACTTACAACTACTTATACCTAACTAACCTAAGGACATCACACACATCCATGCCCGAGGCAGGATTCGAACCTGCGACCGTAGCGGTCGCGCGTTTCCAGACTGAAGCGCCTAGAACCGTTCGGCCACCCGGGCTGGCACTTAAATAAAATCAACAGTTTACAGATGCATTAAATAACAATACATGTTTCATTTTAAGCTAGATTCTAACAGTGTTAAAAGCAAAAAAAAATATAGTTCATTCTAATCTATTTTTTATTCAAAACATAAGGTATGAAGTGGGAAACATGTGGGTTCACGAGGTATTCAGATTTTTCAGATAAAAAGACTGCCGACTCCTGGTCTAGATGTCTGACGTCTCTTCTTCTTACTTTTCTATCGTTTCGTTTCGTTTCTTTTTTTTTTATCAGTTAAGCGACTGACTGAACCATATTTTCAAATTCACCAATGTGTAATGTGGAACTGTATGAGTGCCGCGGCTATCTTACGAATTCTGTAAAGAGCACGCCAACTGCTTCAGTCACGTTTTAATATAAATATTTAGGTCGGCACAGCGCAGTTCCACTGCATGCTTGCGCCATTAGCTGCCGATCTGCTAATTATTCAATATTTTGTCTAGTTAAGGGAGGAGAATGCTGAAGATTAGATGGGTAGATCACACAACTAATGAGGAGGTACTGAATAGAATTGGGAAGAAGAGGAGTTTGTGGCACAACTTGACTAGAAGAAGGGATACATTGGTAGGGCATATTCTGAGGCATCAAGGCATCACCAATTTAGTATTGGAGGGCAGCGTGGAGGGTAAAAATAGTAGAGGGAGACCAAGAGAGAAAAACACTAAACAGATTCAGAAGGATGTAGGTTGTAGTAGGTACTGGAAGATGAAGAACCTTACACAGGATAGAGTAGCAAGAGAGCTGCAACAAACCAGTCTCTGGACTGAAGGCCACAACAACAACAAGGGAGACGTTGTGTTGTTATAGGGTGTGCCATTGATGCTAAATGGCGTACTGCATTGGTTCTATGTATAAAATTTATCATGAGCAACAATAAAATATTTTGTAGTTTTATTCTCATATTAAGTAAAATTAACTTACTTTTAGTGAGAATATACAGGATGGTTCAATGATAGTGACCGGGCCAAATATCTCACGAAATAAGCATCAAACGAAAAAACTACAAAGAACGAAACTCGTATAGCTTGAAGGGGGAAACCAGATGGCTCTATGGTGGCCCGCTAGATGGCGCTGCCATAAGTCAAACGGATATCTACTGCGTTTTTTAAAATAGGAACCCACATTTTTTCATTTCAAATTCGTGTAGTACGTAAAAAAATATGAATGTTTTAGTTGGATCACTTTTTTCGCTTTGTGATAGATGGCGCTGTAATAATCACAAACGTATAAGTACGTGGTATCACGTAACATTCCACCAGTGCAGACAGTATTTTCTTCGTGATACATTATCCGTGTTAAAATGGACCGTTTACCAATTGCGGAAAAGGTCGATATCGTGTTGATGTATGGCTATTGTGATCAAAATGCCCAACGGGCGTGTGCTGTGTATGCTGCTCGGTATCCTGGATGACATCATCCAAGTCTGTGGACCGTTCGCCGGATAGTTACTTTATTTAAGGAAACAGGAAGTGTTTCGCCACATGTGAAACGGCAACCACAACCTGCAACAAATAATGATGCCCAAGTAGGTGTTTTAGCTGGTGTCGCGTCTACTCCGCACATCAGTAGCAGACAAATTGCCCGTGAATCGGGAATGTCTGGGCACAAGAGAAATTACGGGACGATGACAGATTTTTTTCACGCGTTCTATTTCGCGACAAAGAGTCGTTCTCCAACAGCGGTAACGTAAACCGGCATAATATGCACTATTGGGCAACGGAAAATCCACGATGACTGCGACAAGCGGAACATCAGCGACCTTGGCTGGTTAGTGTATTTTGCGGCATTATGGGAGGGAGGATAATTGGCCCCCATTTTATCGACGGCAATCTAAATGGTGCAATGTATGCTGATTTCCTGCGTAATATTCTACTGATGTTACTAGAAGATGCTTCACTGCATTACAGAATGGCGATGTACTTTCAGCATTATGGATGTCCGGCACATAGCTCGGGTGCGGTTGAAGCGGTATTGAAAAGCATATTTCATGACAGGTGGATTGGTCGCCGAAGTACCAAACCATGTCCCGCACGTTCACGCGATCTGACGTCCCCGGATTTCTTTCTGTGGGGAAAGTTGAAGGATATTTGCAATCGTGATCCACCGACAACGCCTGACGACTTGCGTCAGTGCATTGTCAATGCATGTGCGAACATTACTCGCTGTTGAGAGGAATGTCGGTTTCACGTATTGCCAAATGCATTGAGGTTGACGGACATCGTTTTGAGCATTTATTGCGTTAATGTGGTATTTACAGGTAATCACGCTGTAACAGCATGCGTTCTCAGAAATGATAAGTTCACAAAGGTACATGTATCACATCGGAACAACCGAAATGAAATGTTCAAACGTACCTACGTTCTGTATTTTGATTTAAAAAACCTACCTGTTACCAACTGTTCATCTAAAATTGTGAGCCATGTGTTTGTGGCTACTACAGCACCATCTATCACAAAGCGAAAAAAGTGGTCCAACTAAAACATTCATATTTCTTTAGGTACTACACGAGTATGTAATAAAAATGGGAGTCCCTATTTAAAAAAAAAAAAAAACGCAGTTGATTTCCGTTTGACCCGTTTGACCTATGGCAGCGCCATCTAGCTGTCCAACCATAGCGCTATCTGGTTTCCTCCTTCAAGCTAGACATGTTTTGTACTTTGTAGTTTTGTCGTTTGACGCTTATTTCGTGAGATCTTTGGCCCGGTCGCAACCAATGGACCAACCTGTATATTCCATATCTGCAACACAGAGCAATAGGCCACGGAGTGCGCTACATACACTTATCAGCCAGAACATTGTGGCCAGCTAAATAATATACGGTATGTCCGTTTCTGACAAGAATAACAGGGGCGACACGTTGTGGCATGGAAGCAATGACGCCTTGGCAGGTCACTGGAGTGAGCTGGCAGCACATCTGCACACTAAATTCTGTGGAGGGGGGTGATGAGCTCTGGCGCCAGGTTCAATCGCATCCCAGATGTGTTCGATCGGGTTCAGACCAGGTGAGTGGGAGGCCAGCACATCAACTGGAACTCGCCACTGTTTTGCTCTAACCATTCCATGACGCTCCTGGCCTTGTGACATGGCGCATTACATTGTTGAAAAGTGCCATTGCTGTAGGGAAATGTGATCGTCATGAAAGGGTATACGTGGTCTGCAACCAGTGTACGATACTCCTTGGCCGTCATGGTGCCTTTCACGAGCTCCACTCGACCCATGGATGCCGACGTGAATGTTCCCAGGAACATAATGGGGCCACCAGCAGTATGGTATGAAGGAGCTGTTTCCCTGGAAGACGATGAATTGCGCCACCCTCATCGGCATGATGAAGGTATCGGGATTCATCAGACCATGCAACGCTCTGCCACTGCGCCAACGTCCAGTGCCGAGGGTCACGTGCCCATTCCAGTTGTAGCTGCAGATGTCGTGGTGTTAACATCGGCGCAAGTTGGGTCGTCGGCTGCGGAGGCCCATCGTTAGGAGAGTTCGCCAGTCTGTCATATTTTACCAGTCTGTCCCGCGTACGACGCCCGACGTCAGTAATGGGGGGTGGCCCTCCAACGCCACGACGGCTGGACATGGTTTCACCTTGGTTTCGCCACGTGTTGAAGACACTCACCACAGCACTCCTCGAATACTCGAAAAGTCGTGCAGTTTTTGGAATGCCCGTGCCGAGCCTCCGGGCCATCACAATATGCCCTCGGTCAGAATCAGATAGATCGCGTGCCTTCCCCATTCTACACATGGGCAGCAAGCTCCTGAAGCTACATGCATCGCTCGTGAGTCTGTCTAGCGGTCATTCATCGCCAGGTGACGCTTGGATGGGTTTGTATTGATAGTAGGTTGGTGGTCATAATGTTCCGGCTGATCATCGTAAATACCAGTATATCTAAAAATACAGAGGGGTCCAAAAAATGTATCCACTGTTCAAAAGTCCATAACTGGCAAACTAACTGACAGAGTTGTCTTATCTTTGGTAGTGTAACAGTTTGTAGTTCCGGCAATCGCCACACAATCGTTGTATTGCGTTGTTTTGTTTTGTCAGATGACAGTCGCCAAATAGTCGGTGATTTGTTCTTAGTTGCACCTAATTACTTGAGTAAACATGGCTGGCGCAAGGCTTACATTCGATTAAAGGAAGTCAGTTTTGAAGTGGTATTTTAAGTACGAAAATATTAACGAGGTTCAACGGCAATGGCGAAATGAGTATCCAACAGGGCCACCGACACGTTTAACGATTCGTCGCATTCGAAATAAATTTGAAGCCCAAGGCTGTGTTAAAGATGTACACAAACAATGATCTGGACGACCTGTAACAGTAGCAAATTCATCTAACTCTAGTCGTCTGTTACAACTATTCACTCGCTCACCACAGAAGTCTGTGAGACAGTGTGCCCGTGAAACTGGAGTGAGTCGCTCAAGTGTTCGGCGAATTTGCCAGGAGTAAATGTGTGGTCTTGATTGGGCCATTCTTCTTTGACGGCACAGTTACCAGTGAGGTGTACCTCCAGAAGCTTCAGACATCCATTTTACCTGCCATCCGAGACTTGTATGGAGACGGAAGAGTTTACTTTCAACAAGATGGTGCCCCACCCAGTACCAAAATCGTGTTAGGGTGCATCTCGACGAAAATCTACCAGGAAGATGGATAGGCCATAGAGATGCTGTGGAGTATCCACCACGTTCCCCAGACCTAACTCCTCTGGACTTTTACCGGTGCGGAACACTAATGGACGTCGTTTATCGACAAATTCACGCACATTGGACGACCTTCGAGAATCCATTGCACATTCATGTGCAAATATCCAACTGAACACGTCGCAGGCAGTAGGTCGTGCTGCAGTTCGGTGGCATCGTTTGTGTGTGGATGTTAATGGTGACCATTTCGAACATCTACTGTCATATCTTTAAGTTGGACTTTAAGCTACACTTTCACCAAAAATGAGAAAACTCCGTCAATTAGTTAGCAAGTTACGGACTTTTAAACAATGGATACATTTTTGGACCTCTCTGGTATAATTGGCATATTTAAGTCTAAAGTAGTATTTGATTTAAATATATTTTGTCTTGCATCCTTACTGTTGTCTATTCTTGTTACACAAAAGAATATTTGACTACTGTAGTACATTTATCTTTAAAACAACTGGCATTATTTGAAATTCCGACAACTGTGAGCTAGGCTGATATTTAGTATGTTGCAAACATCGAAAAATCTACGATATTGCAGTGCCTGTGTTATTTAGAATTAAGATAAGCGTGAAGTCCGGGTTCGAACACTTATCCGGGACAGACTTGCATTGTCGTCATTCGGTTCTACAACCGATGCTTGTCCATATTCGCATGTCCGAAGGAACAGGTACTGCGGCGACTACAGCCGTTATCAAATACATCAAATGTATTCGCAGTCGGGAATACGGATAACCATCAGTTGTAGAATGCAATGACGACAATGGAAATTTGTACCGGACCGGAACTCGAACCCGGATGTCTCGCTAATCGCTAGCGGTCGCCTGACCATTTGGCAACCTGAGCACGACTCACAGCCAGGCCAAAACTTCAGTATGTCGTCAACCATGTGTCTACAACTAACATCGATTTGCAGCAGGGTTTTGGAACATGTACTGTATTCGAACATTATGAAGTACCTGGAAGAAAACAATTTATTGACACATAGTCAGCATGGTTTCAGAAAATATCGTTCTTGTGAAACACAACTAGCTATTTATACTTACGAAGTAATGAGTGCTATCGACAGGGGATGTCAAATTGATTCCATATTTTTAGATTTCCAGAAGACAACGTTCCTCACAAGCGCCTTCTAAACAAACTGCGTGCGTACGGAGTAACGACTGGATTCGTGATTTCCTGTCAGAAAGGTCACAGTTCGTAGTAATAGACGGAAAGTCATCGAGTAAAACAGAACTAATACCCGGCGTTCCCCAAGGAAATGTTATAGGCCCTCTGTTGTTCCTGATCTATATTAACGACATAGGAGACAATCTGAATAGCCGTCTTAGATTGTTTGTAGATGATGCTGTCATTTACCGTCTTGTAAAGTCATCAGATGATCAAAACGACTTGCAAAATGATTTAGATAAGATATCTGTATGGTGCGAAAAGCGACAATTGCCTCTGAATAAAGAAAAGTGCGAAGTTCTTCACATGAGTACTAAAAGAAATCAGCTAAATGTTACGATAAAAATAAAAATGCAATAACAGAAGCAGGCAAAAAGGAATACAAACGTCTCAAAAATGAGGAATGGCTGGAGGATAAATGTAAGGATGTAGAGGCTTATCTCACTAGGGGTAAGATAGATACTTCATACAGGAAAATTAAAGAGACCTTTGGAGATAAGAGAACAACTTGTATGAACATCAAGAGCTCAGAAGGGAACCCAGTTCTAAGCAAAGAAGGGAAAGCAGAAAGGTGGAAGGAGTATATAGAGGGTCTATACGAGGGCGATGTACTTGAGGACAATATTATGGAAATGGAAGAGGATGTAGATGAAGATGAAATGGGAGATACGATACTGCGTGAAGAGTTTGACAGAGTACTGAAAGACCTGAGTCGAAACAAGGCCCCTGGAGTAGACAACATTCCATTGGAACTACTGACGGCCTTGGGAGAGCCAGTCCTGACAAAACTCTACCATCTGCTGAGCAAGATGTATGATACAGGCGAAATACCCTCAGACTTCAAGAAGAATATAATAATTCCAATCCCAAAGAAAGCAGGTGTTGACAGATGTGAAAATTACCGAACAATCAGTTTAATAAGCCACAGCTGCAAAACACTAACACGAATTCTTTACTGACGAATGGAAAAACAGTAGAAGCCGACCTCGGGGAAGATCAGTTTGGATTCCGTAGAAATACTGAAACACGTGAGGCAATACTGACCTTACGACTTATCTTAGAAGAAAGATTACGGAAAGGCAAACCTACGTTTCTAGCATTTGTAGACCTAGAGAAAGCTTTTGACAATGTTGATTGGAATACTCTCTTTCAAATTCTAGAGGTGGCAGGGGAAAAATACATCGAGTATAGATTTAAGTGTCAGAAAGTCTTTTCTGAAAGTATTTGTATGGAGTGTAGCCATGTATGGAAGTCAAACATGGACGATAAATAGTTTGGACAAGAAAAGAATAGAAGCTTTCGAAATGTGGTGCTACAGAAGAATGCTGAAGATTAGATGGGTAGATCGCATAACTAATGAGGAAGTATTGAATAGGATTGGGGAGAAGAGAAGTTTGTGGCACAACTTGACCAGAAGAAGGGATCGGTTGGTAGGATATGTTCTGAGGCATCAAGGGATCACCAATTTAGTATTGGAGGGCAGCGTGGAGGGTAAAAATCGTAGAGGGAGACCAAGAGAAGAATACACCAAGCAGATTCAGAAGGATGTAGGTTGCAGTAGGAACTGGGAGACGAAGAAGCTTGCACAGGATAGAGTAGCATGGAGATCTGCATCAAACCAGTCTCAGGACTGATGACCACAACAACAACAACAATAACACGCGATAAGTCAAACAAATCTGAAGGCTGTAAATTAAACTAAATACTTAGGGGCTTACAGTTACAAATAACCTAAATTGGAACGATCACATAGATAATATTGTGGAAAGAGCAAACCAAAGACTGCGATTCATCGGTAGAACACTTAGAAGGTACAACAGGTCTACTAAAGAGACTGCTTACACCACGCTTGTCCACCCTGTTCTGGAGTACTGCTGTTCGGTGTGGGATCCGCATCAGATGGGACTGACGGATGACATCGAAAAAGTACAAAGAAGGGTGCTCGTTTTGTAGGGGAGATAGTGTCACAAACATGATACGTGAAATGGAATGGCAGTCATTAAAACAAAGGCGTTTTTCGTAGCGACGGGATCTTCTCATGAAATTTCAATCACCAGTTTTTTCCTCCGATTGCGTAAACATTCTGTTGGCACCCACCTACATAGGGAGAAATGATCATCACAATAAAAGAAGAGAAATCAGGGCTCGCACAGAAAAATTTAAGTGCTCGTTTTTCCCGCGTGCCGTTCGAGAGTGGAACGGTAGAGAGACAGATTGAAGGTGATTCATTGAACCCTCTGCCAGACACTTTATTGTGAATAGCAGAGTAATCACGTAGATGTAGTTGTAGATGCACTAACCTGTACTTCTACATCCATTATGTATATTCCCGTACAGGGGAGACATTTGTATCGTAATTCGGAATAACATAAACACTGCAATATCATATTTATCTGCCGACAGTGGGCACGCGACTTTTAAATTAAATATCTCCACTTTACGGGAATATACATAATGGATATACGAATACAGGTTGTAGACGCATGGCTGACTACATACGGAAGTCTGTATCTGGCCGTGAGTCGTGCTAGAGTAGCCAAATGGTTAGGCGACCGTTCGAGAAAAGAGGGGAATCTGGGCTCGAATCCCTGTCCGGCAAAAGTTTTCATCGTCGCCATTCCATTCTATTGGAGATGGTTGTCCATTTTTGCAAACGCGAAAACATTTAATCGAAAAATCTATTTTCCTTTTCTTAATAGTAGACTTATTAAAACTTTTAATAGATGGCATTTTCGAGTTAAATTATATCAGCTTGGCTATAAAAGTGCAATTTAACGTTTACAAACCTTGCTTTTGAATTGTTTCTGTATTAAGTCACTAGTTGTACCTAGACCTAAATTTTTTCCACTTTGTAAACGCGAAAAACGTAGCCAATCGTAGTTACGCGAATTCTTTACAAACAAAGCAACTACTACTTCATTTTAACGTTAGATCTCTAAACCTATGCAAAAGCAGTGGCAACAGCACAAAACTCGTTGGAGTCGTCGCTGTTTTCACACACCCAGACTCGCGGCCTATACGTTCTTGCTAGTTTCATACTGTTAAATAGCCCAGATTCTGTGGTAGTTAATTCTTTCTAATTTACACTCCCCATGAGTGGTAATTGTGGGAACTGTCACAGGGTAGTGAGTATGGGGATTCGCTGCCATCCTTTGGGAAATATTTTCACGGGGATGAAAGGGGACGGGGGCAGGTGGGGACAATACTGGATAAACTGAAGAGGCTCTCTCCTGGAGGAGGAAAATTCTGATAGAAGATCAGGAAGGAAAATTTGTGCCCTTCAGGCACAGTTGGCTTAAGCAAAGAGGGAACTGATGTAGACGAAGGGAAACAGAGGGGAGAAGAGTGATTGAGAACTGATAGTAGGTAGGAGAGAAGGGACAAAGAGAATTCGACCTGATAGTTTCATCATAAACACTGCAAAGAGATATCAATCACTGGCAGAGATGAGGTCGAGAAGAGTTTCAGGTACTGCTAGAAGCATAAAATGTGCACCACTCTAAAATGTCGATTAGGAAGCCTACGAGCTTACAGAATATTGGGAAGAAAAAAGTGCCCCTGGTAGCAAATAGCAGTTCATTCAGTCTGTAGCACAGTACTTGACCATTTGTTTTGTTTTGAAGAAAACGGTCTGCTCGATCAGCAAGCGAGTTCAAATAGTTCAAGTGGCTCTATGGGACTTAACATCTGAGGGTATCAGTCCCCTAGAACTTAGAACTACTTAAACCTAGCTAACCTAAGGACATCACATACGTCCATGCCCGAGGCAGGATTCGAACCTGCGACCTTAGCGGTCGCCCGGTTCCAGACTGAAGCGCCTAGAACCGCTCAGCCACACCAGCCGGCTGTAAGCGAGTGAATCAGGCTCCGACTCTCGGCTGATATACGAGTGCAACTACTGTGTGGCAAGTTATGTGTTATCTGTTTCTGTGTTTTCCTCGGAGTATATTTATTAAATTTCGTGCATGTTTTTCTGTTTAAGAGGTTCAGTGTCGTGTTTTTGTAAGGATGAATTCGTTTGCTCTGTAGCGCAATAGTTGCTCACTGATCAGCCAGCCACAAAGTTCATTAGCGCATCGGCAGCCTGTGGTGCACATCAGGAGGGTCGCAAGTTGCATATCTAGGATTCCGTCTGCTTTTATAGTTGACTTCTTCAGTTACTCTTGCTAGAATGGTTTGGACGTGTACACGCTGTGTGCGTATGGAGGAGGTGCTGGCTACAGGTCGCAAACAGCTGACTGTGCTTTTGTCTACGGTCATCAGCATGAGGTTGTTGCCTCGGGGTGTAGCGGAGGCGGAGAATCTGGCTCGTCACAAGGGACAGCTCAGGTGTCACTTGTTTTGTTCACGGGCTCTGCTTCCGAGCCACCTCCTTGTGGATCCACCCAGGGTGAGTAGCAGATGGTATGTCGTTTGCATGGTTCGAGGCGAAGGGCCAACGTGGAGACTGGCCGCCTGGTCTCGCCCATTTACCCTGTGAGCGGACACGTGGCCGTCCCTTCAGCAGGGTCCGAGCAGGCACACGGGGAGAGTAGTTTACTAGTTATCGGGATCTCCCACAGTAAGCGTTTTCTGGAGCACCTTAGGCAGATGTTGTTCAGTAGTGTAAAGAAAGCCAATGTGCACTCGGTATGTCTGCTGGGGGGCCTCATCCGAGATCTGGAGGCTGCCTGCGGCTACAGACCGTGCAGGGTGCAGTCATCTGCAGCATGTGCCTCACGTCGGCACCAACGACGCCTGTCGTATGCTTTCTGAGGCCGCCCTAAATTCATACACGCGACTGGCCTCTCTTGCACGTTGCAAGCAAAGCTCCCAATTTGTAGCATTGTTCCCAGAGTGAATCATGGTCCTTTGGTTTGGAGCCGAGTGGAGGGTCTCAACCAAAGGCTTAGACGACTCTGTGACTGTCGTGGCTGCGGATTCCTAGACCTGCGTTATCGTGTGGGCGTTTGTAGGACTCCCCTTAATAGGTCATGGGTATACAACACAAAGGAAGCAGTTACTCGCGAGTACTTGTGACGTGCAATAGAGGTATATTAAACTAGACCGTAATTGGAGGTGCTCTGATGAACATTCGCCTGTCGACATGCAGCAAGGTAAGTCCGACGGCGTTCAGAGTATAGACACTTCTACTGTCAAAATTTTATCAGTAAACTGGAGAAATGGGCCCGCCCAGTTGGCCGTGCGGTCCAACGCACAGCTTTCCGGGCGGGAAGGAGCGCCTGGTCCCCGGCACGAATCCGCCCTGCGGATTTTTGTCGAGGTCCGGTGAACCGGCCAGTCTGTGGATGGTTTTTAGGCGGTTTTCATCTGCCTCGGCGAATGCGGGCTGGTTCCCCTTATTCCGCCTCAGTTACACTATGTCGGCGATTGCTGCGCAAACAAGTTCTCCACGTACGGGTACACCACCATTACTCTACCACACAAATATAGGGGTTACACTCGTCTGGTATGAGACGTTTCCTAGGGGGTCCACCGGGGCCGAACCGCACAATAACCCTGGGTTCGGTGTGGGGCGGCGGAGGTGTCAAGTGGACTGCTGTAGTCGTCTTGGGGTTGTGGATCACTGTGGCTGCGGCGGGGACGGAGCCTCTCCGTCGTTTAGACGTCCCCGGTTAAGATACAATACAATAAAAACTATGAAGTATGCATAATAAAGTTCCCGAATCTAATGTCCTCCAGGAAAGTTCTCGCCCTCAAATTATTCTTGGGGCCGAGAGCTGTCTGAAAGCCAAAGTGGAAAGCTCCGAGATATTTAGGGAGTCGTGGAAGTTAGAGGCCATAGGAGAGGGAGTGTTCATTGCAGTTCACAAACATATTGTCTCTGTTCAGGTCGAAGCGAGTGTGACAGTGAAGTTATCTGGTCGCGTATAACAGCTATAGGTGAAACCAAGTTAATTGTTGGATGTTTTTACCGGCCACCCGATTTCTCTGTGACAGTTCTAGACTCGTCCAAAGAAGGTCTACGGTAGGTAGTGCGTAAATTCCCAGATCATGCTATAGCAGTTGGAGGCGACTTAAGCCTAGCGGGTGTAGTCTGGGATCTCTATGGATTCAATGCGGGATGTACAGAGAGGCAGTAATATGAAATACTTCCGAACACTTTTTCTGAAAACTGTCTTGAGCAGTCAGCCCGGCAGCCAACACACAATGGAAATATCCTAGATCTCGTTGTCACAAATAGGGTGGACCTTACCAACCATCTCAGTATAGAAATGGGGATTAGCGATCGCGATGTCATCATAGCAACTATGATTACGAAAGTTAATAAATCAATCAAGGAGGTTAGAAGACTGTTTCTACTAGATAGAGCAAATAAGCAGTCGTTAGCATCTCACTTAGACTGTGAACTGACTTCACTTAGTTCCAGTGAAATGGACGTAGAGGAATTATGGGCAAAGTTTAAGCAGATTGTAAATCGTTTTCTGGAGAGTTATGTGTCTAGTAAGTGGATAAAGAATGGAAAAGATCCACCATGGTTTAATTAAGAAATTTGGAGGATACTGAGAAAGCAGAGGCCGTTCCTCTCTCGGTTCAAAAGAGAACGCAAAATGACGACAAGCATAGATTAGATTACTATTCGTAGAGGTTTGTGTCTTCTTGAAAAGATCTATGCATGAAGCATAGAACAACTACCACTGCCACATCTTAGCAAAAGATCTGGCAGAGAACCCAAGAAAATTCCGGTCCTATGTAAGATCGCTCTGCGGGTTTAAGGTTTCCATCCAGTCCCTTGTTGACCAGTCTGTTGTGACAGCTGCAAATAGCAAAACGAAAGCCAAAGTTTTACATTTCAAGTTCAAGAAATCGTTCACTTAGGAGAACGGTACAAAAATATGAAGGACTTATATCAATAGTGGTACAAGTCCATTTTTGTTCATATTGAGTTACAGAGTCCCAAAATTAAATGAGCGCTGAAAAATCTGCAGTTGAGATACCAGAAATATTCAGGCATATGGCTTCTTGCTAGAGATGAACCTTTCTTTCTGTTTGTTTGGCTCATTAATTTCAGAAGCATTATAGACAGAAAAGTGGACGTAATGGACTTGTACCACTATTGAAATAAGCCCTTCATATCGTCATTGGACCATCGGGCAGACTCTCGAATGGATTACATAGTAATAAGAATTCCTGGTTTAGAGAAGCAACTGAAAGATTTTAAAGAAAATAAATCTCCAGGTTCGGATGGAAACCCAAATCGGTTTTGCAAAGAGTACCCCACCGCACTGTCTCCTTACCTCTCGCCCAGCACAAAGTTCCAAATGAAAAAATCGCAGGTGACTTTCATATATAAGAAGAGCAAGTGAACGGACCCGCAAAATTACAGCTCAATATCCTTAACTTCAGTTTGCTGCAGAATCCTTGAACGTAATCTCAGTTCGAATATATTAAACCTCCTTGACACTGAGAAGATTGTGTCCTCGAATCAGCATGTTTTTAGGAAGCATCGCTGGTGCGAAACTCAGCTCGCCCTTTTCTCACATGCTATACCGAAAACTATGGATACAGGGCAGTAGGCAGATTACATCTTTCTAGATTTCTGGAAAGCATTTGACACGTGCATATGGAATAAGTTCACAGATATGTGAGTGGCTCGAAGACTAATTAAGTAGTAGAATCCAGTATGTTGTCCTCGGCGGATCGTGTTTACAGAGTTAGGGTTCAAAAATGGTTCAAATGGCTCTGAGCACTATGGGACTTAACTCCTGAGGCCATCAGTCCCCTAGAACGTAGAACTACGTAAACCTTACTAACCTAAGGACATCAAATACATCCATGCCCGAGGCAGGATTCGAACCTGCGACCGTAGCGGTCACGCGGTTCCAAACTGCAACGCCTAGAACCGCTCGGCCACACCGGCCGGCTCAGAGTTAGGGTATCGTCAGGACTGTGATAGGAAGTATGATAAGACCACTGTTGTTCTCTATATACGGTACGTAGCTGATTTGGTGGACAGGGTGGGCAGCAATCTGCGGTTGTTTGCTGATGATTCTGTGATGTACGGTATGATGTCGAAGTTGAGTGATTGTAGGAGGTTGCAAGACGATTTAGACAAAAGTTCTAGTTAGTGTGACGAATGGCAGCTAGCTCTAAATCGTGGAAACTGTAAGTTAACGTTCGAATACAGTATTATTAGTGTCCTGCCTGACACAGTCAAGTCGGTTAAACAACTGGGCACAACGTATCAAATGGAACGAGCATGTGAGAACTGTGTTTGGTAACGGTCGACTTCTGTTTGTTGGGAGAATTTTAGGAAAGAATGGTTCACCTGTAAAGGGGACCGAATATAGGTCGCTGGTGCGACCTATTCTTGAGTACCGCTCGAGTGTTTGGGAGCCGTATCAGGTTAGACTGAAGGAAGACGTTGAAGCAATTGGGATTCGGGCTGCTGTGTATGTTACCGCTAGGTTCGAAAAACACGTAAGTGTTACGGAGCGGCTTTGGGAACACAAATGGGAATCCCTGACGGGAAAGCGACCTTCTTTTCGAGAAAAACTATTGGGAAAATTTAGAGATCTGGCATTTGAAGCTGACTGCCGAACGATTCCACTGCCACCAACATACATTCCGCGTGAGGACCACCAAAATAAGATAAAAGAAATTAGGGATCATACGGAGACATATACACTCCTGGAAATTGAAATAAGAACACCGTGAATTCATTGTCCCAGGAAGGGGAAACTTTATTGACACATTCCTGGGGTCAGATACATCACATGATCACACTGACAGAACCACAGGCACATAGACACAGGCAACAGAGCATGCACAATGTCGGCACTAGTACAGTGTATATCCACCTTTCGCAGCAATGCAGGCTGCTATTCTCCCATGGAGACGATCGTAGAGATGCTGGATGTAGTCCTGTGGAACGGCTTGCCATGCCATTTCCACCTGGCGCCTCAGTTGGACCAGCGTTCGTGCTGGACGTGCAGACCACGTGAGACGACGCTTCATCCAGTCCCAAACATGCTCAATGGGGGACAGATCCGGAGATCTTGCTGGCCAGGGTAGTTGACTTACACCTTCTAGAGCACGTTGGATGGCATGGGATACATGCGGACGTGCATTGTCCTGTTGGAACAGCAAGTTCCCTTGCCGGTCTAGGAATGGTAGAACGATGGGTTCGATGACGGTTTGGATGTACCATGCACAATTCAGTGTCCCCTCGACCTTCACCAGAGGTGTACGGCCAGTGTAGGAGATCACTCCCCACACCATGATGCCGGGTGTTGGACCTGTGTACCTCGGTCGTATGCAGTCCTGATTGTGGCGCTCACCTGCACGGCGCCAAACACGCATACGACCATCATTGGCACCAAGGCAGAAGCGACTCTCATCGCTGAAGACGACACGTCTCCATTCGTCCCTCTTTTCACGCCTGTCGCGACACCATTGGAGGCCGGCTGCACGATGTTGGGGCGTGAGCGGAAGACGGCCTAACGGTGTGCCTGACCGTAGCCGAGCTTCATGGAGACGGTTGCGAATGGTCCTCGCCGATACCCCAGGAGCAACAGTGTCCCTAATTTGCTGGGAAGTGGCGGTGCGGTCCCCTACGGCACTGCGTAGGATCCTACGGTGTTGGCGTGCAACAGTGCGTCGCTGCGGTCCGGTCCCAGGTCGACGGGCACGTGCACCTTCCGCCGACCACTGGCGACAACATCGATGTACTGTGGACACCTCACGCCCCACGTGTTGAGCAATTCAGCGGTACGTCCATCCGGCCTCCCGCATGCCCACTATACGCCCTCGCTCAAAGTCCGTCAACTGCACATACGGTTCACGTCCACGCTGTCGCGGCATGCTACCAGTGTTAAAGACTAAGATGCTCCGTATGCCACGGCAAACTGGCTGACACTGACGGCGGCGGTGCACAAATGCTGCGCAGCTAGCGCCATTCGACGGCCAACACCGCGGTTCCTGGTGTGTCCGCTGTGCCGTGCGTGTGATCATTGCTTGTACAGCCCTCTCGCAGTGTCCGGAGCAAGTATGGTGGGTCTGACACACCGGTGTCAATGTGTTCTTTTTTCCATTTCCAGGAGTGTAGATAGTCTTCGTCGCTCTATTTGCGAGAGGAACAGGAAAGTGGTTCATGTACTCTCCGCCACGCACCACCCGGTGGCTTATGGAGTACCTACGTAGTTTTAGATGTAGATGTAGAGGCAACCTGTGTACAAGCTGGACACAAAGTCAAAAATACTGAAAAAATAGTTTTTGTGTTGCTCTGAACCTAGGAGCATGTGGTTTTGAGTTATTACTGGAGAATAATTACTGATAACAATTGTAACAGTCTACAGATCCAGTCTAGGAGACTTCCAGTTCTTTATGATAAATCTAGATGCATTATTGAGCTACTGTCACACAAGAAGAAACAGTTAACAGTTTGTGGAGATTTCGAAGTAGAATTCTTAAAAGATATGGACAGGAAAAATGAACTAGAATTACTATTTGGGTGCTTCAGTCAAGTTTCAGTAATCAGTTTTCCTACTCATTTGCAGCACAACAGTAGGACACTGATTCGCAACATTTTTATATACAATACGCAGGGTGAAACAATTACTGAGTACCTAACTGCTAATGGACTACCTGATCATGCCCACAATTAATGTAAATAAACAGTATCACACCTTAAGACCCTGAGGCAGTTTCATTCAAAGCAGTGAGTTTTATTATTGAGAACAGGATGCAAATGATATAAGAGTAACTTACGCTAAAAGGTTTGGTATAGTGAGGTGTATGTAGAGAGAGATGCTAACGTCAGATTCAGTTTATTCTATAATAAATTTGTCAGTACTTGAAAGTTGTTTTCCTAAACAATTATCCAAGAGATCTATTAAAAAAGTAAACAATAGATAGCCAAGGGAATTTAAACTTCATGTAAGAGGAAGAGGGAAATTCATGTTATGGCAAGAATAAGTCAACATGATTATTCACAAATTAACACACGTGGTACAAAAAATGGTAACGCATACTCAGTCTATTCTCAGTTTCGTAACTCAAGCGGCAAAAGTTAACTCCTATTTTGTAACACATTCAGACCTTTCGAAGTGTAAAGTCCCTTCAGAAGTCTTACAGCAGCTGTTCATAGCCCAGAATCAAACCCCTGCACAATTAAATCACACATGTTGTAGCAGGCATGTCTCCTTCTTCAAGAACTCGACATAAAATGTGCAGAGTGGCTTCCATGAGCTTCTCGCTCGAGAAGTCCCAGTCTTCACTTGTTTCTCATGGTGTTCCAATACTAACTGCTTTTCCATTGTCTGACGGCCATCCCCACAAAAATACAACGTTCTTAAGCTCTACAGACATGATCTGATCCAAGTCGATCACTTCCCAGACTAAACTAATATATCACAACAATATTTAAATAAAGAAATGTCATCAACATTCGGTTACACTCAGATCATTTACAATAAATGTAAGTAATACTTGGTTCATAAATAAATAAGCCAGAATTTTGTGCAAGTGCGCTCATGTTAAATTACCAGATTATCCCTAAATATAATTTAAACAATTATTTACGCCTTGTTAACAGAAGTTCTTTTGGTCCTCTTTTCAACTGTGGTGTTTATTAACACATGCGTTTGATCACTTTTAAATTAGCACAGTTTTTTAATAGCACTTGCAATCAACATCTGAATAAAGTCACTGGCAAAATAGTTAATTGTTCACTAAATAAAAACACATGTAAGACAAAACATGAGGTGTTTGCCATGTAAACGTGGAGAATACGATGTTCTGACAAACATTTACATAATGAAAAGGATATAAAAGAAGACTTAAATCAATAAATAAAATAAATATAGACATGTAGCTGTCAGGGATGATAGCTGTAGTACAATGCTACAAATTGGAGATAACGTTTGTGGAAAACTCATGTAGTGATTACAAGTTGCTAATTCAGAGGGTCATTATGAAAATGCTTATTCGTTGTGAGACATTAACGTTTGTAGTTGTAAAGGTATTGAGGTACTGTTGTTTCAATGGATGCACCTCATTTTTCTGCTATCACAAATGTAATCAGATTTGTATCACTTGATAAGAGTCATTGTCGAATCTCACAGAGTTGTAACCTAGCCATCATTAAGATTGTCTGACATTTCGCCATTTCTTGGTGTGTCTCCTGCACAAAGGTCATGCGAAAAATAGTTGTCCAAATTTCCAGCTTTGGGATTTTCCCCGTTTCTGGCGACACAACTAGTCTTTGTATCTAGGCTCTCTCTCTCTCTGCTCACCTAGACGGAAGCTGGATCAGCCACAGGGCTCGCCGAGACCTGGGTCCGCAAGCGTTCAGCTGAACAACAAATTCATCTTGCCATGTACCAAACTGGGGCTAGGTGGACGAATAACTCGTAACGTTACGAGTACCATCTTGCCAATACCCTCGTCGTAGAAGTCAGCCTCCTATGTTTTCTCACAATTTTCTACGCTGGAATGCAGCTCAATGTTTGTGCGAAAATGTCTTCATAGCCAGCAGTTCACTTGAGCAGAGATGAAAATCAGACGGAGGCAAGTTCGGGGTATGCGGTGGGTGATCAAACACTTCCCATCGAACACACCGCAGGAGCATCCTCAGAGCCTCTGCAGTGTGCTGCCGAAATTGTCATGAAGAAGGAACTGCATAACAGTTAGTTACGTGGGGTTGCATCAAATCAGGTGAAGTCTTTCGGCAGGCTCCCATACTTGGAGGTGGACACCCTTTTCTAGTTATCTCCACGCACTCACTGTGCATTCAGAAGTGTGAAGAGCTACGTGACGCTATCTAGAACGTAATAGAGACACTGCCCAAAACATCTGTGGAAAGTTTAAATGGATTTTCATTGCTGTTCCCTTTCGCGACCGATCGTTCATTACTTTCCGAATAGCCCTCGTAATTCCCATCCGGTGATCCTGATTTACATTTGTTTTCTGAAACTTCCTCAAGCAGCAGTGAGAATGATTGCTGCTATAAGCCCACGGTCACCTCTCCCATTATGTTCACACCAGACTTCTAAGTTTCTATGTTGTTGTTGTTGTTGCGGTCTTCAGTCCAGAGACTGGTTTGATGCAACTCTCCATGCTGCTCTATCCTGTGCAAGCTTCTTTATCTCCCAGTACATACTACAACCTACATCCTTCTGAATATGTTTAGTATATTCATCTCTTGGTCTCCTTCTACGATTTGTAACCTCCACGCTGCCCTCCAATACTAAATTGGTGATCCCTTGATGTCTCAGAACATGTCCTGCCAACCGATCCCGTCTTCTAGTCAAGTTGTGCCACAAACTTCTCTTCTCCCCAATCCTATTCAATACCTCCTCATTAGTTATGTGATCTACCCATCTAATCTTCAGCATTCTTCTGTAGCACCACATTTCTCTTCTTGTCCAAACTATTTATCGCCCATGTTTCACTTCCATACATGGATACACTCCATACAAATATTTTCAGAAATGACTTTCTGACACTTAAATCTATACTCGATGTTAACAAATTTCTCTTCTTCAGAAACGCTTTCCTTGCCATTGCCAGTCTACATTTTATATCCTTTCTACTTCGACTATCATCAGTTATTTTGCTCCCCAAATAGCAAAACTCGTCTACTTTAAGTGTCTCATTTCCTAATCTAATTCCCTCATCATCACTCGATTTAATTCGGCTACATTCCATTATCCTCGTTTTGCTTTTGTGGATGTTTATCTTATATCCTCCTTCCAAGACACTGTCCATTCCGTTGAGCTGCTCTTCCATGTCCTTTGCTGTGTCTGACAGAATTACAATGTCATCGGCGAACCTCAAAGTTTTCATTTTTTCTCCTTTCCTTTATCTAAAAGTCTGTAATTACGAATTGTCTTCTAATTTTCCTAAAATCTAGTACAGCGACATGCCCAGTATCTTTGTGTAGTCGTAGGTTGCTGGAAATATCAAATTTAGTTAAACGTTTATGTTATTGTACTAAAATTTAATTATGATACATGTTAATACAGAGTTAATTTTCCTGAGAGAAATCGAAAGACAGTATAGTTAAAATAATCATATTGGCAGGTTTGTGGAATGTACTGGAGGACAGGTGAGAAACAGAGATCAAGGTAATTGAACAATGATTTGTGAGGTAGGACCTCTCAGACTCTTTAGCTGTCGTCCTGGTAAATTGCGAGGTGTTTAACAAGCGTGATCATCCACCAGGAAACACTTCTTAGGCACCGCCAAATGATGGTTTATCTGCCACTTGGCCTGTGTACTGGCATTGCTGAGCTCGACAGGGGCGAGTGCTAGCTTATTGTTCTGGGGCTGCATGCCGAGAACAGTGTGTGTGTGTGTTGGTTGGCGAACGGACACCGAGTCATCATTAAGCAGTACCTACAGCAGAAAAAGCTGGCTGTGATTCTAAAAATACACCTAACAACGCAAACAGTCGACATTTACGCTACAGAAGCTGTTCATTCAAGTAGTTATCGCACCTAAGGCGACCATTGTGCGAAGCTTACGTTGATTATGAGAAACGCAATTTCTTTTATGCGGCAGTCGACCTTAAAGAAGATAAAGAGCAAGTCATTCTGAAAGACAGAGCAAGAAAGAGGGTGGGGGAGGCTGGGGAGTGATAGATAGAGAAGGAGAGAGAGAGAGAGAGAGAGAGAGAGAGAGAGAGAGAGAGAGAGAGAGAGAGATTCAGAGTGGGGGGGGGGGAGGTGGGAGGGTTGTATAAAACTAACAGATACAAAGAGCGAGACAGACGAAGAAATGAGTATCAGGCAGCAACGAGTGCCGTATACTGTTTCTTTTCCTTTTTTTTTTTTTTTGAAAAAATAATGCTTAAAAAAAGCTGAAGGTTACAATCCATGGTGAAAGACATAGACATCATTACAGACTGCGGACACGCTCGAATTCGATGAAGATGCTGCTCCAGTCTGAGGACTGATCTACGTTAATAGCTGATTCTGCATAACATCTTTCGTGTTTGCTTTCGCCGCTGGTTAAAAAGATCTTGTTTTCGGCCTGTTACAGGTAATTTGTCCGTGTAAGAACTCTTCTTGTGTACGGACACATTTATGTGCCTTCCATACATCAGCAGGATGCACTTGAACAGACATCCAGGGATCCCAACATAAGTTGCGGTCTTACATCAGACCGCAGCAACGAAGCATTACACCTCATCCTTCAAGCTACGCAGAAGTCTAAGCACTCGCTTCGTCTTCCACGGAACTTTAATGCTTGTGCACTAAACTGTGACCTGAGAGTCCGTCTTGATTTTAGTTGTTGTGGTACACCGGTATCTTCTTTGCTCCGTACGTACCTTTCCTCCAGGGACTCCCACCCGAGTTCCTGAAGCATTTCCGTAACACTCGCGTGATGATCAAAGCTACCAGTAACAAATGTAGCAGCTCGCCACTGAATTGCTTCTATGTCCTCCCTCAATCCGACCTCATAGGGATCCCAAACGCTCGAGCAGTACTCAAGAATAGGTCGTATTAGTGTTTTATAAGCGGTCTCCTTTACAGATGAACCACATCTTCCCAAAATTCTACCAATGAACCGAAGACGACTATCCGCCTTCCCCACAACTGTCGTTACATGCTTGTCCCACTTCATATCGCTGTGCAGTGTTATGCCCAAATATTTAATCGAATTGACTGTGTCAAGCGCTACACTGCTAATGGAGTATTTAAACATTACGAGATTCTTTTACCTATTCATCTGCATTAATTTACATTTATACTCCTCGAAATGGAAAAAAGAACACATTGACACCGGTGTGTCAGACCTACCATTTTTGTTCCGGACACTGCGAGAGGGCTGTACAAGCAATGATCACACGCACGGCACAGCGGACACACCAGGAACCGCGGTGTTGGCCGTCTAATGGCGCTAGCTGCGCAGCATTTGTGCACCGCCGCCGTCAGTGTCAGCCAGTTTGCCGTAGCATACGGAGCTCCATCGCAGTCTTTAACACTGGTAGCATGCCGCGACAGCGTGGACGTGAACCGTATGTGCAGTTGACGGACTTTGAGCGAGGGCGTATAGTGGGCATGCGGGAGGCCGGGTGGACGTACCGCCGAACTGCTCAACACGTGGGGCGTGAGGTCTCCACAGTACATCGATGTTGTCACCAGTGGTCGGCGGAAGTTGCACGTGCCCGTCGACCAGGGACCGGACCGCAGCGACGCACTGTTGCACGCCAACACCGTAGGATCCTACGCAGTGCCGTAGGGGACTGCACCGCCACTTCCCAGCAAATTAGGGACACTGTTGCTCCTGGGGTATAGGCGAGGACTATTCGCAACCGTCTCCATGAAGCTGGGCTACGGTCCCGCACACCGTTAGGCCGTCTTCCGCTCACGCCCCAACATCGTGCAGCCCGCATCCAGTGGTGTCGCGACAGGCGTGAATGGAGGGACGAATGGAGACGTGTCGTCTTCAGCGATGAGAGTCGCTTCTGCCTTGGTGCCAATGATGGTCGTATGCGTGTTTGGCGCCGTGCAGGTGAGCGCCATAATCAGGACTGCATACGACCGAGGCACACAGGGCCAACACCCGGCATCATGGTGTGGGGAGCGATCTCCTACACTGGCCGTACACCTCTGGTGATCGTCGAGGGGACACTGAATAGTGCACGGTACATCCAAACCGTCATCGAACCCATCGTTCTACCATTCCTAGACCGGCAAGGGAACTTGCTGTTCCAACAGGACAATGCACGTCCGCATGTATCCCGTGCCACCCAACGTGCTCTAGAAGGTGTAAGTCAACTACCCTGGCCAGCAAGATCTCCGGATCTGTCCCCCATTGAGCATGTTTGGGACTGGATGAAGCGTCGTCTCACGCGGTCTGCACGTCCAGCACGAACGCTGGTCCAACTGAGGCGCCAGGTGGAAATGGCATGGCAAGCCGTTCCACAGGACTACATCCAGCATCTCTACGATCGTCTCCATGGGAGAATAGCAGCCTGCATTGCTGCGAAAGGTGGATATACACTGTACTAGTGCCGACATTGTGCATGCTCTGTTGCCTGTGCCTATGTGCCTGTGGTTCTGTCAGTGTGATCATGTGATGTATCTGCCCCCAGGAATGTGTCAATAAAGTTTCCCCTTCCTGGGACAATGAATTCACGGTGTTCTTATTTCAATTTCCAGGAGTGTATCTGTATTTAGACTTAGCTGCCATTCTTTACACCAATCACAAATCCTGTCCAAGTCATCTTGTATCCTCCTACAGTCACTCAACGGCGACACCTTCCCGTATACCACAGCATCATCAGCAAACAGCCGCTCATTGCTATCCACCCTATCCAAAAGATCATTTATGTAGATAGAAAACAACACCGGACCTACCACACTTCTCTGGGGCACTCCGGATGATACCCTCACCGCAAATGAACTCTAACCATCGAGGACAACGTACTGGCTTCTATTACTTAAGAAGTCTTCGAGCCACTCACATATTTGGAAACCAAACCCATATGCTCATACCGTAGTGAGGAGTCTGCAGTGGGGCACCGAGTCAAACGCTTTCCGGAAGTCAAGGAAGATGGCATCCGTCTGATACCCTTCATCCATGGTTCGCAAGATATCATCTGAAAAAAGTGCGAGTTGCGTTTCGCAGGAGCGATGCTTTCTAAAGCCGTGCTGATGCATGGACAGCAACTTCTCTGTCTCAAGGAAATTCATTATATTCGAACTGAGAATATGTTCAAGAATCCTGCAACAAACAGATGTTAAGGATATTAGTCTGTAATTTTGAGGATCCGTCCTTCTACCCGTCTTATATACAGGCGTCACCTGCGCTTTTTTCCAGTCGCTCGGGACTTTACGTTGGGCAAGAGATTCGCGATAAATGCAAGCTAAGGAAGGAGCCTATGCAGTAGAGTACTGTCTGTAAAAGCTAATTGGAATCCCATCAAGACCTGGCGTTTTATTTATTTTCAACCCATTCCGCTGCTTCACAACCCCAGGGATGTCTATCACTATGTCGTCCATCCGGGAATGTGTGCGAGACTCAAACGGTGGTATGTTTGTACGATTCTCCTGCGTGAAAGATTTCTCAATTGCTAAATTTAAAATTTCAGCTTTCGTTTTGCTGTCTTCCGTTGCCAGGCCAGACTGATCAGTGAGTGACTGGATGGAAGCCTACGACCCGCTTACCGATTTTATGCAAGACCAGAATTTCCTTGGGTTTTCAGCAAGATCTATTGCTAAGGTATGACGGTGGTAGTGGTTGAATGCTTCAAGCTCTTTTTACAGCATCAAGAAACTCTACTAACATTTGCCTGTCCTCATTCTTCCGATCATTCTTGTACCGCGAGTGCAACTGCCTTTGCTTCCTGAGCAGTCTCCGAATTGCGCTGTTAAATTACGGTGTGTCTTTTCCATCCGTAACCCAATTTTTTGGCACATACTTGTTCATTGCATGATTTACAATGTGTATAAAATTTGCCCATAATTCTTCCACGCCCATCGTACCGGAAGTAAATAAAGTCGATTCATTTAGTAAGTGGGACGCTAACAACTGCTTACCTGCTCTTTCTAGTAACAATACTCTCCCAGTCTTCTTGACTGACTTTTTAACTTTCGTAACCATAGTCGTAATGACAACGTCATGATCACTAATCCCTGTCTCAACACTGACACCGTCGATGACGTCTGGTCTGTTCGTGGCTACCAGATCTAAAATATTTCCATTACGCGTTGGCTGGCTATTTAGCTCCTCAAGACAGTTTTCGGATAGTGTGTTCAAAAGTAATTCACACGACGGTTTGTCTGTACCACCTGTAATGAATCCATAGACATCCCAGTCTATACTAAGTAGGTTGAAGTCGCCTCCGACTAATATAGCATGATCCTGGTACTTCTGCGATACAGGGCGTAGACTCCCTTTGAATGATTCTAGAACTGTCACTGTGGAACCTGGTGGCCGGTAATAACACCCCACAATTAACTTTATTTCTCCTAGCCCTGTTAAACGTGTCCAGATAACTTCACAATCACACTCTACTTCGACCTCAGTAGACACAATATTTTTGTCAATTAAAATGAATACACCACCATCTACAGTGTCTAATCTGTCTTTCCGATACACGTTCCAACCCTCACTAAATATTGCAGAACTTCCTATCTCAGGGTTCAGCCAGGTCTCAGTCTCGAGAATAATTTGCGCGCCACACACTTCCTGAAGGGCAGTAAATTCAGGAACTTTATTCCGAACACTCTGAAAATTTACTGCTAATATCTTGACAGCTGAAGTGTCTATTCACTGAGCGCGTCGTGATTTCCCCCTCCCAGCACGTCGACTGCTGAGTGTTCATCAGGACACCTCGCACTACTGCCTAGCCTAAAACAAAAACCACGTGCACGCCACAAGTACTCTGCTACCCGAATAGTCGCTTCCTTTGTGTAGTGCATCCCTGACCTATCTAGGGTCGTCCTACAATTTCCCACCAAATAGCGCAAGTCTATAAATCTGCAGCCAAGACCGTCACAAAGTCGACGAAGCCTCTCTGGTTGCGGCCCTCCACTCGGCTCCAAACCAAAGGACCCCGATCCACTCTGGGAACGAGGCTGCAAATAGGGAGCTCTGCAAAGATCTACGTGAATTCCTCACTGTATTCTCAGCTGCTCGTCGCTCTCTTGGAGCAGAAGCACAGCTACTTCGTGCAGTTTCCCCAAAGGTATAGCCTTTCAAGCTACGAGGTATTATTCGGTATGTTTCTTTGAGGATGACGTCTACTTCTTCGCGAAGGCTAATCTATTCCAGACTCAGTAGTGCCCCAGCTGCAAAGCAGAGCTGAGGTCAACAGGAGTATTAACAGCTTATCTGTTGTACCGTTTGTATAGCCCCACATTGTTTGGCTTAGTGGTGTCCTGACTTGCGTCTCAGTAGAGGTGAACAGCAGCTGTTTATTCAGCTGTTTTTAGTAGAATTATTTATTCTTGTTGCAAGAGTTAGCGCGTATTTCGATCGTTTGTGTTGAGTGAGTTTGCTCTTCAGTGTATTTTTGCGCCGAAGAAGTCGCTAGTGTCGCTTTATTTCCTTTATTCCGTGACTGTAGCAAACAGTAAATATTCAAGAGGGCGGAGATCAGCAAGAGAAGCTTGCTTGTTGTATGCGGTTTGTATATATTGTTTTCATTAGTGGTCTCCTAACTTAACTTCTGAGTAGACTAGTGTTTTTCTTTGTCCGTAAATTTAGGTGCATATCTTCCTGTGAGGTAACTATTTCGGGTAGCTTCCTGCTGCAGAAGCGCCACGTGGCGTGGCTCCGCTTAAATCTCGTGTTTGTAGACAGTATATAGTTTAGATGACTGTTTCGGAATTTGTTTATTTATTTCCTACAGCCGTTTGTGTAAGCAGAGTTTCTAGTAAACAGTAACTGTTAATACACCTATTTTCAGCAGAGAAACTCATTTCTGTTTTTAAGAGCTTGCAGGTCTTCCGATCTTAGGTTATACTGAGAACTCAGCAGATCAGATTTTACTGTTTTTTTTTTTTTTATTCTCCTAATTTATATTTTGCGTACACTCCGTCCTCAGTAGTGACAAATCGAGTAACTTTCCGTTTTGCAGCGATCTGTTTTGCGCTTTCTCTGTTACTCCTGACTGCTTTGTTTGTATTTTTTGAGATCTAATTCAGTTTCTTTTATACACTACTGGCCATTAAAATTGCTACACCACGAAGATGACGTGATAAAGACGCGGAAATTTAACCAACAGGAAGAAGATGCTACAATATGCAAATGATCAGCTTTTCAGAGCATTCATACAACGTTGGCACCTGTGGCGACACCTACAAAATGCTGACGCGAGGAAAATTACCAACCGATTTTTCAAACACAAACAGCAGTTGACCGGCGTTGCCTCGTGAAACGTTATTGTGATGCCTCGTGTAAGGAGGAGAAATTCGTATCATCTCGTTTCCAACTTTCATAAAGGTCGGATTGTTTTATACTCAAAAATCAACATGGCTTCCATAAAAAAAGATCTTGCGAAACTCTGCCCCTCCATGACATCAGTTCCGCTGCACACAATGGTGCACAGGCTGGTGCCGTGTGCCTTGGCCTCAGGAAGGCATTTGACACCGCCCCGCACTGCTGTTTAGTGAAGAGAATCCGAGCTTACCGAGAATCAGACCGGACTTGCAATTGGATTCAAGACTTCCACGCTGATAGAACTCAACACATCGTTCTTACCGAAACAAAATCGATAGATGTAAAGGTAATTTCCGGAGTACCCCGAGGAAGTGTAATAGGAATATAACCGTTTGCATTGTATATGAATCATCTAGTAGAAAGCGTCGGAAGCTCTTCAAGACTATTCGCAATGATGAGCATGCCTATAGGAAAGTAGCAACACCAGAAGACAGTAACACTTGTAAAATGACCTACAGAAGATTGATGAACGGTATAGTTTCCGGCAGTTTATCCTGAACGTAAATAAATGTAATATTTTGCCTAAACACTGGAAAAAAATCCACTACTGTACAAGTACACCATTGACGACAACTTGCTGGAAACAGTAGCCACCGTAAAATATCTAGCAGTAGCTATCCAGGGCGACTTCAAGTAGAATGATCGCATAAAATAAATATAAAAAAGCACTCCATCTTCAGGCCACAAGTGGCCCATCGGGACCATGCGACCGCCGTGTCATCCGCAGTTGAGGATGCGAATAGGAGGAGGAAGGGGGGAGGGTGTCAGCACACCGCTCTCCCGATCGTTACGATGGTTTTCTGTGACCGGAGCAGTTACTGCTCCGTCGAGTAGCTCCTCAATTGGCATCACGAGGCTGAGTGAACCCCGAAAAATGGCAACAGCGCATGGCGGCCCGGATGATCACCCATCCAAGTGTCGGCCACACCCGACAGAGCTTAATTTCGGCGATCTAACGGGAACCGGTGTATCCATTGCGGCAAGGCCGTTGCCCCAAAGTAAATACAAGGGGCGATCAAAAAGTTTTTGTTCGGAGGATGTACGGTCCAGAATCGGTATGCCAATCAGGCAAAATCGCCGTCAGCACTGAAAGAATCATTCCACCGACGTACCAGGTTGAAGATACCGCTTTGATAAAACACCGTGTCCTGCTGCGTGAAGAGGTTATTAACTGCGTGCTGTGCAGCCTCGGCCGACGGGAATCGTTGATCGTGCAAGGCCTTTTCTGAGGGACCGATAACTGAAGGAACTTGCTACCCTTCTTGCAGTGCTGTACCGTAGGTCTCTAGAAAAGCGTAGCGTTCCAAAACATTGAAATGGGCACAGGTCATCCCCGTTTTCAAGAACGGACGTCGAACTAATGTGCATAACTATAGACCTATATTTCTAACGTCGATCAGTTGTAGAATTTTGGAACACGTATTAAGTTCGAGTATAATGACCTTTCTGTAGACTAAAAATTTACTATGTAGGAATCAGCATGGGTTTCGAAAAAGACGGTCGTGTGAAACCCAGCTCGCGCTATTCGTCCATGAGACTCAGAGAGCCATAGACACGGGTTCCGATGTAGATGCAGTGTTTCTTGACTGCCGAAGGCGTTTGATACAGTTCCCCACAGTCTCTAAATGAACAAAGTAAGAGCATATGGACTATCAGACCAATTGTGTGATTGGATTGAAGAGTTCCTAGATAACAAAACGCAGCATGTCATTGTCAATGGGGAGAAGTCTTCCGAAGTAAGAGTGATTTCAGGTGCATAGCAGGAGAGTGTAATAGGACCGTTGCTATTCACAGGGTGGTCCATTGATAGTGACAGTGCCAAATATTTCAAGAAATAAGCATCAAACTAAAAAACTACAAAGAACGAAACTCGCCTAGCTTGTGATAGATGGCGCTGTAATAATCACAAACGTATAAGTACGTGGTATCACGTAACATTCCACCAGTGCAGACAGTATTTTTTCGTGATACATTATCCGTGTTAAAATGGACCGTTTAACAATTGCGGAAACGGTCGATATCGTGTTGATGTATGGCTATTGTGATCAAATTGCCGAACGGGCGTGTGCTATGTATGCTGCTCGGTATCCTGGACGACATCATCCAAATGTCCAGACCGTTCGCCCGATGGTTATGTTATTTAAGGAAACAGGCAGTGATCAGGTACATGTTAAACGTCAACCACGACCTGCAACAAATGATGATGCCCAAGCAGGTGTTTTAGCTGCTGTTACTGCTAATCCGCACACCAGTAGCAGACAAATTGCGAGAGAATCTGGAATCTCAAAAACATCGGTGTTGGGAATACTACATCAACATCGATTGCACCCGTACCATATTTCTATACACCAGTAACTGCATGGCGACTTTGGTCGTCGTGTACAGTTCTGCCCCTGAACACAAGAGAAATTTCGGGACGATGACAGATTTTTTGCACGCGATTTATCGACGAAGCTTCATTCACTAACAGCGGTAACGTAAACCGGCGTAATATGCACTATAGGGCAACGGAAAATTCACGATGGTTGCGACAAGTGGAACATCAGCGCACTTGGCGGGTGAATGTATGGTGCGGCATTATGGGAGGAAGGATAATTGGCCCTCATTTTATCGATGGCAATCTAAATGGTGCAATGTATGCTGATTTCCTACGTAATGTTCTACCGATGTTACTACAAGATGTTTCACTGCATGACAGAATGACGATGTACTTCCAACATGATGGATGTCAGGCACACAGCTCGCGAGCGGTTGAAGCGGTATTGAACAGCATATTTCATGACAGGTGGATTGGTCATCGGAACACCATACCATGGCCCGCACGTTCACCGGATCTGACGTCCCCGGATTTCTTTCTGTGGGGAAAGTTGAAAGATATTTGCTATCGTGATCCACCGATAACGGCTGTCAACATGCGTCAGCGCATTGTCAATGCATGTGCCAACATTACGGAAGGCAAACTACTCGCTGTCGAGAGGAATATCGTAACACGTATTGCCAAATGCATTGAGGTTGACGGACATAATTTTGAGCGTTTATTGCATTAATGTTGTGTTTACAGGTAATCACGGTGTAACAGCATGCGTTCTCAGAAATGATAAGTTCACAAAGGTACATGTATCACATTGGAACAACCGAAACAAAATATTCAAACGTACCTACTCTCTGTATTTTAATTGAAGAAACCTACCTGTTACGAACTGTTCGCGTAAATAGTGAGCCACATGTTTGTGACTATTACAGCGCCATATATCACATAGCGAAAAAAGTGGTCCAACTAAAAGATTCATATTTCTTTACGTACTACACAAATATGTAATAAAAAATGGGGGTTCGTATTTAAAAAAAACGCAATTGATAATCCGTTTGACCTATGGCAGCGCCATCTAGCGGGCTAACCATAGCGCCATCTGGTTTCCCCCTTCAAGCTAGACCAATTTCGTTCTTTGTAGTTTTTTCGTTTGACGGTTATTTCGTGAGATATTTGGCCCTGTCACGATCAATGGAGCACCCTTTATATAAATGACCCTGTGGATAACATCAGAAGTTCACTGAGGCTTTTTGCGGATGGTGCTGTAGTATATTGAGAGGTTGTAATAATGGAAAATTGTACTGAAATGCAGGAGGATCTGCAACGAATTGACGCATGCTGCAGGAAATGGAAATTGAATGTCAATGTAGATAAGCGTAATGTGCTGCGAATACATAGAAAGAAAGATACATTATCATTTAGCTGCAATATAGCAGGTCAGCAACTGGAAGCAATTAATTCCATAAATTATATGAGAGTACGCATTAGGAGTGATTTAAAATGAGATGACCATATAAAATTAATCGTCGGTGAAGCAGATGCCAGACTGAGATTCATTGGAAGAATCCTATTGAAATGCATTCCGAAAACAAAGGAAGTAGGTTACAGTACACTTGTAGGCCCACTGCTTGAATACTGCTCACCGGTGTGGGATCCGTACAAGATGGGTTGATGGAAGAGATAGAGAAGATCAAACGGAGAGCAGCGCGCTTCGTTACAGGATCATTTAGTAATCGCGAAAGCGTTACGGAGATGATAGATAAACTCCAGTGGAAGACTCTGCAGGAGAGACGCTCAGGAGCTCGGTACGGGCTTTTGTTAAAGTTCCGAGAACATACTTTCACCGAAGAGTCAAGCAGTATATTGTTCCGTCCTACGTATATCTGTCGAAGAGACCATGAGGATAAAATCAGAGAGATTAGAGCCCACACAGAAGCATATCGACAATCCTTCTTTCCACGAACAATACGGGACTGGAATAGAAGGAAGAACCGATAGAGGTACTCATGGTACCCTTCGCCACACACCGTCAGGTGGCTTGCGGAGTATGGATGTAAATGTAGGTGGAGAGATATCAGGACTATACGGTGGGTGTTAGAGTGTCTCCCACTTGAGTCGGTGGAACTCCTGCGTTACGACATTTGCGATGGCAGCAGCACCCCTTGCTAGGAAATAGTCGCACCATTCCCATCATTCCACAACGGTGTTTTTCGACGGACATGGTCCACCATACACATTCTTCGTTCTCCAGTGAATCTCAACCGGTGTTTGTCCATCGGCAGCCAAGACAGGAATAACAGCACGTTGGCGCTATTTGGACTTATTAGGTAATAATGTCGACACAACTCATGTAACCACTTATACCGCACGCACGCAAGTAAGACACGAATGCCTCACTAATGTCTTGCGTACATCTAGGTGCTTATATTCCTGCATTGATGTCGCGATACGGTGCTTATACGCTGCAGCAACGCCCTCAAACGGAAACTTTTTGATCGCTACTTATAACAGGAAAAGCATTTGACGCACTGAGATTCGTAGGAATCATCTTAAGGAAATGTAACTCTTCTACGAAAGAAGTGACTTTGAAACGTCCCCATCAAAAAATTATGAATGACAGTGCTGGAGAAGCTATTACGTTATTTGATTTTCAAACAGCTGAGCAAAACTGAATGTACTCAAACAGTTTTCTCTTTACGTGTTCTGATCGTCACTAAAATGACACCAATATTTTTAGCGCAACGCAATCTGACTTTCAATAATTCCTACAAAGGAATGGCCCTGACTAACAATAACCTATACCTTTCATGAATCACTTGCCTCACAAAAATCTTCGTTACTCGAATTACTGCAATACAGCAAGCGCCAATACTCCCAGCTAAATATAAGATTCTAACTACTGAAGGCACTAAATACTGATAGGTATAGTTAACAAATGAAAGAGTTTGATGGAGAACAAACAATGTATTTACCTTAATAATGTTCAAAAGTCATCATATATGTATCTATCAATTCATGACATCCATCTTTACAAATTTCCTTTTTCTGGCGGACACACGTCCAGATCGTCCGCTTATAGTTAACCCCTCAAAATCCTGGCATCTCTCTCACTCCACATCCACCACTGGTGGCGGCTCACCTCTAACTACCCAACGCTACGCGCTGTTCACATCCAGCGGTCCAACACTACAATAGCGAATATTCCAGTAATGCCAACCAGCCGCAGACTGCACACTGCGCTACGTGGCGTTACCGACAGAAAAACCAAAACGGCCTACTTAATGCTTACAATGCATTTGTTCGACCGATTCTTGAGCATTGTTCACGAGTCATGGATCCTTACCAGGTAGGACTTCTCGCGTCCGTCGGCCGTCGTAATTTAATTTATTATTTACTACAAAAATTGATTGGTAATGGTGATTGTTGCCGACTAATCAAAATGATATTTCGTTCAATTCTGATTTACAATTAAATGCTTTTGTGAATTTCTCTTTTCTTTAACAATATTAATCTTCAGTGGAAATTATTTGTTACGTTAATGACGTAAGACTCACTGCATTTTAATACATGAGCATATAAGTTGAACAATGGAATAAACTTTTCATATTAATTTCCTCGCTAGTCCGTTCACCTTAAAGTAAAAAACGTTAGTTGTTGTTGTTGTGGTCTTCAGTCCTGAGACTGGTTTGATGCAGCTCTCCATGCTACTCTATCCTGTGCAAGCTTCTTCATCTCCCAGAACCCACTGCAACCCACATCCTTCTGAATCTGCTTAGTGTAGTCATCTCTTGGTCTCCTTCTACGATTTTTACCCTCTACGCTGCCCTCCAATACTAAATTGGTGATCCCTTGATGCCTCAGAATATGTCCTACCAACCGATCCCTTCTTCTGGTCAAGTTGTGCCACAAACTTCTCTTCTCCCCAATCCTATTCAATACCTCCTCATTAGTTATGTGATCTACCCATCTAATCTTCAACATTCTTCTGTAGCACCACATTTCTCTTCTTGTCCAAACTATTTATCGCCCATGTTTCACTTCCATACATGGATACACTCCATACAAATATTTTCAGAAATGACTTTCTGACACTTAAATCTATACTCGATGTTAACAAATTTCTCTTCTTCAGAAACGCTTTCCTTGCCATTGCCAGTCTACATTTTATATCCTCTCTACTTCGACCATCATCAGTTATTTTGCTCCCCAAATAGCAAAACTCCTTTACTGCTTTAAGTGTCTCATTTCCTAATCTAATTCCTTCAGTATCGTCCGACTTAATTCCACTACATTCCATTATCCTCGTTTTGCTTTTGTTGATGTTCATCTTATATCCTCCTGTGAAGACACTATCCATTCCGTTCAACTGCTCTTCCAAGTCCTTTGCTGTCTCTGACAGAATTACGATGTCATCGGCGAACCTCAAACTTTTTATTTCTTCTCCATGCATTTTAATACCTACTCCGAATTTGTCTTTTGTTTCCTTTACTGCTTGCTCAATATACAGATTGAATAACATCGGGGAGAGGCTTCAACCCTGTCTCACTCCCTTCCCAACCACTGCTTCCCTTTCATGTCCCTCGACTCTTATAACTGCCATCTGGTTTCTGTACAAATTGTAAATAGCCTTTCGCTCCCTATATTTTACCCCTGCCTCCTTCAGAATTTGAAAGAGAGTATTCCAGTCAACATTGTCAAAAGCTTTCTCTAAGTCTACAAATGCTAGAAACGTAGGTTTGCCCTTCCTTAATCTAGCTTCTAAGATAAGTCGTAGGGTCAGTATTGCGTCACGTGTTCCAACATTTCTACGGAATCCAAACTGATCTTCCCCGAGGTCGGCTTCTACTAGTATTTCCATTCGTCTGTAAAGAATTCGTGTTAGTATTTTGCAGTTGTGACTTATTAAACTGATAGTTCGGTAATTTTCACATCTGTCAACACTTGCTTTCTTTGGGATTGGAATTATTATATTCTTGTTGAAGTCTGAGGGTATTTCGCCTGTCTCATACATCTTTCTCACCACATGGTACAGTTTTGTCAGGACTGGCTCTCCCAAGGCCGTCAGTAGTTCCAATGGAATGTTGTCTACTCCGGGGGCCTTCTTTCGACTCAGGTCTTTCAGTGCTCTGTCAAACTCTACACGCAGTATCTTATCTCCTATTTCGTCTTCATCTACATCCTCTTCCATTTCCATAATATTGTCCTCAAGTACATCGCCCTTGTATAGACCCTCTGTATACTCCTATCTTTCTGCTTTCCCTTCTTTGCTTAGAACTGGGTTTCCATCTGAGCTCTTGATGTTCATACAAGTGGTTCTCTTATCTCCAAAGGTCTCTTTAATTTTCCTGTAGGCAGTATCTATCTTACCCTTAGTGAGATAAGCCTCTACATCCTTACATTTGTCCCCTAGCCATCCCTGCTTAGCCATTTTGCAGTTCCTGTCGATCTCATTTTTGAGACGTCTTTATTCCTTTTTGCCTGCTTCATTTACTGCATTTTCATATTTTCTCCTTTCATCAATTAATTTCAATATTTCTTCTGTTACCCAAGGATTTCTACTAGCCCTCGTCTTTTTACCTACTTGATCCTCTGCTGTCTTCACTACTTTATCCCTCAAAGTTACGCATTCTTCTTCTACTGTATTTCTTTCCCCCATTCCTGTCAATTGCTCCCTTATGCTCTCCCTGAACCTCTGTACAACCTCTGGTTCTTTTAGTTTATCCATGTGCCATCTCTTTAATTTCCCACCTTTTTGCAGTTTCTTCAGTTTTAATCTACAGGTCATGACCAATAGATTGTGGTCAGAGTCCACATCTGCCCCTGGAAATGTCTTACAATTTAAACCTGGTTCCTAAATCTCTGTCTTACCATTATATAATCTATCTGATACCTTTTAGTATCTCCAGCCTTCTTCCATGTATACAGCCTTCTTTTATGATTCTTGAACCAAGTGTTACCTATGATTAAGTTGAGCTCTGTGCAAAATTCTACCAGGCGGCTTCCTCTTTTATTTCTTTGCCCCAGTCCATAATCACCTACTACGTTTCCTTCTCTCCCTTTTCCTACTGTTGAATTCCAGTCACCCATGACTATTAAATTTTCATCTCCCTTCACTATCAGAATAATTTCTTTTATTTGATCATACATTTCTTCTAGTTATTAATTACAATTGCGGCCCACACACACGCGTGAGAGTATTTTTCCTTACCTCCGTTAACCATTGCATTGTACTCGGAGTCCTGGCTCTGGCTCTCAGCTGTGGTACTGAAAATAAGAATCTTAAAGCTACGTATTTTCTGCAACGTCGGTCAGCTGTGGAGAAAAATGTATCTTATGTTAATAGCGGGCGAGTATTTCACTTCCGATAAATTTTATAAGTTCATATCGCCACGTAATGGCGTCGTTGGCTGCATCGGCTGCTGATATTGTTGAACTGTAAATTACTCGAATGCAGGCTAATTCAAGGAAGGCGGACATGAAATCGGGATCACCTCTCACAAATTAAAAGTGAACAATAATATTACATCAATATATTAGTTGCATAATTAGTGCAAATATGCTTACAGCACTCGCAAGATGTCCGTCTAGAAGCAAGCAAGACAAGAGAAGAACTGCAGACGACTAAAAAATTAACAAAAGAGCGTATCTTGTCGTCTCTTTAGACCATTTTGTTGTATTTCTTTGCCCTCGAAACTTACACAGTGAAATTATTATAATACGGATACAAGAGAAAAATACATGTTCGCCTGAGCGGCTAGTGTCCACTTATTATTCAATTTTTAAATGTGTCTTCTTTATAAATACTGTTTTTTAAGTCTTTTCTTTGTATTACACTACGGACGATAATTATTCTTGAGCATTGTTCACGAGTCATGGACCCATACCAGGTAGGACTGAGAAGAGAGAGAGAAGATCCAACGAAGAGCGGCGCTTTTCCTCATCTGATCGTTTGGTCGGCGCGAGAGCGTTGCGGAGAGGCTGAACAAACTCCTGTGTCAGACACTGCAAGAGGGGCATTGTGCATCACGGAGAGGTTCACTATTGAACTGTTGAGAGAGTGCTTTCCGGGAAGAGACGGACAACATATTACTTCCTCGCACGTTTCCACAATGAAGAAACATACGAAATTAGAGCTAACACAAGGCTTATCGACAATAATTCTTCCCAAATGCCCTTCGCGAGTGGAACAGGGAAGGAGGGATCAGTTGGTGGTACCGTGCAAAGAAGTGCCCTCTGCCGCACACCGTCAGGCAGTTTGCAGGATATTGATGTCGATGTAGATTACATTGGGCAGGCAGCTACGGCTGCCGAGAAAAAGAAACCATTGATTGTTGCTTTGAGATCATTAAGGCTTGCGCCTTGTTTGCTGCACGCCATTTTCCTGGAATATTATTATTTGCTGCAGCTTTCAACAGTGTGCAAAACAGTCGTTGTAGGTGAAAAACCTAATAATGGCTGGATACATAGCTTTACTGAGCTCGGTTGAAAAGAGTACAAGCTTACTGTTATGCGGCAGCATGCCAGGAACAGGCTGTGTGTGTGTTTGTGTGTGTGTGTGTGTGTGTGTGTGTGTGTGTGTGTGTGGCGATGATTTCGTATCTGGCGCATGGCACATTAAGGTACTTCGTGCCAATCTTAAGCAAAGACGAAAGACACATTATTTACTTTGTAAGTTTTTCAACCCCTTTAAAAGTTTGCGCTTGTACGGTGAGGGAAAGAACATGTGCATAAAGAAGATGTCTCGTACCTGGATAAATAGCTATCATTTGTGTATGGGATGGATACTTTTGATGCTAACAGACTACCTTGTGCGAAACTATTCTTCCAATTTCTCCATTCTCTTTGACTATCATCAAACCAGACGTAGAATCGCCTATTGGAAACTACGAATCGAATTCTTCGAAGCAAATGATACTCTAAAGCAGGTCTTTACAACATTGTAACATTTAGTAACACAACAGGTGTACTATTGCAAAAGCAGTAACTACCATGTATCGGAAACGTTCACCAGTGTCATGTCTCCTGTGAGGTTTAAGAACATGACTTAAGCAACATTTTCCGGGTCCAAAACCAGCCTGCTGCGGTAGTCGATAACAGGTTCTAATTTTTTTGCGCTAGTTTAGCTGGTCATTTAGAGATTGTGCTATCTAAAACTGTTTGCTTCCGAAGTGTCACTAAGTAATATAAACCTCAACGCAGACAAAATGATAATCTGAAACAATTTTGTAAGTGCACTAGTTGCCAATATAGCCTGTTTCCTCGCTTGTTTTGTATAGTCCCTTTCCTTCTGCACATACACGGAACGTCCATTCTCGGAAATAATGAAATTCTGAATCTGGCTTCATACTCATTCGCCTAGTAGATTCAGAGCGAGCGCCATATTTTATGATTAGACATTGGCCCCTCTGCTAGGAGGAATCTAGTCACGGGTCGATAGGAGCGCGCAGTTGAATGAGCCAACGGTTCACTCTCGGACGTTTTAACGACTCGTGTGTTCGGCGTCGGCGCTGCTGTAGGCCGCTCGTAAACCGTTGGAACCCTAAAGATTGATCGCGGCAGTAACCACGTCCTAAGTCCAAGTCGAATTTTCTTATACTTCACAGACACGCTAGCGTTACCGAAAGCAGTACGATATGAAACGTACGACCGGTCTACAGGCAGATGCAAGTAATAGGTCAGAGTTCGTGTGGTGCCGTCCACCCCAAGTCTCTGCACCACACAAATGTACCGCCAAATAAATTATTTTCTTCATAAAACGAAAAAGCACTCTAAAACTTTGCAGCAGCGGATGCTAAACAACCAAAGCTTACACTTCAACTTACTACGTAACACTCATTTTTAATCCTATGGTTTGTTGCTTTGCGGCTGCATAACATTATATTGATTTTACCAAAAACCCGTCGTAAGGCAATAAATGTGTAACAATACAACTGACAAGGGGACCGGTGCGGTAGGTGCTACTACTCAACTCCGATTTCGTCCGAATTTACACTACTGGACATTAAAATTGCTACACCTCGTAGATGACGTGCTACAGACGCGAAAATTAACCGACAGGAAGAAGATGCTGTGATATGCAAATCATTAACTTTTTCAGTGCATTCACACAAGATTGGCGCCGGTGGCGATACCTACAACGTGCTGACAGGAGGGAAGTTTCCAGCCGATTTCTCATACACAAACAGCAGTTGACCAGCGTTGCCTGGTGAAACATTGTTGTGATGCCTCGTGTAAGGAGGAGAAATGCGTAACATCACGTTTTCGACTTTGATAAAGGTCGGATTGTAGCCTATCGCAAATGCGGTTTATCGTATCGCGACATTGCTTCTCGCGTTGGTCGACATCCAATGACTATAAGCAGAATATGGAATCGGTAGGCTCAGGAGGGTAATACGGAACGCCGTGCTGGATCCCAACGGCCTGATATCAGTAGCAGTCGAGATTACAGGCATCTTATCCGCATGGCTGTAACGGATCGTGCAGCCACGTCTCGATCCCTGAGTCAACAGATGGGGACATTTGCAAGTCAACAACCATTTGCACGAACAGTTCGACGACGTTTGCAGCAGCATGGACTATCAGCTCGAAGACCATGGCTACGGTTACCCTTAACGCTGCATCACAGACAGGAGCGCCTGCGATGGTGTACCCAGCGACGAACCTGGGTGCACGAATGGCAAAACATCATTTTTTCGGATGAATCCATGTTCTGTTTACAGCATGGTAAAGGTCGCAACCGTGTTTGGCGTCATTACGGTGAACGCACATTGGAAGCGTGTATTCGTCATCGCCATACTGGCGTATCACCCGGCATGATGATTTAGGGTGCCATTGGTTACCACGTCACGGTCACTTCTTGTTCGCACTGACGGCACCTGGAACAGTGGACGTTACACTTCAGATGTGTTACGACCCGTGGCTCTACCCTTCATTCGATACCTGCGAAACCCTATCTTTCAGCAGGATAATGCACGACCCCATGTTGCAGGTCCTGTACGGGCCTTTCTGGATACAGAAAATGTTCGACTGCTGCCCTGGCCACGACATTCTCCAGATCTCTCACCAATTGAAAACGCCTGGTCAATGGTGGCCGAGCAAGTGGCTCGTCACAATACGCCAGTTATTACTCTTGATGAACTGTGGTATCGTGTTGAAGCTGCATTGGCAGCTGTACCTCTACACGCCATCCAAGCTCTGTTTGACTCAATGCCCAGGCGTATCAAGGCCGTTGTTGCGGCCAGAGGTGGTTGTTCTGGGTACTGATTTCTCAGGATGTATGCACCCAAATTGCGTGAAAATGTAATCACATCTCAGTTCTAGTAACATATATTTGTCCAATGAATACCCATTTATCATCTTCATTTCTTCTTGGTGTAGCTATTTTAATGGCCAGTAGCGTATGATACATGCAGTGCTTAGCCAGAAACGAAAGTGATAGAAGTGAAAGCTCAGTTCACCAAGCGTTTACAAAAAGAAGCATTTTTGGCGCGGGCCAGGAGAGACATAAGCATTTAACTTCGCAAGCTTTCAGGACAGCGGAAAGAGTACAGAACGATAATACTTGGGTCGTGAGGTCAACTTCACAGACGGAAACCTTTTTTTTTTTATTTTCCTTTAAAGGAGTTCTGTTAGTTTCGTTTTGGCCTTTGAGCATCCTTCGCCAACTGGACAGAAAAATAAGGTACCCTGTTTTGAAGATGAATATCACGCCAGAACGTGTAAGTAATTAACTTTAAAATAAAAAAAAGAATCTAAGTTTATTTACGAAGTCTTCGAGTACTTCCTACAGTCTCTTCCTGGAAATTTGTTAGCAACCCCTTATTTTCCCTTCCCTTTCTGTTTCATGCCATTTATGAAAATATTAATTGTAACGGTGTACTGAGCGTTATTTCGCTTTACTTGCAATACAAGTAACGTAAAAATTGGAAATAAAAAACTTTTCGACACAGGGACTCGACTCTAAGATGTCGGATTACCTTTCTGTACTGTTTCCGCTCCTTCAACCATTGTCTTGGAGTCACGCTAACATAAATGGCTCATGACTGGCCCGATCGGCACCATAAATGTTATTGTTTTTCTAAATGCTTCTTCATCTGTGGCTCCCACTTCTGTTGCTTTCACTTCCGACCAAGCCCTGCGTACACCATAAATTTGGACGAAATCTTTGATGACGAGTAGGCGATGTCCCTATATGAAATGGTTATCATTAATATTAGTGTCAAGGCAGCTGTGGCGTTCAGCATGATAAACATTACTTTTTGAGTGGATTTGCTTGTGCTCCTCTATCCAGGGGGCGTCGTCAAATTTTGATTCTTTGGATCGACCTCTACCGCTGCCACTGTTTTCTTAAGGGGAAAGATCTCTATCTAAAGTACCCTGAGCTATATATCTAATATTAGTATATCTTCTTTGGCGCTTGTAAACCAAAACATTGCAGATTTGGGTTTTATTTCGAGAAAGTCGAATGCCTTTACAGTCGGCCTGTTTCGTCCATTAGGTCGAGGCGACAATAAAATCGTGTATGTTTTTTCCGTATTTTTTCAGCTGCAATGTAAATTTCTGTGTTAGGCTTTTTTATGAATGTCGTTCTTGTAACGGGATGCCAGAATTCTACATGTGCATCCAAGCCACTGTGGAGTGCATGGCAGAGGGTACTTCCCATGGACGATCTTAGGATTTGGTCCCCCTTCCTGCCGCATATGGGGCGCGGAAAGAACGACTGCTTAATGTGTGGTGTCGGGTTAATACTCTCTTCAGGATCAGTACGGGAACGATACGTAGGATACTGAAGAATGTCTCCAGATTCTTCGCTTAATACGATTCTTGAAGTTTTTCAAGTAGGATTTCGCTTTATGACTTAGAGGGGGTGGACCAAAAACAAAACACATTACCGTATTTAATACTGTACAGGAAAACTTCTGACTTTCAAAACAGATTCCAATCATCTCGGAATGTATAAATACACATCATATATGGTTTTCAAGGATATCTTATATCATTCTTCCTGCAAAATAGTGTCAAATTCAGGTAACGAAACCGACCGCGGTGGCCGAGCGGTTCTAGGAGCTTCAGTCCGAAACCACGCAGCTACGGTCACACGTTCGAATCCTTCCTCGGGCATGGATGTGTGTGATGTCCTTAGGTTAGTTAGGTTTAAGTACTTCTAAGTCTAGGGGACTGATGACCTCAGATGTTAAGTCCCATAGTGCTCAGAGCCATTTGAACCAGATTTTTTTTTCAGACAACGATAATGGAGGTGGATAGCGACCATGCCCCCTTCTCTGCTAAGTAGACCACAACCACAAAGGATCAGTACACTGGTGACTGTGGGGGCTAGAATAGATGCGACACTTCATTCTCGTGCTCGCAAGACTAGTCTTGGACGATGCGAGCAGTGTGAATAGCGGTCCTGTCGTCTTGAAATACAGCATCACCATTGGGAAACAAGCATTTTGCCATGGTATGGATCTGATCATCTAAATTCGTCGCATAATCCTTGGCGGTAATTCGGCCTTGTAGAGTAACAATGGGACCTATGGAATACCACGATATAGCTGCCCAAATTATCATCGAACCCCCGACATCTTCATCTTTGGGAAACGTAAACTCGACCAGAAGTGGAAAGAAGATTCAGCTGACCAAACGACTTCCAGGTTTTACGACTCTGTCGCCACGTTTTACTGTTACGTGCAGTTAAATATGAGTGGTCTGGAATTTCAGCTCGCCCTGCAGTTCCTGCTTACGGAGATCCGTTCGTGTCTTTCCGGTGCTGACAGGGCTCGCGAGTGCGACATTCAGTTCTGCAGTGACTTATGCAACTGAAGTCCTCTTATTTTTAGTCAGAATCCTCTTCTATAGCCATCTGTCACGATCACTCAACACACACTTTCGTCCGCGGTGTGACTTAGCGGATGATGTTTTTACGTTTTTCCTATATGTGGTACATCTCGTTCAGTCTACGGGACGGTGCCTCTTTAAACACAAAATACTTCCGCTACCTTGGTTACAGAAACAACCACAATACGAGACGAGAACAAACAATTTTCCAGCGTTCGATATCGTTTAGCTCTGACATAATGCACTCGGAACTACTCAGAATACTTGTTCTTACCTCAATTAACACTTGCAGCGTATTGAGCATATCACACAGGTGCCGTTCATGGTCAAATAACAACAGTGTAACTTGCAGGCTTGGCTAGCAATTGAATTTATGTTGAAGGATACGTTTCTCGCGAAGCTTCCATAATTTTTTCCAGCCCCTGTACGTTAATACAATTTCTGTGCTAGACTTTTTTATGACGGTTGTTCTTGTAAAGGGATACCAGTATACACATCTACATCTGCTTACAAGCCACCGTGATGTCCATCACAGAGGATACTTACCATCGACCCTGTTAGGATTTGTTCCCATTCCAATCACGTATGGAGAGCGGGAATAATGACTGCTTAAAGCGTCTATGCGTGTTGTCGTTAGCCTATTACTGTTTTCACGATCTCTACGGGAGTGATACATAGGGCACCGATTCCTCGCTTAATACTGGTTCTTGAAATTTTTTGAGTAGACTTTCGCTATATGACATACATCTAACCACAAGTCTCCCAAATCAGGTTTCCAACATTTTCGGAACGTTCCCTCGTGAGTCAAGCAAATGTGTGACCATTTTCAATGACTTCCTCATTTGTGCACGATCAGCATTCGCTGAGTCCCAGTCCGACACACAGTTTTGATCTGCCAGAAAATTTCAGATCCCCTGTTAGCCTTAAAAATGGTTCAAATGGCTCTGAGCACTATGGGACTCAACATCTAAGGTCATCAGTCCCCTAGAACTTAGAACTACTTAAACCTAACGAACCTAAGGACATCACACACATCCAAGCCCGAGGCAGGATTCGAACCTGCGACCGTAGCGGTCGCGCGGTCCAGACTGTAGTGCCTTTAACCGCTTGGCCACTCCGGCCGGCTGTTAGCCTTATTTGGTATTATTTTCACACAGTTGAGCAATATTATAAATGGAGAGCACGAATGATTTGTAAACAGTTTCCTTTGCAGACTGCCGAGCGGTTCTAGGCGCTTCAGTCTGGAACCGCACAACCACTACGGTCGCAGTTTAGAATCCTGCCTCAGGCATGGATGTGTATGATGTCTTTAGGTTAGTTAGGTTTAAGTAGTTCTAAGTTCTAGGGGACTGATGACCTCAGGTGTTAAGTCACATAGTGCTCAGAGCCATTTTGAACTATGGAGACTGGCTGCATTTTCTCAGTATCCTGCCTATGATCGGAACACTCTTCACCCGTTGTCTGAGAAATCGTCCATCACCAACTAGGTAGAGGCTTCCGTCTACTTACAAAACTACTAGTTTTCAGAACTTTTGAATAACGAAGTGACCCGATGATCTGGGAATGGAATTTTTTGTTACAGCTTTTTCGAGATGACTGGTGGGCGATCTCGTATTTACGTATTCATTCCCAAAGGGCTTCTTTGTACGCTCCGTTTTTTACTGCACTCTCCTCCAGGAACTTAATTTTCTTTCTAATTTACTGATGTGTCCGTATTTTGGCTGCAGTTTCGGTCATTACTCCTGTGTTCTCGAATGCTTTTATTCGATGGTCTCCTTAGCAGAAATACGAGCGATTTGCTTGTTTTCTGATAGGATGGCGACATCGGACAGTGTACTCCGATTACAGTAAATCTGGTTCCCGTACTCAGTCGCATGCTGCTCTTTTTCCGCGAGGTTTGGAGGATCTTTTTCGAAAACGCAGTTGAAAGGCAACGGAGACAGACCATCACCATGTCACACCCTTGTGTGATGTTCAGAACACTAGAAAAAACTTAACGTGGCTGTAGTGTGCACAAAACTCCTTCTGTTCATCGGACGTCGACGCCGAGAACTTCAGCTTTCAGTGCAATGCGGCTTGCATAACCCGCACTACGGCCGGGGACAACATGCTGCTCTCTCTCTCTCTCTCTCTCTCTCTCTCTCTCTCTCCTTCTCCCTCCCCCCCCCCCCCCGTGCTCTCACTCACTCTCTCTCTCTCTATCTCTCCCTCTCTTCCCCTTCCCCTCCCCTCCCTCCGCCCACGTGCCTTCTGGATGGCGGCAAATCTGAAATTGCCACTCCGGCTGCCAGTTGATCTCTGGTTTAAACACCAGGACGTGTCCCCGAGCGCCAATTTCCTTCTCCTGTACAGCGTACGCTCCGCTCAGTCCCCACAAGCAACACCATGTTTCGTCGCGCGGGGTAGCCGTGCGGTCTATGGGCGCCTTGTCACGGTTCGCGCTTCTCCTCTCGTCGGAGGTTAGAATCCTCCCTCGGGCATTGTATTTTGTCCTTAGCGTAAATTAGATTAAGTAGTGAGTAAGCCTAGGGACCAATGACCCCAGCAGTTTGGTCCCATAGTACCTTACCACAAATCTCCAAATTTTTGATCGCCACGTTTCGGGGTAGCGTGCTGCTTAAAAATTCTCCCCAAACGGCGGCAAGCGCCTCTCGCCAAGATGAAGACCTGAGACCCACTATCGACCCAGGTAGAAATCGATACAGACGTGTCGGTACAGAGGATGTTCGACTGTCTCCTTGGGCAGCACGTTCTCCAGATCTGTCACCCATTGAAAACATCTGGCCACTGGTTTCCGAGAAATTAAGATGCCACCACGCGCCAGCCACTACAGTCGATAAGCTCGGATGTAAAGCTGTGGCAGTATAGAATGACGTACCCGTATCTGTCGTTGGAACTCAGTTCTATCTGATACTCAGCCGAGGAAGAGCCTGTGTTATTGTCAGAAGTGACAGCTGGCTGCACTGAATTTCACACTCCGTATGTACCGCAAATCATCTACAAATTTAATCCTGTATTCTATACTACATTTAACGTACCTGTACTCTCCTGTCTGTATGAAAGGTTTCCCCACACGTGTACCTAACGCCGCGCAGTTAATGTAAACAAGGTATCGATTCCGAAGAACAATTTTTAACGAAATAATACAGGTAGTTAAACCCTGGTCGTTACCGCAGGACATTTTAAGCTCAACAATGATCCAAATATAACAATGATAACAAGTTGTTGATTCACTAGCCGCGCGATCTAGGGCGCCTTCTCACGATCCGTCCGGCACCCCCCGTCGCAAGTTCGAGTCCTCCCTGGGGCATCGGTGTGTGTGTTGTTCATAGCGTAAGTTAGTTTAAGTTAGATTAAGTAGTGCGTAGGCTTAGGGAGCGATGACCTGAGTAGTTTGGTCCCATAACACCTTACCGTAAATTTCCAAATTCATTGATTCACTGTAGATAGTAATAATTTTGAATAATTAAATCGAAAAAATTTAGACTGCAGAATAATTACGGCCGCCAGCTCAAAAGCGAAAAGAAAATTAAATTCTCTTAGTGACTGACGTCATTTTGAAATCATCTAATAACTAGGAGTGAATAATAATGCAGTCGCGCGAGCTAATATGTTAACGGCAAGTGTAACATGAATAAAATAATTGTAAGTTGGAATGCACTAATATTATTTATAGTTAAGAACACAAATAATAGATAATGACCAGCAACACTTCATGGAAACTGACTTAATTAACCAAAGCTTTGAGATAATTATTTCTTACTTGTTCTCTAGTATCATATTACAGTTTGACAAACACTAATTACTGCCAAAACTATTAAGTACATGTAATTATAAAAATTAGTTTTGAAATCATAGAATCAGGTGGGGTAAAATACTTGAGGCTGTGTTACGAGGGCCACTCCAAAAGAAATGTACACTATTTTTTTAAATCCATCTTTTATTCTGTATCTTTGAAAGTTTTACAGTGTGTAGATACATCCTTTAGGAACAATGTTTTCATTTATCCACGTAATTTCCATCCCTCTCAATAACCTTACGCCAACTTGGAACCAGCGCCTGTATACACGCACGGCAAAATTCTGGACCAGCCTCTGTTTGGCAGCGTGCACAAGGGAATCATCATCTTCAATCCTTGTTCCACGAAGAGAGTCTTTCAGATTCCCAAAGAGATGACAGTCACGTGGAGCCAGGTCAGGACTGTAAGGCGTGTGTTGCAGTGTTGTCCATCCGAGTTTTGTGATCGCTTCCATGGTTTCATGACTGACATGTGGCCGTGAATTGTCGTGCAACAGCAAAACATCGTGCTTTTGCCGATGTGGTCGAACACGACTCAGTCGAGCTTGAAGTTTCTTCAATGTCGTCACATATGCATAAGAATTTATGTTGCTTCCACTTGGCATGATGTCCACAAGCAAGAGACCTTCGGAATCGAAAAACACCGTAGCCGTAACTTTTCCAGCAGAAAGTGCGTTTTTGAATTAATTTTTTTTCTTGGGTGAATTTGCATGATGCCACTCCATTGATTGTCTCTTCTTCTCTGGTGAAAAATGATAGAACCATGTTTCATCAGCTGTCACAATTCTTCCAAGAAATTCATCTCCACCATTCTCGTACTGTTCCAAACCTTTTTTTAACGCCGACACTTTCAGTATTCTGCAAACACTTCCTTCCCCTATCCCAACGTAGCGTGACAATTCGTTCACTGTGATGCGTCTGCCAGCAGTCACCAATTCGTCAACTCTCTGCACATTGTCTGGAGTGTGTGCAGTACGAGGCCTGCCGCTGCGAGGACAATCCTCAATACTGCCGTGCCCGCTTTCATCACGTGACTTGCTTGCCCACCTACTAACTGTACTGCGATTGACAGCAGCATCTCCATACGCATTTTTCAACCTCTTGTGGATGTTTCCCACTGTCTCGTTTTCACAACACAGGAGTTCTCTGACAGCACGTTGCCTCTGACGAACGTCAAGTGTAGCAGCCATCTTGAAGACATGCTGTGATGGCGCCACTGACGGTAACAGGTTGAACTAAGTTTGAAAACAAGCGGGAAGGATGCATCTACACACTGTAAAACTTCCACAAATGCGTAATGAAAACTGAGTTTTTTACAAAAATAGTGTGCATTTCTATTGAAGTGACCCTCGTACATGCGGTATTCGAAATAAAGAAAGTTTCATTATTTACTGCCGTCTGTGGTGTTGCACTTTTAATGGTCAATAGTGTATTAAGCGTGAAAGACAGTAAATATTATACTACGACTTTGAACGTGAATTTCTCGATTATCAGCTATTTGCTAGAAATATACAGGGTGTTACAGAGAGGTACGGCCAAACTTTCAGGAAACATTCCTCACACACAAATAAAGAAAATATGTTATACGGACATGTGTCCGGAAACGCTTAATTTCCATGTTAGAGCTCATTTTAGTTTCGTCTGTATGTTCTTCCTCCTACGCTCATTGGAGCACGTCATCATGATTTCATACGGGATTCTCTACCTGTGCTGCTAGAACATGGCCTTTACAAGTACGACACAACATGTGGTTCATGCACGATGGAGCTCCTGCAAATTTCAGTCAAAGTGTTCGCACGCTTCTCGACAACAGATTCGGTGACCGATGGATTTGTAGAGGCGGACCAATTCCATGGCCTCCATGCTCTCTTGACCTCAACCCTCTCGACTTTCAGTTATGGGGGGCATTTGAAAGCTCTTGTCTACGCAACCCTGGTACCAAATGTAGAGACTCTTCGTGCCCGTGTTGTGGACGGCTGTGATACCATACGCCATTCTCCAGGGTTGCATCAGCGCATCAGGGATTCCATGCGACGGAGGATGGATGCATGTATCCTCGCTAACGGAGGACATTTTGAACATTTCCTGTAACAAAGTGTTTGAAGTCACACTGGTACGTCGTGTTGCTGTGTGTTTCCATTCCGTGATTAATGTGATATGAAGAGAAGTAATAAAATGAGCTATAACATGGAAAGTAAGCGTTTCCGGACACATGTCCACATAACATATTTTCTTACTTTGTGTGTGAGGAATGTTTCCTGAAAGTTTGGCCGTAACTTTTTGTAACACCCTGTATAGACTATTGAGAAAGAGCAAGCCAGAAGGCGTAGTCGATCTCTGATGGTGACGGCTGATGTGTGGCGCAGCTGTGGGGCGAGGAGGCGGCGGCGGCGGCGGCGGCGGAGGGTGCAGTGAGGTGCGTGGTGGACGTGGTGGAGGTGCCGCCGCCGGGGGCAGAGGAGGCGGCCGAGGGCGAGGAGGGGGCGGCGGAGGCGGCGGAGCCACCCCCAGTTCCCGCCCCCGCACCCGAGCCGCCCCCGGGCGACGCGGACGCCGGCTCGCCCCCGCTGTCGCCTCCGGCAGACGCGCTGGAGCCCGTGGTGCGCGCCGTCTACGGCGAGACAGGCGAGGGCGCCAGCCCGGACAGGTAGGCGCGAGGCAGCGTCACCACACACTTCACCCTTAAGCCGTCGGTACACGGACCGTGCTGCCGAACGTTAACGTTGAGCGTGCCGAGTTCAACGTGCTGCTGAACGCTCAGGAATGGTGCGACCTGTGCATTCGGTACGTGGCCCCAACGTGGAATACGTGATCGTAACGCACTCCAGCGGCAGTTGAGGGATGTTTATAGTCCGTAAATCACACTGTTTACTCATCGGGCGCGCGTAAAATTCCCACGTTAGCTCTGTTAAAACGCACATTTCCTCCATCGTCCACGAAAAGGAAAGTACCGTGTCCAATCAATAAGGACACAGGCTTATAAAAGTTCCATTACAAATAGTGCAGTACAAATTTGGAATACTTCTCCGCATAAGTTAAACATTATTTCATCATTCCCACATTTTAGCAAAACCCCAAGGTTAGTCTTACTTGATCACTGTTCCTACCCAGTAGCAGAATCATTGTAACATGTGAATTACGAAGCGTAAAAGAAAAAGGAGTAAAATATTTTTATACAAGTAGCGCAAGCTCTCCTGTAGATTAAGCCAAACGAACACAAAGTCAAAAAAAAAGATGAATGTACATAACATCAAATATTAAAGCATATACTTACATTAAAGTAATAATAAAGTATCAGAACCGAATAAACAGGCGAATGTTAGGGGAAAAAGTGGGAGTGTTGGGACACGAACCACCGCCCCAACAAGGACTTACAGTTTGTTTTTTTAAATCTCATTTTGTTTGCATTTGTTCGTTGCATCTGCTCGGGGCGGACGTCGTAAGACATCCGATTAAGTTCGTTGATGATCGATTAACTCTGGTTTTTTTTTTTTTTTTTTTTTTTTTTTTTTTTTTTTTTTTTTTACAGAGGGTACGCAACCCTCTGACCGAACACGCTGAGCTACCGTGCCGGCCTGCTAGACAGAGACGCTACTCATTACGCTAAACCAACAATAGGCTACTCGTACTTATGTTACTAATTGAAATTTAATTATAACAAATTGTACCTAGAACAATACGTTTTGGGTGAATCTTCAGTGTGTCGCTGCCTTCAAATAGTCTACTCATAATACGCAAGTTACAATAATTATTTTGTTACGAATACGATGTTTCTCATTATTTTATTGGAACGAATCACACAACTAACATCGGTTTCTCCAGTGATTCTCAATTTGCTGGTGCTCAGAAACGGCATATATATACATATAGGCTTGAAATGAATGCCAATATGGCGCCTCACAACTCTGTGCTGAAGGGAGACGGCGTGCGTCTGACGTAGGTGGCGTTGTGCCATCCCATTGGTCAGCGCTCAGACTCACGCTCAGAATATCTGACACGCCCGATTTTGCTCTGCACGTACGTAAAGACTCCCGAACGTGCTATTCCACGCTGTGACGTTAGAAACTCGGCACGTTCAACGTTCGGATGCACGGTCCGTGTGCCGACGGCTTCAGCCCGTACGTGTGTAGTCTCCATGGGCGACTGGGAGACCGATATTGCTCGTGGGATGGTCGTTTGGGTCTGACCTGCCAACAGCCGATCCCCGCGCCACCTTACCCAACAAACTGTATCGTGTGTAGCGCGGTCCTGCCAACCGCCCGACAAAAGTTCGTCTTCTGTCACTGGGTGCGGGAATGAACAGATGTTTACGCCACACGTCGTGCGAGGAGTGCAGCAATAGAGATGTGAGAAATAAAGGATCTGTTCCATTTTAATTGGTTGTTTGTTGGTTGGTTGATTCGTGGAAGGGGACGAAACAGTGAGGTCATCGGTCTCATCGGATTAGGGAAGGATGGGGAAGGAAACCGGCCGTTCCCTTTCACAGGAAAAAAAAGTTCAAATGTGTGTGAAATCTTATGGAACTTAACTGCTACGGTCATCAGTCCCTAAGCTTACACACTACTTAACCTAAATTATCCTAACGACAAACACACACACCCATGCCAAAGGGAGGACTCGAACATCCGACTGGACCAGCCGCACAGTCCATGACTGCCAGCACCTTACACCGCCCGGCTAATCCCGCGCAGCTTTCATAGGAACCATCCCATCTTTTACCTGAAGCGATTTAGGAAAATCAAGGAAAATCTAAATCATGATGGCTGGACGTAGGTTTGAACCGACGTCCTCCCGAATGCGAGTCCGGTGTGCTAGCTACTGCTCCACTTCGCTCGGTAATGCATAATGGTTTCACCTCACCTGTCAGTGAAAGACATAAATTTTATGAATATAAGCCAGTCGACTGCACCTATTTCGGTTTTTAGGTGTTATAAGAGACAGTCAAATGAAAATGAGACAGACTGAAATAAAGTGAGTTAACTGCTTGTTATTAAAAAAGTGCTCTACATCTACATCCATACTCCGCAAGCCACCTGACGGTGTGTGGTGGAGGGTACCCTGAGTACCTCTATCGCTTCTCCCTTCTATTACAGTCTCATATTGTTCGTAGAAAGAATGATTGTCGGTATGCTTCTGTGTGGGCTCTAATCTCTCTGATTTTATCCTCATGGTCTCTTCACGAGATATACGTAGGGAGCTATATACTGCTTGACTCTTCGGAGAAGGTATGTTCTCGAAACTTTAACAAAAGCCCGTACCGAGCTACTGAGCTTCTCTCCTGCAGAGTCTTCCACTGGCGTTTATCTATCATCTCCGTAACGCTTTCGCGATTACTAAATGATCCTATAACGAAGCGCGGTGCTCTCCGTTGGATCTTCTCTGTCTTCTATCAACCTTATCTGGTACGGATCCCACACTGCTGAGCAGTATTCAAGCAGTGGGCGAACAAGCATACTGTAACCTACTTCCTTTGTTTTTGGGTTTGCTTTTCCTTAGGATTCTTCCAATGAATCTCAGTTTGGCATCTGCTTTACCGACGATCAACTTTATATGATCATTCCATTTTAAATCACTCCTAATGCGTACTCCCAGATAATTTATGGAATCAACTGCTTCCAGTTTCTGACCTGTTATTTTGTAGCTAAATGATAAGGGATCTATCTTTCTATGTATTCGCAGCACATTACACTTGTCTACATTGAGACTGAATTGGCATTCCCTGCACCATGCGTCAATTCGCTGCAGATCCTCCTGCATTTCAGTACAATTTTCCATTGTTACAACTTCTCAATATACCACAGCATCATCCGCAAAAAGCCTCAGTGAACTTCCGATGTCATCCATAAGGTCATTTATGTATACTGTGAATAGCAACGGTCCTACGACACTCCCCTGCGGCACACCTGAAATCACTCTTACTTCGGAGGACTTCTCTCCATTGAGAATGACATGCTGCGTTCTGTTATCTAGAAACTCTTCAATCCAATCACACAATTGTTCTGATAGTCCATATGCTCTTACTTTGTTCATTAAACGACCGTGGGGAACTGTATCGAACACCTTGCGGAAGTCAAGAAACACGGCCTCTACCTGTGAACCCGTGTCTATGGCCCTCTGAGTCTCGTGGACGAATAGCGCGAGCTGGGTTTCATACGATAGTCTTTTTCGAAACCCATGCTGATTCCTACAGAGTAGATTTCTAGTCTCCAGAAAAGTCATTATACTCGAACATAATACGTGTTCCAAAATTCTACAACTGATAGACGTTAGAGATATAGGTCTATAGTTCTGCACATCTGTTAGACGTCTCTTCTTGAAAACGGTCATAACCTGTGCCCTTTTCCAATCCTTTGGAACGCTACTCTCTTCTAGAGACCTACGGTACACCGCTGCAAGAAGGGAGGCAAGTTCCTTCGGGTACTCTGTGTAAAATCGAACTGGTATGCCATCAGGTCCAGCGGCCTTTCCTCTTTTTGCGATTGTAATTGTTCCTCTATCCCTCTATCGTCTATTTCGATATCTACCATGTTGTCATCTGTACGACAATCTAGAGAAGGAACTTCAGTGCAGTCTTCCTCTGTGAAACAGCTTTGGAAACACACATTTAGTATTTCGGCCTTTAGTCCGTCATCCTCTGTTTCAGTACCATGGTACACCCCAGGTGTTACATGCTTCACCCACTGTCCCTGCTGTCGAGACCTCTTCGCGGGTACCGGGCGCGGTTGGGCCACCCTCTCCCCAAGGGGAGTGGCGGGTTTGAGCGGCGTTCGCGGCGCACGAGGCGGAGGGTAAATGTGGAGGCTGGCCGTGTGGCATCGCCCGCTCTGCCTGTGAGTGGACATGTGGCTGCGCCTTCAGCAAGGTCCAAGCAGGCACACGGGTGGAGGGGTTTATTAGTTATTGGGAGCTCCAACGTTAGGCGGGTGATGGAGCCCCTTAGGGAAATAGCGGAAAGGTCGGGGAAGAAGGCCAGTGTTCACTCTGTCTGCTTGCCGGGGGGTCTCATCCGAGATGTGGAGGAGGCCCTACCGGCGGCGATAGAGAGCACTGGGTGCACCCGACTGCAAATTGTTGCTCATGTCGGCACCAATGACTCCTGCCGTCTGGGTTCAGAGGTCATCCTCAGTTCGTACAGGCGGTTGACGGAATTGGTGTACCATGGTACCATGGTACTGAAACAGAGGATGACAGACTAAAGGCCGAAATACTAACTATTAATATATTTATCCCACTGTGTGACAAGGCGATCAAGGCCTACATGAAAAAAATGTTTGTGGTTACCTACGGAACTACAATTGTACCCACGCGTGCACTTCTTCCTCCGAAGCAAATCGTCGGCCACGAACGTCTTTCTTCAGGGCTCCTAAAATATGGAAACAATGGGGAAGGGTTCTAGACGCTTCAGTTCGTAACCACGCTGTTGCTACGGTCGCAGGTTCGAATCATGCCTCCGGCATGGATGTGTGTGATGTCCTTAGGTTAGTTAGGTTTAAGTAGTTCTAAGTCTAGCGGACTGATGACCTCAGAAGTTAAGTCCCATAGTCCTCAGCGCCATTTCAACCATTTTTAATTACTTTCGAAGTAATAAACAGCTTACATACTTCCTTTCCATCTGTCTGGTTTCCATTTGACTTTCGCACATATATCTGACACGCATTAGAAAAAAGCCCTAAATCCGTAATACGGACAGTCGGTGGATCTTTATCCATAAAATATACTTACTGTATTGTTAGGTTAGTTTTTAGGGTTGTTTTACGTAGTTTGAGCCGAACGCCAAGCTTTCTGCTTTGAATAGCTAAATTTAAGGTTGTATATTTTGCTGTATTTATTACGTGATGTGTGTGATAACCATTTGTACTCTTTGTAATGTCTAATGAGTTTCTTAATCTTAAAGGGACATCTTTCATGCTACCTAAATGAATAAATAAATACATGAAGTCTACATGGACATAATTTGATTTATTTGTTTTGATTCACCATGATGTATTTCCTTAGGCACTTGTAGATGACGTTGCATGTTTACGGAATAATTTTACACGGGAGCTATGGAGATACAGCTGCACTGAATTTGAGATCTTCGTAAGTTCTGTCAGAAGCTAGAGACCTTAACATAGCTAAGAGCCTCCTCTCGCAGCTTCTCTCATCACATCGGTATTCTTATTCGTCAAATGTAGCTTGCAAGATTTATTATTGCACAAAGGCAGTTCTCGTCCTATCTGATTTAATTTCGGATGTCGTCGGATTCTAGCTGCTTCATTACTGAAACGTTGGTGAATTTCTTCCTCTGAGGAAACCATTTATTTTCCCATGGATTTCTATCGACTTCTCGGCCCTTGTTAGTTTTAAAACAGTCGAGACAGAGAAAAGTTTTTATGGTTTTTCTATATCAAGCACAATTTCAATAAACAGCAGTGGAATAGCCAGTCAGCCAGTAAAGCGGCAGACGCAGTCCTGGGGCAGCACATCCGAACTGCAACGGAGATACCCGACGAGTTACGAGCTTCCATAGAGGCCAGTGGCGGCGGCATAGCAGACGAAATTCAGACGGGACGATACGTTTACGTATTCCCATGGTACATTAAACAGATCCATCCCGATCTTGCAACAAAGACACCTCTACTTTATATCCCTCTGATGGTCAGGCCTTCAGAGCAGACTGTCCAGATTAGTTTTCTGCTTTTAGTTGAAAACAGACTTTTGTGTGTTTTCTCACGTACTTCCTCTTTTGACACGGGTGACTTTCTATTCTGGCTGCGATCTGCATTTCTGTTAAGGGGACAGTGTATGTCCTATGCCGCCAATGCTAAATTATCGAATTTTGTGACCCACTATCTTGCAAACTTTTTAAGACTCCAACTTACAATTTTCCATAATTATTGAATGCACCTTTCTAGATACACTGAACAAGAATTATTAGAAAAATTGTGTTGTGGGGCTTGTTATCGTTTTTCAAACACTCAATTTTTGACAGAATTTTGTAAATAAATGAACATAAAAATAAAACAAATCATGGTATTTTAATTATTCTAGTTCCATATATGTTGAATATCACACTTGGTATGCCATGAAAATTTCATGTCTCTACCATCAGTCAGTACGTTTTTAGAAATCGAGCCATATGTTGCAAAAAATGTAGTTCAGAGATATTGAGGCTTAAAACATTTTTTATTACAAATTCTTATACAGGCTTACATTTCTCTATCTTTTATGCACTAGAATCGCCCTGGCCCTTGTCTGTGTCTTCTTCAATATCACAACAGCCCAATGCTTGCTGCCTCCTTTTCTTTCTTGCTTCTTTTGTCACTTGCTGGGCAGCTAACACTGCTTCACGTACACGAAGCTCATCCAGTTCCCGCAGTCCTTCAGCTGTATTCTGTCCAAATCTTAACCATAACTTCACCAGAACCTTAAGTCTTTCATAGTTCCCACCATTAAAAGTTCTTACTGCATCAGACACTGCTAACTTTTGAGTCATGAGGCCAACAAATAAATTTTTAGGCACACAGCACCACACAACATTACTGAAGGACTCATTCACATTCTGTGTCTTCCCATGTAAACACTTCTTTAATAGATCAGGATTTTCCAAATCTCTGTAAATAGGTTTGATTGCCCCCATTACTGCCAAAGGAAGAGAATGTTTATGTGTAAATGCATGCAGGGTGCCAGAAAATTCCGCTTGCCTATATTTACACCAAGTGTTTGGTAGAGGTGGACACAAAGCATGACATGGCTTTTCATTGGTTGATATTCGATGAAAGAAAGTGCTCCACACAGCTTTTTTCATCTTCTCTAAATTGTCACAGCTATCTCTAATGGCCTTCCCATAATATTCATGTAATTCATCAATTATTTTGTCCATCAGTCTTCCAGCACATTTTGTTGTCTTGCCATCAGACAGTTTTGTGTTTCCCAGCTTGGTTTTTAGGTTATGGAGACGTGTTTCCATCCTTTTCTTGACATGTCCTACAAAATCAAGTTTTTGCATAGGAACATGATACTGCTTACTGTGTTGTACTGCAATAAAAACGTTGCTGTCTTCAACACATTAGTAATACACATATCTGACGCCTCTCTCCTCTTACGAACGCTGGAATCAAGTACAGCAGAAGAAAATGCAAGTCTCACATATCTGTTACCCGCAAATTTGCGTTTCTTGAAGTTACTTTTACGTTTAGTCATTTTATTTATGTATAAAAAGCTATAGAAGTTAGCTTACTACAAAAATAGCCGATAATCACACTACTTTCAACGAAAACTAGTATCAGAAACAAAGATTTGATTTGTTTATTCGTAATGCCAACTTCTGAGACGTAGCAGTAGGCACAAAACAAAACAATTCACAGCCTTCTAGACTGTGTAGTTCCCAAGATATGACTGCTCGACTGTGGCAGTACATGCGTAGCCGCGAAATTTGACAGTCACACGTCAACATTCAAAATATTATTTGAAGGTCTCACAATAGTCTGATTTTAATATATTATATACTAAAAGTTCAAAAAAGTCCAAAGTACATTATGTAGTAGAAAACAAAAAATGTCAAATTGCAACGAATTTCACGTACAATGTCCTCTTAAGGAAACTGTGTGTGTTTTCGATAACTTCTGATTCCTTATCTGTAGATGTATCTGTAATGAAGCCTAACACTCCACAAGCGATATTGCCCCTTCATTCTGTCAAGGTGCCGTGATGTTGATTTGATGTGTACTGATTTGTGCGCAGGGCCGGTTCAAGACCCAAGCGACACAGGCCCCGCTTGGGGCGCCACGACAGTACGGTTTCTGTGCAGGACGAATTACAATCATTAAAATGGTTCAAATGACTCTGAGCACTATGGCACTTAACATCTGAGGTCATCAGTCCCTTAGAACTTAGAACTACTGAAGCCTAACTATCCTAACGACATCACACACATCCAAGCCCGAGGCAGGATTTGAACCTGCGACCGTAGCGGTCGCTCAGCTCCAGACTGAAGCGCCTAGAACCGCTGGGTCACGGCGGCCGGCTACAATTAGTAGCGGCCGCTTGGGGCTCCAAGCTGAGTGCATATCACAATTGGTTGTGAAAAATGACTTGGCTGAAAGAGATCGAGGAGAAAGAGGGACGCTAAATGATAAGTCGCTTGTGTAGATTCGTCCCTGTTTGTGACAGAATTTCCTTTTTTCGTCGGAGCTGGTAGACGCTGGTTGATTGCGATCAATCTATCATCATTTTTCTCATTTACTCGAGACTGGGAACCACCGAAATTGATTTAGCTCATCCAGTGCTTGTGCTTGCATATGGTTCATTTTCATTGGCCGCGCGGAGTGGCCGTGCGGTTTGAGGCGCCTTGTCACGGACTGCGCGGCCTCTCCCGCCGGAGGTTCGAATCCTCCCTCGGGCACGGGTACGCGTGTTGTTCTTGGCATTAGTTGGTTTAAGTTAGTTTGAGTAGTGTGTAGGTTTAGGGACCGATGAACTCAGCTGTTTGGTCCCTTAGGAATTCACACTCATTTGAACATTTAATTTTAATTGGTATCGACACATGGGCACGAGCATCTGACAATGTAACTGTAGCCCCTAGGGCACATCAATGCCCGTCTGAATTTCACTTTATGTTATTTTGTGTAATCCGCTTGCGTGACATTTGAGGCAGCCGCAGTACTCATCGATAATGGGACCTTGTTCATTGTTGCATCCAGTTTATTCCTGGTACAAAAGTCTTTCAACTTGTTGGTGAGTTTTCCTTTCGCAAGCAAAATAAGCAGGACAAACAATAAAGAGGACATGGACATGAAGTGCAAACAGAGTCGTTTCTCATGCTTCCTCCCACATAGATACACTCCTGGAAATTGAAATAAGAACACCGTGAATTCATTGTCCCAGGAAGGGGAAACTTTATTGACACATTCCTGGGGTCAGATACATCACATGATCACACTGACAGAACCACAGGCACATAGACACAGGCAACAGAGCATGCACAATGTCGGCACTAGTACAGTGTATATCCACCTTTCGCAGCAATGGCTGCTATTCTCCCATGGAGACGATCGTAGAGATGCTGGATGTAGTCCTGTGGAACGGCTTGCCATGCCATTTCCACCTGGCGCCTCAGTTGGACCAGCGTTCGTGCTGGACGTGCAGACCGCGTGAGACGACGCTTCATCCAGTCCCAAACATGATCGATGGGGGACAGATCCGGAGATCTTGCTGGCCAGGGTAGTTGACTTACACCTTCTAGAGCACGTTGGGTGGCACGGGATACATGCGGACGTGCATTGTCCTGTTGGAACAGCAAGTTCCCTTGCCGGTCTAGGAATGGTAGAACGATGGGTTCGATGACGGTTTGGATGTACCGTGCACTATTCAGTGTCCCCTCGACGATCACCAGATGTGTACGACCAGTGTAGGAGATCGCTCCCCACACCATGATGCCGGGTGTTGGCCCTGTGTGCCTCGGTCGTATGCAGTCCTGATTGTGGCACTCACCTGCACGGCGCCAAACACGCATACGACCATCATTGGCACCAAGGCAGAAGCGACTCTCATCGCTGATGACGACACGTCTCCATTCGTCCCTCCATTCACGCCTGTCGCGACACCACTGGAGGCGGGCTGCACGATGTTGGGGCGTGAGCGGAAGACGGCCTAACGGTGTGCGGGACCGTAGCCCAGCTTCATGGAGACGGTTGCGAATGGTCCTCGCCGATACCCCAGGAGCAACAGTGTCCCTAATTTGCTGGGAAGTGGCGGTGCGGTCCCCTACGGCACTGCGTAGGATCCTACGGTCTTGGCGTGCATCCGTGCGTCGCTGCGGTCCGGTGCCAGGTCGACGGGAACGTGCAACTTCCGCCGACCACTGGCGACAACATCGATGTACTGTGGAGACCTCACGCCCCACGTGTTGAGCAATTCGGCGGTACGTCCACCCGGCCTCCCGCATGCCCACTATACGCCCTCGCTCAAAGTCCGTCAACTGAACATACGGTTCACGTCCACGCTGTCGCGGCATGCTACCAGTGTTAAAGACTGCGATGGAGCTCCGTATGCCACGGCAAACTGGCTGACACTGACGGCGGCGGTGCACAAATGCTGCGCAGCTAGCGCCATTCGACGGCCAACACCGCGGTTCCTGGTGTGTCCGCTGTGCCGTGCGTGTGATCATTGCTTGTACAGCCCTCTCGCAGTGTCCGGAGCAAGTATGGTGGGTCTGACACACCGGTGTCAATGTGTTCTTTTTTCCATTTCCAGGAGTGTATTTTTCAACGTGCGCAAGGCGTCTGGAAATGGTTTGTGGAACAACTGACACCCGTACATATGCTTGTATTGTGGAGCGAGTCGCTGAAAGATACCTGATCGCTTGCCGCACGATCCTACGATCCTCTCGTTTCATCGTCTTCCTGGTCGCACCAGACCCTTTAAGTTAGACAGCCTATATAGAGCGAGAGAGTGGCCAATGGTGATAGCGTCGCTGGTTGGCTACGAGCCGAGGACGCCATGTTTTTACCAAACTGACGTGGATTTGGTACGAGCATAAATAAATAACGTGTGTGATTCTGTATCATTGGTTCTCTTCAGCGCTTCGAACGCCAATTCCATTGTACAAATATGTACAGGTTGTAATACGGTAGTACTGAAGGACTCCTGCATATTCTCTGTCGGTTCTATTTACGCAAATTACCTTCCAGTCACTCTGTTGATCGGATCTATCAAGATACTTTTAGAACTTCACAGCAATTTTCGAGGCTAAATTTTTATTTAAAGTGATTTACTGAGCATCACTGATAATATGAATTACAAAATCATCGAGGACAGTCAAGAGGAATGTCTGGTTGCTCCGCTGTTGGGTTCAAAAACCGAAGTGAAGACGGATATATGACGCTCGTTTTCCCACGAAATGGAGAAACTGTTAGAAAGCTCTTTTGGTTTCTTCGAGTATCGAAAAATCAATTTCTTTTTATATGATTATAAAAAATTACAGAATAATCTTTTTACTGATACGTCCCCTCCATAAAAGTAAAAGTCTATGAACACTATATTACTACCAACGTGGGCTTGTACCTTGTAGCACAGGGGTAGAGTTTTAGCTTTGTAATCCAAAGGTCGATCTAGGTTTTTTTAAACGTTATTTTCTAGATTTTTCATGGTTGTAGAGTGACAATTCATGCGGCACGATGTGTTTTAACATTTATATGAAACTCTAAGTCTACGTGCGTGTGACTGGCGACTCGCGCTTGGCTCTGTAGTCTTGGCTATTCATTCACATTCCCGTAAATTATAATTATCGTGTGGATATTCAGTTCCCTGTTTTGAATTACTTTCTGCTGTTTCAGTAGAGTGCTTAAGTATTGATATTTTCCCGATTTTCTGTGGTATAGAGTTCTAAAAGTGTGTACAGAATGACATGTTTCGCCAGCATAAGAAAATGTTATAAGATCGACACACACTTAAAATGCATTATGTGGGGACGGAAAGAGACAAGACTTCACCAATTTCAGCGATGAATACCCGCACGGAAAAATCTGAAATATCATCATGTACTCTGAGATACATCAAATGAAACTTCTTTTTCTCATTAATTAGTTGATCATAAAATACTACTGTTGAAATTCGGCGGACATACACACTGCTTCACGATATTTCCATTTGCTCACATGTTTATTAGGCCTATATAAACATAGATGAATGACATTTGTTTTAATCATGTACCGATTATTAAGCTAGAAGATCTGCTTCGGTCTCATGCGTCAAACACACGCCTTATTTTACTCGAGAAGTGGCTAGCTTTCCACTTGCGTCGCTACCTAATTGCACGTCCCGCGCACAATCTGGTAAAAACATGGCGACTACGGGCCGGTTGGCCACTCTCTCGCTATACAGGGTGTTACAAAAAGGTACGGCCAAACTTTTCAGGAAACATTCCTCACACACAAAGAAAGAAAATATGTTACGTGGACATGTGTCCGGAAACGCTTACTTCCCTTGTTAGAACTCATTTTATTACTTCTCTTCAAATCACATTAATCATGGAATGGAAACACACAGCAACAGAACGTACCAGTGTGACTTCAAACACTTTGTTACAGGAAATGTTCAAAATGTCCTCCGTTAGGGAGGATACATGCATCCACCCTCCGTCGCATGGAATCCCTGATGCGCTGGTGCAGCCCTGGTGAATGGCGTATTGTATCACAGCCGTACACATGCAAGCACGGAGAGTCTCTACATTTGGTACCGGGGTTGCGTAGGCAAGAGCTTTCAAATGCCCCCATAAATGAAAGTCAAGAGGCTTGAGGTCAGGAGAGTGTGGAGGCCATGAAATTGGTCCGCCTCTACCAATCCATCGGTCACCGAATCTGTTGTTGAGAAGCGTACGAACACTTTGACTGAAATGTGCAGGAGCTCCATCGTGCATGAACCATATGTTGTGTCATACTTGTAAAAGCACATGTTCTAGCAGCACAGGTAGAGTATCCCGTATGAAATCATGATAACGTGCTCCATTGAGCATAGGTGGAAGAACATGGGGCCCAATCAAGACATCACCAACAATGCCTGCCCAAACGTTCACAGAAAATCTGTGTTGATGACGCGATTGCACAATTGCGTGCGGGTTCTCGTCAGCCCACACATGTGAAAATTTAGAATTTGATCACGTTGGAATGAAGAAGCCTCATCCGTAAAGAGAACATTTGCACTGAAATGAGGATTGACACATTGTTGGATGAACCATTCGCAGAAGTGTACCCGTGGAGGCCAATCAGCTGCTGATAGTGCCTGCACACGCTGTACATGGTACGGAAACAACTGGTTCTCCCGTAGCACACTCCATACAGTGACGTGGTCAACGTTACCTTGTACAGCAGCTACTTCTCTGATGCTGACATTAGGGTTATCGTCAACTGCACGAAGAATTGCCTCGGCCATTGCAGGTGTCCTCGTCGTTCTAGGTCTTCCCCAGTGGCGAGTCATAGGCTGGAATGTTCCGTGCTCCCTAAGACGCCGATCAATTGCTTCGAACGTCTTCCTGTCGGGACACCTTCGTTCTGGAAATCTGTCTCGATATAAATGTACCGCGCCACGGCTATTGCCCCGTGCTAATCTATACATCAAATGGGCATCTGCCAACTCCGCATTTGTAAACACTGCACTGACTGCAAAACCACGTTCGTGATGAACTCTAACCTGTTGATGCTACATACTGATGTGCTTGATGCTAGTACTGTAGAGCAATGAGTTGCACTTTAACACAAGCATCGAAGTCAACATTACCTTCCTTCAATTGGGCCAACTGGCGGTGAATCGAGGAAGTACAGTACATACTGACGAAACTAAAATGAGCTCTAACATGGGAATTAAGCGTTTCCGGACACATGTCCACATAACATCTTTTCTTTATTTGTGTGTGAGGAATGTTTCCCGAAAGTTTGGCCGTACCTTTTTGTAACACCCTGTATAGGCTCTCTACTATAAGTCGCACGTGGGTGCCATCTCGTGTCCACTGCTCCAAACATCGTCTGACAGAACACCCTGAACGATCGACCAGGAGAACCACAGGGCGTGCCGACAAGCCTGCAGTTCTCGTGCAGACGATTAGGCCCCTCTCAAACTGGCGTAACTGTGACATGCGCACCTGGAATCCTGCAAGTGCTAGCGTCCTCCTCGAGTCGGGATGTGATCGTCACGCCTATGATTCGTCTATTTTGCGCTGTCTAATTAGGGTCCCCCGCACGATTGCAGCGACACCGCAATGTCTTTGACCATGCGCAGTGGCAACGAAGTAACATCATTTTAATAAATGAAAAGCACCAGTTTGCTTTTGTTCTACAATATTACTTTTATTGTTAACCGGTTTTAGGCTTACAAGGCCAACTTCAGACATTTGCTTAGTTTTATCACCAAAGAAGTTAAATGTTAGCAGACAACATTGGAAGAGAAGTAACACATCTAGACTGAAGTAGAAACATACAGTAAGTAACATCTTTGCAATGAAAAAGTAAAAACTGAACAGTACATAAATAACAATGGAGTAGACAGGAGAACCTGTAGTACAAAATAGAATTAGCATGCCTACATAACAGTTTCTATTAATAAACAAAACTAATAAAATAAAATTAGTACTAAACAAGGCTGCATCAGGAGGTGTAAAACATGGAGAGTGATACAAAACCAATTAAAAGAAGAGGCAGTTATCGATGTAAATACAGAACACATAAGGAACTTAAAATGAGCAAAGTAAAATATGAACTGTATTTGATGCGACAACTACAAGGGGTGTTAGACATGGGCAGTAATACAAGTACCAGTTAAAAGAAAGCCTTAACTATTGAAACTACTGTCTATGTGGAATACGAAGACAACTTCAACAAAACAAAACAACTTAATGAATACAGGAAAATGGGAATATGTAGGAAGAGAGACCGTAGGAAGTAATGAACAACAAAGATGATTATATGAAGTTTAGGAGAGGGGAAGTGTTGAGCTGTGTCTGGTCATTTAGGATGAGATCTGGACTGTGAGCGAGATGTTTGTTAATTTCCAGGGCTTCCAGCAGATTGAGTTTATGGCCTGTGTTTGCTAAGTGAAGTACACGGGACACTGGCTGGTAGTTGTGACCCTCCCTCAGTACATGCTCAGCAAATGCCGAGTCTGAATTCTGCAACCTCCAGCTGCGTTCATGTTCAGCCAGCCTAGTTGCTATGTCTCTGCCTGATTGAGCAATGCAAAATTTGTCACAATCAGAACAGGTGATTTTGTATACCCAACTGTTTGGTGATAATACTCAGTAAATGTCTGAAGATGGCCTTGTAAGCCGAAAACCGGTTAACAATAAAAGTAATATTTCCAGAATGAAATTTTCACTCTGTAGCGGAGTGAGCGGTGATATGAAACTTCCTGGAAGATCAAAACTGTGAGCCCGACCGAGACTCGAACTCGGGAGCTTTGCCTTTCGCGGGCAAGTGCTCTACCATCTTTTTTTATTCTCATTTTCTTCTATATTGTTCGTTGTATATGTTCGGGGCGGACGTCCCATGACACTCGTTCAGGTTGGTCGTGGAGCCGTTCACTCAGTTTTTTTTTATTACTGAAGGTAGCCAACCCTCTAACCGAACACGCTGAGCTACCGTGCCGGCGAGGAAGGAGTGCTAGTTCTGCAAGGTTCGGAGAAGAGCTTCTGTACAGTTTGGAAGGTAGGAAACGAGATACTGGCAGAAGTGAAGCTGTGAGGACGGGGTGTGAGTCGTGCTTCGGTAGCTCAGATGATAGAGCACTTGCCCGCGAAAGGCAAAGGTCCCGAGCCGAGTCTGGGTCGGACACACAGTTTTAATCTGCCAGGAAGTTTAATAAAAGTAATACTGTAGAACAAAAGCAAACTGGTGCTTTTCATTTATTATACTGTTGTTGTACCAAGAACCTACGGTAGGTTCAGTTAATGTTACATCATTTTCGCATCGGATGTCGCTGTATCTATGTGCGAAGTTTTGTGCTTGTGCCTTTCCCCCGCGTGTGCTCGGGCTGGCACCTTCCACAGTGTAGAACGATCGCCCCTGTGTGCAGCCCGGCGGCGCGCTTCCCCACGGTGTGGGCGCCGCGCACGGCGCACGCCCGCGCGCTCGCCACGTCGCTGCTGCTGCCGGAGCTGGCGGACCAGCTGCTGGGGCCGCCGCCGCCCCCGCCGCCCCCGCGCGCCGTCCTCGTCTTCGACGCCGGCAAGGCCAAGGAGCTGGCCGACGCGCTCGCCGAGCACCGGCAGCTCGTGCTGCGCCGCGCCTACTTCGACGGCTCCGAGCCCGACGAGGCGGCGCGCGTCGCCGACACCGACGAGGACTACCAGGCCGCCGCCGCCGCCAAGCCGCAGTCAGTCCCTGCGTTCTCCGCTCTCTGCTCTGCCTCGTGCTACCTCTCCCACCGCTCTTGTCATCTCCCGTCCGAAGACTGCTTTCATGCACCTCTCCACAGCATTTTATCCAGAGCAAGCCTCTTCCTCTCTAATTAACTGTTGCATACATTTTAACCCACTTACTGCACTACTGGCCATTAAAATTGCTACACCAACAAGAAATCCAAATGATAAACAGATATTCATTGGACAAATACATTACACTAGAACTGACACGTGATTACATATTCACGCAATTTGGGTGCATAGATTCTGAGAAATCAGTAACCAGAACAGCCACCTCTGGCCGTAATAACGGCCTTAATACGACTGCGCATTGAGTCAAACAGAGCTTGGATGGCGTCTACAGGTACAGCTGCCCATGCAGCTTCAACACGATACCACAGTTTATCAAGAGTAGTGACTGTCGTATTGTGACGACCCAGTTCTTTGGCCACCATTGACCAGACGCTTTCAATTGGTGAGAGATCTGGAGAATGTGCTGGCCAGGGCAGCAGTCGAACATTTTCTATATCCAGAAAGCTCAGTACAGGACCTGCAACATGCGGTCGCGCATTATCAGGCTGAAATATAGGGTTTCGTAGGGATCGAATGAAGGGTACAGCCACGGGTCGTAACACATCTGAAATGTAACGTCCGTTGTTCAAATTACCGTCAATGCGAACAAGAGGTGACCGAGACGTGTAACCAATGGCACCCCATACCATCATGCCGCGTGATACGCCAGTATGGCGGTGACGAATACACGCTTCCAATGTGCGTTCACCGCGATGTCGCCAAACACGGATGCGGACCATCATGATGTTGTAAACAGAACCTGAATTCATCCGAAAAAATGACGTTTCGCCATTCGTGCACCCAGGTTCGTCGTTGAGTACACCGTCGCAGGAGCTCCTCTATGTGATGCAGCGTCAAGGGTAACAGCAGCCATGGTCTCCGAGCTGATAGTCCACGCTGCTGCGAACGTCGTCGACATGTTCGTGCAGATGGTTGCTGTCTTGCAAATGTCCCCATGTGTTGACTCAGGGATCGAGACGTGGCTGCACGATCCGCTACAGCCATGCGGATAAGATGCCTGTCATCTCGACTGCTAGTGATACGAGGCCGTTGGGATCCAGCAAGGAGTTCCATATTACCCTCTTGAACCCAACGATTCCGTATTGTGCTAACAGTCATTGGATCTCAACCAACGCGAGCAGCAATGTCGCGATACGATAAACTGCAATCGCGATAGGCTACAATCCGACCTTTATCAAAGTCGGAAACGTGATGGTACGCATTTCCCCTCCTCACACGATGCATCAAAACAACGTTTCACCAAGCAACGCCGATCAACTGCTATTTGTGCATCAGAAATCGACTCGAAACTTTCCGCAAGTCAGCACGTTGTAGGTGTCGCCACCGGCGCCAACCTTGTGTGAATGCTTTGAAAAGCTAATCATTTGCATATCACAGCATCTTCTTTCTGTCGGTTATTTTCGCGTCTGTAGCACGTCATCTTCGTGGTGTAGCAGTTGTAATGGGCAGTAGTTCAAGTTCTGTCCTTGGTCCCCATCAACAATTCTGTTCCCGCCATTATCAAACCGCTTACTGCTATTTTTGTAGTTCTAAGCCGTAGAGTGTAAGTTGTACAGTGTAACTCTGATGAAAGAAAAAAATAGCGTAATGAAACAGCCATTATGCCACGACATTTCTAAAACATAACATCTGATGCTAGGGACGTAGCGTCGAATGGTACATGGTGGAGAAAAATACCCCGCTAACAGGACCAGAGCAGCGCAGGGGACATCGAATTGAGCAAAATTTGCAACTTAACCGTGGGTTAGAAATGCACCGTTGTGGAACCATGGCCATAACATGAGGTCCAATCAGTAACAAGTAGGCGGAATTGTGTAAATTTAAACTTACTTTCCGCACCTAATACCTTGCTGAAACCTATTATGCTAAAATATACTATTCCCAATTACATTTGCAGTAGATAATGGTTCAGCCTAATCGTCAGCACCAGGAAAACTTTAAATGTCCATCCATGAGATGTTATATTAGATTCGAATTTTCTGTTATGTTTATTGTGTAAAGCTTGACTATTTAATTAACTACTTCGTGATTTATTACTCTTATACAGGTTGACTGTATTGTTTTGAAACGCTAGGTGTACCTCTACATCATATTCCAAGTTCTTCACCGTTCTGCATCGCCATGTATCTTCTTTTTTTGGCGAGAAAAGCCGTAAAGGTGTTTAGATTACGTTGGATGTCCTTTTCGCTCCAATTGATCCATAGTGAGGAGATCCTGAAGGATGTAGAATATGAAAAACACATTATAGTTTTACAAAGAATAAAGGATATGCTAAAATACTGTCCATAGATCCCAAGTGAAATGCTCCTCATGCTTGTAAAATAAGAAAAATATGAAACATATTTTCAGTTAAACGCTAACAATAAATATGTACATGTAGAATATACTGACGTGCAGATTACCTTACGCTTATCATATTATTTTTGGCTGTAGCCATGCATAGACAAAGAGAAAAATCACTTTACACTCATCACATACCGCACTAAAGATGTACACGACCGGTTTTCTCATCATACTCTCATTATTTGATGTTGGTAATAATATTTAGTTACCAGTCGGTTCTAAAAAAAAATTCATCGATGAAGTAGAAAGAGCTGACCACCAATAAATCCTTTAGGTTCATCTCGAACAGAACCTTATTAGTTGTTAAATTTTGTTTAACTTTAAGTTATTGAAAATACGTATTCCTGGATAATGGACACCTTCCTGAACAAAAACAAGTGCGTTTAAATAATTGTGAAGGTTATTCTTATTTCTAGTACTGATTCCATGAAATGTTGATTTAAAAGGGATATATGATTTATGATAAACTTCATAGAAGAATAAACGTATTGAGAAGCAGTACTTGTTCTTAGTTTCTTGAAACGGATTTCGCGGAACATTCTAGAGTTCACATCATAAGTAATTCTTATTACATTGTTCTGGACTCGGACAGTTTTACCTCAGCTTGATGGGTTACCCCAAAAAATTATCCCATATGAAACTTCCTGGCAGATTTAAACTGTGTGCCCGACCAAGACTCGAACTCGGGACCTTTGCCTTTCGCGGGCAAATGCTCTACCATCTGAGCTACCGAACCACGACTCACGCCCGGTACTCACAGCTTTACTTCTGCCAGTATCTCGTCTCCTACCTTCCAAACTTTACAATACCGGGCGTGAGTCGTGCTTCGGTAGCTCAGATGGTAGAGCACTTGCCCGCGAAAGGCAAAGGTCCCGAGTTCGAGTCTTGGTCGGGCACACAGTTTAAATCTGCCAGGAAGTTTCATATTAGCGCACACGCCTCTGCAGAGTGAAAATCTCATTCTGAATCTCATATGACCTTATGGAAAGGAAGTAAGCAAAGTATGCCAACCGTTTTCGTTTTTATGCCACCACTGACTGACAATATTTGCGATGCAAATAAAGATTCGCTTAGGCGTTTCACCAATTCTCTGGTACGCTCCTCCCAGTTTAATTTATCAGAAAGCTATAATCCCGAGAATTTAACATAACCAACCAATTCTTTCAAAATGTCGTCAGATTTTGAGCATATACTGCTGGGAAACGTCTTGCCAGATCTGAACTCCGTATAATGTGTTTTAGTGACAAAAATTGGTTAGGAATCATTTATCAATATCCTCTAAAATTTTATTAAACGGTATGTTTAAAACTATGCTTGATTTTCTATTTATTGCAATGTTTGTATGACTTGTAAACAAAACAAACTTGGCATCTGGCAATACTGATGAAAGGTCATCAATATACACAAGAGTAAGGATCTTAACATCGAATCTTGTGGGGGTACCACATTAATACATTTCCAGTTGGATGATGCCTGATGGGATAATACAGGACTCTTTCCTGTTCACACATTTTGATTCCTGCCAGAAACATAAGATTGGTGAATGATTTTGCAGCAGTGTTTGTTACACCGTAATATTCTAATTTAATTAAAAGCGTATTGCCATATACGCATCCAAATACTTGTGACAGATCACAGAATATACCAGAAGCCAGCAACTTATTGTCTCATGAATTAAGTATATTCTTGCTGTGTTTGTTAACAGCCTTTTCAATATTGGAATTCTTTAGAAATCCAAACTGTGACTTTGACAATATATTATTTGAAGCCAGATGCTTAAGGAGCCACATGTATATTATCTATTCTAAAATTTTCGAGAATGTAAGCGAAAAGTGAACCTGGACGAGAGTTTGACTTTATTTGCTTATTTCCTTTCCATAGAGATGCTGAACTTTAGCCAGTCACGAAATATTCCAGTGAAAAATGACTTGAGAGAACACCTTTTAACTAGTTTTGTTGATAATTTATCATAACTACTATTTATTATTTATTTTTAAGGATTTTATAGTGGACGTTATTTTTACTAGCGTAGTAAGGGTCATGTTCATATTACTGAAGTTATTTGTAATGGATAGTCTGAAATATTCCATGTCAGCAGCTATTGAACCTGACAACCCCATATTTTCAGTGAAATTTATGAAATGATTGTCCGAAAGTTCTGCAAGACTGCACACTTCTGTTATTAATGTAGGATTTAATCTTTTGCTATTTTCTTATTTTCATCTTTGTTCTATCAGTATGTTTCTCCCATGAACCCCATATTTCCTTTAGTTTGTTATCTAATGCAACCATCTTTTTCTTGTCCTGTATTTTCTTTGATGTCAGTATAACTACACTCCTGGAAATTGAAATAAGAACACCGTGAATTCATTGTCCCAGGAAGGGGAAACTTTATTGTCACATTCCTGGGGTCAGATACATCACATGATCACACTGACAGAACCACAGGCACATAGACAGAGACAACAGAGCATGCACAATGTCGGCACTAGTACAGTGTATATCCACCTTTCGCAGCAATGCAGGCTGCTATTCTCCCATGGAGACGATCGTAGAGATGCTGGATGTAGTCCTGTGGAACGGCTCGCCATGTCATTTCCACCTGGTCTAGGAATGGTAGAACGATGGGTTCGATGACGGTTTGGATGTGCCGTGCACTATTCAGTGTCCCCTCGACGATCACCAGAGGTGTACGGCCAGTGTAGGAGATCGCTCCCCACACCATGATGCCGGGTGTTGGCCATGTGTGCCTCGGTCGTATGCAGTCCTGATTGTGGCGCTCACCTGCACGGCGCCAAACACGCATACGACCATCATTGGCACCAAGGCAGAAGCGACTCTCATCGCTGAAGACGACACGTCTCCATTCGTCCCTCCATTCACGCCTGTCGCGACACCACTGGAAGCGGGCTGCACGATGTTGGGGCGTGAGCGGAAGACGGCCTAACGGTGTGCGGGACCGTAGCCCAGCTTCATGGAGACGGTTGTGAATGGTCCTCGCCGATACCCCAGGAGCAACAGTGTCCCTAATTTGCTGGGAGGTGGCGGTGCGGTCCCCTACGGCACTGCGTAGGATCCTACGGTCTTGGCGTGCATCCGTGCGTCGGTGCGGTCCGGTCCCAGGTCGACGGGCACGTGCACCTTCCGCCGACCACTGGCGACAACATCGATGCACTGTGGAGACCTCACGCCCCACGTGTTGAGCAATTCGGCGGTACGTCCACCCGGCCTCCCGCATGCCGACTATACGCCCTCGCTCAAAGTCCGTCAACTGCACATACGGTTCACGTCCACGCTGTCGCGGCATGCTACCAGTGTTAAAGACTGCAATGGAGCTCCGTATGCCACGGCAAACTGGCTGACACTGACGGCGGCGGTGCACAAATGCTGCGCAGCTAGCGCCATTCGCCGGACAACACCGCGGTTCCTGGTGTGTCCGCTGTGCCGTGCGTGTGATCATTGCTTGTACAGCCCTCTCGCAGTGTCCGGAGCAAGTATGGTGGGTCTGACACACCGGTGTCAATGTGTTCTTTTTTCCATTTCCAGGAGTGTATTTTCAATACAGTGGAACCTCGCTTAGCAAGCATCTCCCATAACGCGCAAGTCGCATAACGAGCAAAGCAAACTGTAAAAGAAATGATAGCTTAACCAGTGATGTTTCGCTTAACAAGCTACGACGGTTTAGTGTGACGTCACCAGTCACCAGCCGTTCGCACGCGGCGGTGGTAACGTTCAACAATATGAACACCATTCATTATCTATAGTGGCATATGAGCAATGTCTTTAGTACGGTCTGCAGTCTGGCATTATCGCTCTTTCTGCTACCATCTTAGTGCAGCTTGTGATCACAAATTTTCCTAAACTTGTGTTCACACAGTGTTTTTTCGTATGCAAATTTTAATAACCTTCGTAGAAATGTCCTCGAAGATAAAGCCGCAAGAAGACGACCGTAAGAGAAATAAAATGACCTTAGAAATAAAAACATAAAATCAGAAAAAAAGCGAACATGGTGTGAGCGTTGCTAATTTGGCATGCAATTACAATCGGTCTACACCAGCTATTTGCACCACCTTCAAGAACGAGGACAATATTAAGGAGACAGAAGCGTCAATGGGAATGACTAGAATATCTAAACAACTGTTTCATATTGTGGGCCATGTCGAAAGGTTGCTCCTTATATGGCTAAATGAAAAGCAGATGCAAGGCGACTCTATTAAGGAGAACATCATTTGTGAGAAGGCTAGAATGACTTTCGCCGACCTCGTTAAGAAGACGGCAGGACCATCAGCGACACGAGAAGTGTTTGTGGGAATTCGCGGTTGGTTCGAGAAGTTTAAGAGAAGAACTGGCATCCACAGCGCTGTGAGGCGTGGGGAAGCACGCAGCTCCGACACAAAGGCAGCAGAAAACTTCATCATCAACTTTAAGATGCTCGTAGATTCTGAGGGTTATCTGCCGCAACAGATTTTTAGTTGTGATGAGCCGGGAGTATTCTGGAATAAGACGCCGATGCGTACCTTTATAATAGCAGGGGAAAATGCATTGCCTGGTCACAAGCCAATGAAATGTCTCAACTTACTATTCTGTACCAATGCAAGCGGCGATTTGAAAATTAAACTGCTGCTTGTCAACCATCCAGAAAATCCACGAGCCTTCGAGAAGTGTAGGGTCCAGAAGAGCAGGTTAAATGTGATGTGGAGGACAAAAAAAAGGGGGGGTTTGGGTAACACGAAATCTATTTTGTGATTGGATCATTGAAGTGTTTGGTCCTTCGGTGAAAAAAATATTTGCTTGGGATGGATCTACCACTCCTTGTGTTACTTTTTATGGACAACGCTCCTGCCCATTCTCCAGGCCTACAAGACCACCTCTCTGAAAAATTCAAATTCATCAGGATCCAGTTTCTTCCTCCCAACACCACTCCGTTACTCCATTCCATGCACCAGCAGATTATTTCTAACTTTAAGAAATTCTACACTAAAGCAATCTTCAAGCATTATTTTGAGGTGACTGAAGCTACCAATGTCACTCTCAGAGAGTTTTGGAAATATCACTCCAACATCGTTGTCTGAGTCAAGATGACCGGAAAGGAGTGGGAGAGGTTTACCAAGTGAACTCTCACTTCTGCTTGGAAGAAACTTTGGTCGGAGTGCGTTGTCGAATGTGACTCTAAGGCATTTGAGTCAGCACCTGTAGAGCCTGTAGTCAACGAGATTGTCCCTTGGGCCAAGAGCACGGGGCTAGAAGTGGATAACAATGATATCGATGAGCTTGTAAAAGATCATAACCAAGAAACGACCACCGGAAAGGTTACGGAGTTGCAGTGTGTTTCATGGCAAGAAGTTGTGGAGAGGAGTTCTTCAGAGGAGAAGGAGGAGGCATTCAGCATTCTTCTGGCGCAATAAGAGAAATGCTGAAAGCATGGAAATTGATTACATTGTACATCATCACACCAATAAAGCAGTGTCTACGCTAGCTATAAATTTATTTGACGATAATGCTGTGTCGCATTTTCGTCAAGTGGAGGAAGGAAGGAACAAATGACTATAGGTAGCTTCCTAGTAAAAAAGAATTAGTTATGTATCGTAAATAATAAATTACATAATACTGTATGACTAATTTTCTTCGAATAAATGGCATGAATAAGATAAAACTTTTAGTATTTTTTCTGCATGGAACACATTAGCGTATTTTACGTTAACGGGTGTTTTGCACTATGAGTAAGATTCTAGAAGGAATTATGCTCGCTATGCGAGGTTTCACTGTGTTTCATTCAACGAGGTATAGACAGAGAAAGTTTTCTGACTGAAAGATAGAGTTTCCTTTTAGTGTCTTAATAGGTACCTTCATTAGTTGAGTAATCCATGGTTTCTTTGTAGACTTTGGTCTAATCTGGATTACTTTTGGAGGTAAGACAGCGTTCAGCTAAGGTAAGGACTTTATTAATAAAAGTGCTGCATTTATGCCATGACCACTCTATACATAACTCCAGGTCGTGTTTTTGAGGAGTTTTACAAAATAACCAAATTTTACTTCACTGGCTACCCTCTTGAGCTATGATTTAGTGGATTTTGTATCCTAATTAGTATTAATATTTAAGAAACCTAACTGCATGCCTGGTCTGAGGTGCCATTTATCACTGGTTTTATAATATAATTATGTTCTTTCGACTTTCCTATGAGGATATTATCAATAGTCGGTGGGAATTTGAGAAGCTTATAACAGACATATAAGGAAATCTACATTGAAATCACCAGCAACCACTTTTTCTTTGTTCTTTACTGTTTCACAGATCAATAGAGCTTAGAGGTGACTAATGAACAGATTAAAATTAACAGCAGAACCTCAGTATATTCTTAATACTATAAAGAATTTATAACGAAATTCTGTTTCTGTAGCAAGTGCTGCTGTAAGCAAAATTTATGAATGTATATGTTCTTAAATTTATGACAATACCTAGTGAATGAGGCAACTGCTTCTTTCACCATTTCTGCTCCGCAGAAGTGAGACGCTGGTCTGAGTCCTATAACACTTAACACCTCTGCATTAGTTGATTTTCAGTGAGGTAGATTGTGTCAACTGGATTTGGTGGTTATAATTCATCAATACAAATAATAGTTCATTAATTTTATTCCTTAATCATCGAATGATTTGACGCAGTTAAGTTATCTGGCACTTCACACTGACTGAGTTGTAACTGGGTGGAAGTCAAATTTCTGGTCATTG